>NC_134880.1:20309745-20317245 GCF_041734735.1 Babylonia areolata
TGATGTTTAAACTCGGTGTAATGTTACCACTAAGGTTTGGGTAACTGTAACCAGTGAACTAGGAAACAACGACAACCAGATGGTACGCATGCAAAGAAATCAATGTCATTAATTAAGTTGTTAAACAGTGTCTTCAATTTCAGCTTCAGTTTCTCAAGGAGACGTCACTGCGTTCGGACAAATCCATACACGCTACACCACATCTGCTAACCCAACGCGTTTGTCAGACCTTGAGTGCATGCAGGCACACACACACACACACACACACACACGCACACACACACACACACACACACACACACACACGCACACACACACACACACACACACACACACACACACACGCACACACACGCACACACACACACACACACACACACACACACACACACACACACACACACACGCACACACACACACACACACACACACACACACACACACACGCACACACACTTTCACTTACTCGCATGCGTACACAGTAATTTCTCCCCCCCACACCCCCCCACACACACACTCGATTTTTTTTTCTCTACCCTCGTCTAATATTACTTACAGTGAAAAGACGTTAACGAAAGATCGAACGAACGAACGAACGAACGAACGAATATATATATATATATATATATATATATATATATATATATATATATATATATATATATATATATATATATATATATATATATCGGTTTATCGTCTCATCCGAATGTCTAGACGCTCAGTTTGATTTTCCAGCTAAAAGGGTGAGAGCGTCTTAACCGCTTTGCCATTTTGCTACTCTTAAAAGAGGTAATGGTGAATTAAAACAGGTATAATGCAATGCCATGCAGTATAGTGAATCTAGACGATACGATAATACACGATACGATACGATACGAAAGGACACAATGTGACATGACACGATTCACAATCACACAACGCGATTAATATAAAACAAAACACAAAACAGCCCAGCGCGAAAGCTGTGCAATACATTACGACGACGTTAACAGCGTTTCACCCCAATTACCATCATCAAAATATTGCAAGCGGAAGGCTCTTATACTGAAGACGTGAATGTTGACAAAGAATACCACAATTCTGACGACGGAAGCTAAAGGTTGGATCATTCAGACACCCACTGGATATCCGAGGGGTCTGTGTAGAGGAGAAGAGAGGACTGGCCGTACTGAGTGAGTTAACTCATCACCCACCACTCGTCAAAACCCACAGCGCTAAACTGGCCTTTAATACTTCTAATCACCATGCAGTCACCTTCAGAGCGATACCTTGTTTCGGACACACAGGCCACCGATCACACCGCATTCCTTCAGAGAGAGTTCGGGAATTCCGAGTTTTGGTAAAGACTGCTCGAGTTTGGCCCGCGATGTTGTGGTGGTGGTGGGGGGACCATGACACAGCACACAGGACAATGCTGTACTTGGAGTTACAAGCATGCATTTGCCGACGTACTGTTCCACTATAGTTTTGCTCGGAGCAAGGTGGCAGAATGGTTAAGACGCTCAGCTAGCTGCCAATATAGAGAGTCCGTGAAAGTGTGGGATCGAATCCAGCTCTCGCCCTTTCTCCCAAGTTTGAATGGGAAAATCAAACTGAGCGTCTAGTCTTTCGGATGAGACGATAAACCGAGGTCCCGTGTGCAGCATGTACTTGGCGCACTGAAAAAGAACCCATGGCAACTCGAGTGTTGTTCTCTGGCAGGATTATGTAAAAAGAAATCCACTGTGATAGGCACACAATTATATAAGCATTCACTCAAGGCCTGACAAGCACATTGGGTAATGCGGCTGTTAGGCATCTGCCTAGCAAATGTGGTGTAGCGTGTATGGATTTGTTCGAACGAAGTGACGCCTCCTTGAGAAACTGAAAACTGAAACTGCTCAGCCATTGAAACTGAGTCTAAAGGCATTGTGAGACTGTGCGATTTAGTCTGATAGTTTGAAAGAACAAAATTGTGCCGTATAGTTTACGAGCAAACACAACAGTCTTCTTGCGTAGTTTATGAGAACACACGAAAACCGAGTTAACTCTCTCCATACGAACGGCGAAAGAGACGACGTTAACAGCGTTTCACCCCAATTACCATCATCAAAATATTGCAAGCTGAAGGCTCTTATACTGAAGAGGTGAATGTTGACAAAGAATACCACAATTCTGACGACGGAAGCTAAAGGTTGGGTCATTCAGACACCCACTGGACATCCGAGGGGTCTGTGTAGAGGAGAAGAGAGGACTGACCGTACTGAGTGAGTTAATAAAACTGCATAACGATAGTGCTGACAATGAATTATACAGCGCCCAGGCAGAATCGGGTAGGCGTTGGACTTTCGGATTTTACTATTCACCAGTGATCAAGGTTCGAGGACCCGTTTAGGCACGGTGCTGTGTCTTTGGGAAAGGCATTTTACTTCGATTTTCCTTACTCAATCAAGGTATGAAGGGGTATCTGCGTCGGTCGCTAAAGGTTAAAGCGACGGAAGGACGGGAAGGAGTGGGCACCACCTTTCCATGTTGTTCGTGGGCTGCAACTCCTACGTTCACTCGTATGTACATGAGTGGGCCTTCACGTGTATGGCCGTTTTTACCCCTGCCAGGTAGGCAGCCATACCCCGTTTTCGCGGGTGCCATAAAGGCTAAAGGACCTTTCATTCTCCTTTTAAAATTAATGTTTTAACACAGTACCACATCTGGATCATTCTCTCCCTCCCGTGCATGCATTTTTCTCTTCCATTAGATTCGCTCTATGCCGTTCACTCTCTACTCATAAAACTCAGTTACATAATTTCCGTCCTTGACTCAAGTCTCTCCGTTGCACGTTCTACTCCTAACCTCGCGTACACATTTTGTTCACGTGGTTTCGGTCCACGCCTCGCATTCTTCACTCATAAACTCACAAGTACATGTTCTTCGTGTGACACCGTTCTTTGCTTTGCTCTGCAGGTCTACGATATCCCTTGCTCTGGAAAGTCTGTGCTATGCCTTGTTCTCTAGGTATAGGCTACGCCTTGAACTATAGGTCTCTGCTGTATCTTGCTATTTAGGTCTAAGCTGCGTCTTGAGTTACGGCTTTGTAAGGTTTGTAACATGTCTGTGATTTGGGATGAGTTTCATTTTATAATGGAATGTCCCAGTTATGATCAGTTACGAAATAGATATGTTCCTAAAAAAATATATTTGTCTCCAAAATCGGTTTTTAATTTTTGTTATATGCTTAAAGGAGGCATAAAAGTCATTTTAGTTGTAAGTAAAATGATTAGATTTGCAAATGTTTCCCAGCTACACTTTTAGAGTTAAAAGACATCTGTGTCTTCTCAACTTTTATGTGACATTGTTGTGTATTTGGAAATATTTGTTCTGGGCATGAAAAGATTATTTTACAGTAATCCTCCATACTCCAATAGGAGTGAAAGGATAATAATTAAAACTTGAAACTTGAAACTTTATTTTCTATGCCTTGCACTGTAGATCTACGCCTTACACTCGAGGTCTGTGCTATACATCGCACTCCAGGTCTATGCATTGTGCTCTTGGCCATTAATTTCTATGCCTTGAAATCTATAGATACAAACCTGGCTCTCTAAGTCTATACCTCAGACGGGCGCAATAGCCGAGTGGTTAAAGCGTTGGACTGTCAATCTGAGGGTCCCGGGTTCGAAACACGGTGACGGCGCCTGGTGGGTAAAGGGTGGAGATTTTTACGATCTCCCAGGTCAACATATGTGCAAACCTGCTAGTGCCTGAACCCCCTTCGTGTGTATATGCAAGCAGAAGATAAAATACGCACGTTAAAGATCCTGTAATCTATGTCAGCGTTCGGTGGGTTATGGAAACAAGAACATACCCAGCATGCACACCCCCGAAAACGGAGTATGGCTGCCTACATGGCGGGGTAAAAACGGTCATACACGTAAAAGCCCACTCGTGTGCATACGAGTGAACGCAGAAGAAGAAGAAGGTCTATACCTCGAACTCAAACATCTATGCCTTGCACTCAAGATGTAATTATTATGCCTTGCGCTCCAGCACTATGCTTTGCACACTCTCCACTCGTGAACAAGAAGAGAGTGATCTTCGCTTCGCTCTCTTTTCTTTTTTCTTTTTGTTCCTTTCTTTTTTTTTTAGTTCTGCCCCCACCCCCCACCCCAACCCCCCACCCTCCCGTCACCCCCTACCTTCACCCCCCCCCCCCCCCGCCCCCCCCTGATAGAAAGTTGGAACGTGTTGCTCATCGTCTCATTCGATTCCACTTTGACCAGAACACGGACAGTCAGGCTGACAGGTAAGGAGCAAACTGGCAGGGGGCAAATTGGCCCTTGATTGTCTGGTGTATGCTTCAAGGGACGAACCTTGTGGGCTTGGCTGCCGCGTGTAGGGGTTGGGGAGGGGATGAGGGGAAGGGGGGTGGGGTGTGGGGGGGGGGGGGGGGCTAGGAGGGAAAAGAGCTGAGGGCGGAGGAGGACCGGGGTGGGGGTTCGGGGGGAGGGGGGGGGGGGGAGGTTGGATTTTAGCTGTTTGGACAGCGAGTCGCACAAACGGGTGGATTTGCTTTACCTCGGGTGGGAGATAAACGGTGGGTTGTGTCGTCAACAATTTGCGATTTTTTTTTTTTTTTTTTTTTTTTTTTTTTTTTTTTATACTTTGGGGCGGGGTGTGGTGTGGTGTGGTGTGGTGGGGGGTGGAGTGGGGGGTGGAAGTAGGTGTGTGGTGTAGTTGGGTCTCAGGGTCAGTGGGAGAGATGTGGGAGGAAGAAAGGGGAGGAGGAGGAGGGAGGGTACGAAGGTTGGGATGGGGTGACAGTCAAAAAAAGAGAGAGAGAGAGAGAGAGAGAGAGAGAGAGAGAGAGAGAGAGAGAGAGAGAGAGAGATTTATATAATCATTTCCCAATCGGCATATCTATTCTTGCACAGTTCCTCATAATGTAAGAGAAACGACACCTTTCTACAAGCGCGCCCGCGCGCACACACACACACACACACACACACACACGCACGCACACACGCACGCATGCACACATGTGCGCGGAAGTTTGCGAGGCATGTCTACAGAAGCATTTTCGCGTAAAACATTTTCAAAGGCACCATGTATCCATAAATATGAACCACACATGCACACATTTTTATCACTGAACATGCAAAAACGTATTCGTGAAGAAACATTTAAAAAAAAAAAAGATAAATGATATATGCACGCATGTCAGCAAGATTCAAGAAAGCCACCAGTCTACATGCTCCATCAACACCCACCAAACATATCAGCGGACAGTTAGACAGACACACATGCATACATACACACAATCTTCCCTTCCTTTTACACACAAACACACACACACACACACACACACACACACACACACACACACACACACACACACACACACACACACACACACACACACACACGCACGCACGCACACACACACACACACACACAACTCCCTAACCCACCCACCCCTCGCCTCCATCCTCACCCCCCCTACCCCCTGCCCCCACCGATGACGAACCGGTATGAAACATTCTCCTGACATTCACCATCACATAACTCTCTTCAAGAGGTGAAGAGGGGAAATAACTTGCAGGGGGAAAGGTGAAGAGAGGGAGATAAGTCAGGGAAATCTAAGCTGTCAGCTGGGAAGAGGCAAAGGAATGGAGATGTGAAGGAGTCCCCCCCAGTACCCCCCCTATGGCCCCCAAGTAGTTAACGCCGACATAAAACGTGTAAAACGGGCGCTGCATGAAGCACCCTGCGTCACTTTCGTTCCTTCACAATATCACGCAAAATATGAAGTGGAGTTTGTGTGGCCTAGTGGGTAAAACGTCCACCTCGGAAGGGAAATAATCTGAGGGTACTGGGGATCGAATACCACACTCGCCCGTATTCTCCCCCTCCGATGAATCTTGTTCCTGTGTGCAGCATGCGTTATGCGCACGTAAAAGAGCCCACGGCAACAAAAGGTTTTACTCTGGCAATTTTCTGCTTTATAACCCACTTTGATTATCGAACAAACTTCACTTGCAAACAGAAACAAGGTAGGGTGGGGGTGGGGGTGGGGGTGGGGGGTGGGGGGGGGGCTGCACTGTTGCGACGTTGTCTCTCTGGTGAGGTCAGCCCGAATTTCACACAGAGAAATATTGTGGCACAATACAATACAATACAATACAACACAATACAATACAATACAATACAATACAATACAATACAATACAATACACTGTTCATAGCTTGAGAAACAAACGATTTTTTAATCTGAACTTTACACTATCATTTTTTTTTTCTCCTTTTAAAAAGGGATCAAGTCTGTTCCTTGGCTTCGAAGATGGGCGATATGGACGTGTCTTCGTCTTGCATAAGTCCTGCTTTATCTGTATTTGTTTGTTGCTTGCTTTGAAGACTGCTGATAGACCTTTATATATATATATATATATATATATATATATATATATATATATATATATATATATATATATACCTTGAAGAAGACGCGTATGATAATTATCTGTTTCCAAAGCTCAAGTTTACGAGCACGTTATAACCGGAAACAATGCGCGCTTGTGTGTCCAGAACGTGATTAAAAAAAAAAAAAATCTGAAGTACAAAATATTTTTGAAGGAAAACAAGACATTTACGATTGGTTGACTTGATACAAGTGAGTGCGCGTGTATGTGGGAAAATTGCGTTGGTGGGAAAATTTTAATGTGGCGATCCACAATAATTTCTCGCGCGATCAAATCCGTGGGTTTTTTTTTTGCCAAACGACGCGACCAAATGTATAGGCCTCTTTTTCATGCTCAGTATCCACTGGCAAGATATGCCATTTTTGTGTGCTGCTGGTTCTTATAGGGCTAAGATTAATGTAGGTACCCCCCTATAAGTCGTGGCCAGTGTAGAGTTTTCTTTTTATTTCTTCCGGCTTTAGACAAACTGGTTGCTGTTTACCGTATTTTAAATTTTTTAAATTTTTATTTTGCTTTTTTAGCGTCGACGTTGTCCCTGAAGCACTTTTTTATTTTATTTTGCTAGATGATGCAAATGACGTTTTGTGATATACACCATGCTCATATTAGAAATGGCCGACTCTAACGCCCACCTTCTTCTGTGAACCATGATTCGTTGAAGATCAGGTCTTTTCTTTTTGGCAATGTCGACGTTGTCTCTGAGGCACATTTTTTTTTCTTTCTTTTATTAATTTTTTGCTAGAAGATGCATATGACCCATTTTGATACACACCATGCTGTTTAGGAATGGAATGACCAACTCTAACGCTCGCCTTCTGTGAAGCAGGATCCGTTGATGATCAAGTTCAGGTGTGCAGCCTCAACAGAAGGCATTTCAGGGCATTCAAATGAGTGAACGCTGTCGGCTGGATGGATCATGGCGACTGAAGATAAAAAGTGTTTGTTGTAGAGTGAGATGTTTGCACAAGTGACCTACGTGGCAACAATAATGGTAGTGTGATATAATTATGTTGGTGTCGAAAGATGATGGTTCTGCACCCGTTAC
>NC_134880.1:20319745-20322245 GCF_041734735.1 Babylonia areolata
ATACTGAGTAACAGCAAAGGAGGACGATAACTGTTCATCTTTGTAAGACAAAAGTCACACTATTTCAAACCATTGCTGCGCAGCGCTTTCCATCAATTGGTTTATGTATTGTATTCTAACGTGCTGTATTTCACTGAGTTGTATCGCGTAGCATCGCGCTGCATTGTATTTCATTGCCTTGTATTTTATTGTATTATTTTGTATTGTATTGTACTGTATTATGTTATATCATTTTTGACTCACTTGTGTAAACAAAGTGAGTCTATGTTTTAACCCGGTGTTCGGTTGTGTGTGTGTGTGTGTGTGTGTGTGTGTGTGTGTGTGTGTGTGTGTGTGTCTGTGTGTCCGTGGTAAACTTTAACATTGACATTTTCTCTGCAAATACTTTGTCAGTTGACACCAAATTTGGCATAAAAATAGGAAAAATTCAGTTCTTTCCAGTCATCTTGTTTAAAACAATATTGCACCTCTGGGATGGGCACAAAGAAATAAAATTAAAAACAAAGAAGCCTAATTATATGCAAACTGCATTTACTGTTATATTTATATTTTTATATTCTCTAAACTTGGCACTTTGATCTGATATTCTGAACCAACAACAAGAGCAGTCATTATTATCATTTTTTGTTCAAACAGGAACTTCTTTTGTTAAGCATGGAAGTTTTATTTATTTTGCAAACGTTTTGGTGCAGATAGTAAAAAAAGGGAAATTACTCTGTAATTAATGCTAGGGGGTTTAATTTGCTTTAAACTGATCTTTCTCATCTTAAACATTACATTTTGAAATTATACTCAGTACATAAAAAGCTTTTTTTTCTTTTTCTTTTTTTTTAAGTGTATCACAAGTGAGTCTTGAAGGCCTCTCCTCTCTTGTTTGTTTTGTCGCAACATATTCCTCTAGTCTGGGGATAGAGCGTCGCCTTTTTTTTTCTTTTTTTTTTTTCTCCATCTGCAAGTGTGTTTTTTTGTGCTATCACTGTGGATCGTTCCCAAGGATTTTGGCAAAGGACATCATTTTGTTGCAGTAGGTTCTTCTCCGTGCGCTGAGCATATCACACCCAAAAGACTATCACACGTAACACAACTTAACGTTTTGCAGAGGGGAGGCGTGAGTTCAAATCCCAGTACTAGTACCTATTTGTGACTCGAACCCGAGGATATTCACTTTCCAGCCCACTGCTACACTTGCATATTTATGAATTGATTTCACAAGGTCCAGTTCTAATCATGCGATCATTCCACGCTAGGCTGTTATGATCAACACGATCAGATAGAAACTATAAGTGAAATTCGTCAACATAATAATTATTATGTCCAGACCTGCTAGTGCCTGAACCCCCTTCGTGTGTGTACGCACGCAGAATATCAAATACGCACGTTAAAGATCCTGTAATCCATGTCAGCGTTCTGTGGGTTATCGAAACAAGGACATACCCAGCATGCACATCCCCGAAAACGGAGTATGCTGCCTACATGGCAGGGTGAATGTACAAAAAGGCCATTCACGTAAAATGTTACATGTCTGTCTGAGTGTGTATTTGTGCGTGCCCGAAATCTGATTGAATGACACAGGAAACGAATGATAACCGCCAAAATGGCAGCCGTCAGTCGGCTCTACTCAGGTTGGCAGCCTGTTTTGCAAATGACCCCGTGTTTGTAAAGCGCTTAGAGCTTGATCTCCGATTGAGGACAGGCTAAATATAAGTATCCATATCGTTCATTCATTCAAGCAAACCATAGGATCCTATAAAGACCTAACCACAGTGAAGAGACGCAGCCTGAAGTAGCACGGGCACGTCTCACAATCAGCAGGGCATGCCAAGACAATTCTGCAAGGAACGGTGCAAGAAAGAAGAAAGAGAAGCAGACAAAAACAGAGATGGGAGGACAATACCCCAGAATGGACAGACCCGAAACTGAGCGATGCCCAGAGAGAGACGAGGAACATGAAGAGATGGAGAGTACTGGTTGCCAAGTCATCAGTGGTGACGTCGAAATCGAAGACTACGGGAGGAAGGAAGGAGGATTTTTTTTGTTTAATGTCCCGTCACACATATCGGTGATTGAAGACATTTTGTTAAAGTATTTATGAATACATCTGAGTATTATCGGTTAGAAGGGGTGGGAGATGTGGATGAATGGAGGGTTGGGGGAAACTGGGCAAATGAGGGTAAAAATGTGGGTGAAATTTGGAAGAAAAAAAACACCTTTAAATACAGTTACAGGAAATTACTTAAAGGACTTCGTAAAAGAGAAGTCGTTAAACTGACAAGCGAAACAACTGATAATGAATGCAAAAAGTCAAAAACATCAACGTTCTCAGTCACTTGTGAAGACAAACTTTCGTGTACAAAAGGCTTCATCAAGCTACAGTGAAAATTTATATGCTCAATTGTCAGGTTACTAAAGCATATGCACTTGGGACAGAAGAAGAAGAAGAAGTAGAAGAAGGAGGGGAAGGAGGAGAAGGTGGTGGTATGAATGCGGAACATTTGTTAGC
>NC_134880.1:20327245-20329745 GCF_041734735.1 Babylonia areolata
CTCTCTCTTGTTTGCACGGGTTTGCAAAGTGCTCAGTAAACGTCTGTTCAGAAGTGCAAAAGTCACGCAGAGTTCTAGATTATTCTTTCTCTGTGTATCCTTTTTTAACCATCGTACATACCCCACCCCCACCTCCCCAAAACACACTCACTCACTCACACATACACACGCGCATGCGCGCGTTAGATTAAAGAAAGAACACAGACACAGACACAGACAAAAACACACAGAGACAAAGACACACACAGACACACACACACATACAAACACACACACACACACACACACACACACACACACACACACACACACACATGCACATGCACATGCACATGCACATAATAAACTCACCTCATCGGAAGAACAACTCAATTTTCTTTTAAGTCACACGCACATTCTCTCTCTCTCTCTTTTCTTCTTCTTCTTCTTCTTCTTCTCCTCTCGCTCGCTCATCCCCCTCTCTGTCACTCTCTCTCTCTCCCTTCTTTTTCCCTGCCCCCACCCCTCTGCCCCCCAACTCCCTCTCTCTCTCTTCCTCCCCCCCCCCCCCCCCACCCCACGACCCCCCGTCGCCAGCCAGACTGGAAAAAGTGATGGACAGAAAGTCAACGTCTCCCCCCTATTCCGGGTGCACGCAGACGGCCGCGGGTGCCAAGTGTCAGAAACCGGGTGCACACAAAAGGCTCCACCCGACTAATAAGCGGGGACAATATTGACACTCTCCCCCCACGAACCGTCGGCAACGAGAACCGCCCCCCCCTCCTCCCTCCCCCCATCCGCCCCCCCCGCCCCCCAACCCTTTCCTACTCGTCCACTTATACCCCCCCCCTCGTCCCCCCCCCCACACACACACCTTTCCTTTCCTTCTTTACCGCTGCCCTCACTTCACTTGTGCGTGCGTGTGTGTGTGTGTGTGTGTGTGTGTGTGTGTGTGTGTGTGTGTGTGTGTGTGTGTGTGTGTTCGTTCGTTCTTTAGTTTAGCGTCTTTTCACTATCAGTGATATTAGACGAATGAAAAAAAAAAGGGGTGGGGTGGAGGTGGACAGGAGAGGGAAGAGGAAAACAGAGAAGGTAGAAAACTATATATAAAAAAAAGTAAAAAAAAAGAAAAGCATAACTAACATGCAGTTACATTTAACAGTAATAATTCAATAATGATAATAATAATTAGAAACGATAAAAGCAATTCTAAAGTATAACACAGGAATGTAGAAATAGGGCTATGAACTAATGCCTGTGAAAGTTCGACCATGAGAACCTCGTCAGAAATAACTTTCCAAAAATCATCTGCAGAATAGTTATTCTCTTGTGTGTGTGTGTGTGTGTGTGTGTGTGTGTGTGTGTGTGTGTGTGTGTGTGTGTGTGTGTGTGTGTGTGTGTGTGTGTGTGTGTGTGTGTGTGTGTGTGTGTGTGTCCCCATAAAATTCACGTTACCAACACACCGGCGCAGCATAAAAATGAGACGTATAGCTGATAGCCGTGTTCTGGTTGTTCTTATCGCTGAAACTGAAACTTATCGCGATTAAGGGCTAAATAGGCACAGCGTGCACTGGCAAAATCTTCAGTCTCAGAAATTTCCACTCTCACACACAAAAACAAACAACCAAACTAAGAATGTCAAAGATTGAAGATATGCAATAAAAGAAATGATTCATCTCTCCTCTTGCAGTGATTTTTTTTTTCAATGAAAAATATTACATGATAAATCTAAACGTAAATATACGTAGAAAATTCATTGCCATAAAAACTTCTGCAGACGATGATAAGCGCTAGATGTATGTATCCATATCATTCATTCATTCATACAATACGTTGAACTTTGATGCTTAATTTTCGATGCCCGTGAGAACGAGAAGACATTTTAGCAATATTTTCTAAAAATTCACAACAACATCGAAGTATAATGAAAACAAAATATACCCACAGGTTTTTAGGAAATTTAAAGGGCAATACCATCACTTCACCTATCCCGTAGACTTGTGGACCGTTGGGGCGCCACAGGTGATCTAGCAACCAGCATCCTCCAATCCTCTCGGTTTTCTGACCTCCTGACTGTATCGCTCAACCTCAAGCCCGTCCATTCTGGGATGTTGTCCTCCCATCTCTTCCTCTGTCTGCCTCTCCTTCTTCCCCCTTGCACTGTGCCCTGCAGGAATGTCTTGGCAAGCCCTGATGATCTTGTGACATGGCCATACCATTTGAGCTTGCGAAATGGTAGTGAAGGTGAAGGTGGTGACCATCACTAGTGACTTTACAGCAAGGGATAATGTTTCGTGCATTGTTTTAAACGCTTGGCGCCAGCGAACCCACCAACCACAAATAACAATATTTTCTTCTTTGTTTCTTTCTTTGAGCTTTATTTTATGAAAGCTGCAACGACTACGTAAGAGTATTGTTTTGAACTTGAGTGAAGGTGTCAGTTCGCTTTCTTTTATTGTGTTGTATTGTATTGTATTATATTTCTCTTTTTGTCACAACAGATTTCTCTGTGTGAAATTCG
>NC_134880.1:20334745-20339745 GCF_041734735.1 Babylonia areolata
CCTTTTGTCTCGATGTGTCTCCTCTTTCCCTCTCTCCTCTAGCCTCTCTCTCTCTCTCTCTCTCTCTCTCTCTCTCTCTCTCTCTCTCTCTCTCTCTCAATCCACATTATAAAAATCCCACTCAAAACTTTTTTTGTTTTGTTTCAACAATCGCCAAATCTCGATTCCTGCACATCCTCGTTCAACTGTCAATCAACCAACCCGCCCCCACGCCTCCCCCCCTCCCCCCCCTGCACCCCCACCCCCACCCCACCCCTTTCCAACCACCCACCTCCGGAACTAAAACGACCCAGACCAGATCAGCATCCCTCGCAACACCCCTCACCACCACCACCACCACCACCCCACCCACCACCACTACATACCCCTTCCTCTCCACCCCATGCTTGCTGTCATTTTCAGGACTCATACCTCCACCCCCAACCCCCTATCCCCCCCCCACCCCCCGCCCCTCCACATCCCCATCCCCACTCCGCCCTGCTTCTTTGCTTCCACCCACCACCCACCCCCTACCTCGTACCGCTTAATCCGTCCGTCCGTCCCGTTCCGTCCATCAGCTGCCAGACAAAATAATACCCAGGGACCTGAAAAACTGTCACATGCACCTTCCCCTTGTCCAGGCTGACCCTCCCAATTTCCCCCCCTCAAAGACCGTCTTAATCGTCCCTTTCACCCGCAAATGCGCTCGAGTGGGGGTGGGGGTGAGGGGTGAGCGGAGGAGGAGGAGGAGGAGGAGGAACCGAGTGCTCTTCTCCTCCTCTCAGGGAGTGCTCTCCACTTGTGCTCTCTAGAAAAGACGAAGAGGAGACCTTCGCTTTTATTTTTATTTTTTTGCTTTTTCTTTCTTTCTCTCTCTCTCTCTCTCTCGCTTTCTTTTTTTTCTTTCGGTCTGTTCTTTTTAAGTGTGTGTGTGTGGCCTGGCGAGAGGCGTCAGAGAGCAAGCAGAGAGACAGAAGGACAGAGAGACAGAAAGAAAGCAAGAAAGAGGACAGAAAGGAAATCGGAACGATGGTGATGGAAATGGAAAGACGAAATGATGATGATGATTGTGGCTGGGGATGGACCTTCCTCGTGACAGGCTCTGGACAGCCAGAGACAGGCTGGCAGGCAGGGGTAGGAGAAGGAGGGTGTGTTTGAGGTGGGGGGGGGAGAGAGAGAGTTGGGACGAGGGGGAGGCTGGGGGGCGGGAATGTGTGGAGAAGGAGTGAGGTATGGATGGGGGAAGGGTGAGTGGGGGGGGGGGGGGGGCGACAGCTTCGTTGGTTGGTGGGTGTTTCGGGAGGAGTAGGGGGGTGGGATTCGAAATGAAGCATTGGAGTGATTCTTGAGAGGTCGCACGTGCGAATGTTTTTGTATGATTTTTTTTTTTTTTTTTTTTTTTTGGGGGGGGGGGGGGGGTGGGGGGGGGGGGTAGGAGAGAGAGGGGAGTGAAAGGAGTTGGGGGTGGGTCGGATGGCATAAATTGAAACAGGTTTGTGTTGCCATGTCTGTTGTGGTCGTTTGGGGAAAGAGGCAAGCAAGCATTTTTTTGTTTGGTTTTTGGTGTTGTTATTGTATTTTGTTGTGCGGTGCAGTTACAGTGTTGGAGAAGCATCAGCAGCAGCAGTTGCACTGGAAGCAGTACAGCAACGCTATCAACAACAATTAATTTCAATTATTCTATTGCTGTTACACTCCTGCTGATCCAATATTGCAACTGTTTCTGCGTTAGTTGGTTCTTGTTACTACTGGTGCCGTTGCTACTGCAGCTTCTTGCAACATCTTCTATTTCTGCTGTTGATGCTGCTGCTGCTGCTGTTATCTATTTGTCTCTTTTTTTTTCTTTTTTTAACATACATTTGTTGTTTCGCTTTGTTAATGTATCCTCTAATACCTGACATCATATCAATAATAGCGTTGCTGATGCTGTTGTCGGTACCGCAAGTGCTCCAGAATACATACGGCTTCTGAGAAAGGAGGGGGGGGGGACAGAGAGAAAGAGAGAGACAGGGACAGAGAGACAGACAGAGAGAACACAGAGAGAGACAGACAGAGAGAGACAGAGAGAAACAGAGAGAGACAGATGGAGAGAGACAGACAGAGAGAGACAGAGAGAAACACAGATAGACAGATGGAGAGAGAGAGAGACAGACAGGCAGAGAGAAACAGAGAGAGACAGATGGAGAGGGAGAGACAGACAGACAGAGAGAAATAGAGAGAGACAGATGGAGAGAGACAGACAGACAGACAGACAGACAGACAGACAGAGAGAAATAGAGACAGACAGATGGAGAGAGACAGACAGACAGACAGACAGACAGACAGAGAGAAATAGAGACAGACAGATGGAGAGAGACAGACAGACAGACAGAGACAGAGAGAGACAGACGGAGAGAGAGAGACAGACAGACAGAGGGAAACAGAGAGAAACAGAGAGAGACAGATGAAGAGAGAGAGAGAGAGAGAGAGAGAGAGAGAGAGAGGGTGGGTCGTGGGGAAGCATGTCGGGTATGGTTCTTGTTTCCATAACCCACCGAAAACTGACGTGGGCCATGAGATCTTTAACGTGCGTATTTAGTTAGGTCTTCTGCACGCGCATGCACACGAAGGGGGTGGTGGTGTGTGTGTGGTTGGGGGGGCCCGGAGGGTGGGGGGGGGGGTCCAGACGCTTGCAGATCTGCACATTTATTGTTGACCTGGGAGATCGGAAATGCCTCCACCCTTTACTCACCAACCGCCGTGACCAGGTGCATGTGATGATACAGATAGACAGACAGACAGACAGACAGACAGACAGACGGAGGGACAGATAATGAGAGAAAGAGGCTGGGGACAAAAGAAAAAGACCAAAAAAAAAACAAAAAAAAAAAAAAAAAGTTCAAGAAGATGGGAGAGGGTTGTAGGGGAAAATGTGGTGGTGGAAATGTGCGGTGGGGAGAGGGGTGGGGGGATTGGGAGGGTCTGGGGGTCTGGGGTGGGGGTGGGGATGGGGGTGGAGGTATGGATGCGGGGGAGGGGGGGGGGGGGGCGGGTTACAGTGATGTCGTCGACAGGAAGCGCATTGAGAAGGGTCCGGGGAGGGGAGGCGAGGGGAGGGAAGGGGAGGGGGGAGGGGAGGGAAGGGGGGAGGGGGAGGGGAGGAGTGACAGAGAAGAGCAAGAAAAGGGGGAAAAAAAGGGGGGGGGGTAGGGGGAAGAGTAGGGGTGGGCACCGATTTGGGGTTAAAAAAAAAAAGGTTTAAAAAAAAAAGAAGACACAAAAAAGAAAAGAAAAAAGAAAAAGAAAAATGAGAATACAAGAGAGACAGAAAAGAGACCAAGAGACACTAGCGAAGCACACAGTAGGGGAACAATTTGTCGCCGTCTCCCAGCTCCACACTTCCAGGCAGGGGAACCAAGGGGTGGGTTTTTTGGAAAGTGTCTCTTGTGCAAGCCACGCGCTTGCTCTGTGTGGCGAACAGCAGCCATTAGTGGCCCCCTGAAGAGAGGGAGATGGGGAGGTGGGGGGGTGGGGGGGGGAGTAGAGAGAGAGAGGGGGGGATAGAGAGACAGACAGACAGACTGACAGAGAGGGAGACAAAGAGAGACAGACAGACAGACATACAGACAGACAGAAATAGGTATAGAGAGAATGAGATGGTAGAGAGAAAGAGACAGACAGACAGAGACAGAGAGATACAGGGAAAGGGGGTATAGAGAGAGAGGTGATAGAGAGAGAGAGAGATTGAGAGACAGAGACATAGGGTATAGAGAGAGAGGGGGTAGAGAGTGGGAGGTAGAGGTAGAGAAAGAGGGTAGAGAGAGAGGGGGTAGAGGTAGAGAAGGAGGGTAGAGAGAGATGGGCAGAAATAGAGAGAGCGGGTAGAGAGAGAGGTAGAGGTAGAGAGAGCGGGTAACGTGAGTGAGAGGTAGAGGTAGAGAGAGCAGATAGAGAGTGAGAGGCAGAGGTAGAGAGAACGAGTAAAGAGAGAGAGGGGCAGAGGTAGAGAGAGAGGGTAGAGAGAGAGAGGCAGAATTAGAGAGAGAGGATAGAGAGAGAGGCACAGGTAGAGAGAGCGGGTAGAGAGAGGGAGGTAGAGGTAGAGAAAGAGGGTAGAGAGAGGGGGGTAGAGGTAGAGAGAGCGGGGTAGAGAGAGTGACAGGCAGAGGTAGAGAGAGCGGGTACAGAGAGAGGAGAGAGGTAGAGGTAGAGAGAGAGAGGCAGAGATAGAGAAAGAGGTAGGGCGAGTGAGATGTAGAGGTAGAGAAAGCGGGCAGAGAGAGAGTTAGAGGTAGAGAGAGAGGGTAGAGAGAGTGAGAGGTAGAGGTAGAGAGAGCGGGTACAGAGAGAAGAGAGAGGTAGAGAGAGAGAGGTAGAGCTAGAGAAAGAGGTAGAGCGAGTGAGAGGTAGAGGTAGAGAAAGCGGGCAGAGAGAGAGTTAGAGGTAGAGAGAGAGGGTAGAGAGACTGAGAGGTAGAGGTAGAGAGAGCGGGTACAGAGAGAAGAGAGAGTTAGAGGTAGAGAGAGAGGGTAGAGAGAGTGAGAGGTAGAGGTAGAGAAAGAGGGCAGACAGAGTGAGAGGTAGAGGTAGAGAGAGGGGGGTAGAGGTAGAGAGAGCGGGTAGAGAGAGGTAAAGGTAGAGAGAGCGGGTAGAGAGAGTGAGAGGTAGAGGTAGAGAGAGGGGGGTAGAGGTAGAGAGAGCAGGTAGAGAGAGAGAGAGGTAGAGATAGAGAAAGAGGTAGAGCGAGTGAGAGGTAGAGGTAGAGAAAGCGGGCAGAGAGAGAGTTAGAGGTAGAGAGAGAGGGTAGAGAGAGTGAGAGGTAGAGGTAAAGAGAGAGGGTAGAGAGAGTTAGAGGTAGAGAGAGAGGGTAGAGAGAGTGAGAGGTAGATTTAAAGAGAGCTGGTAGAGAGAGTGAGAGGTAGAGGTAAAGAGAGCGGGTAGAGAGAGTGAGAGGTAGAGGTAAAGAGAGCGGGTAGAGAGAGTGAGAGGTAGAGGTAGAGAGAGGGGTGTAGAGGTAGAGAGAGCGGGTAGAGAGAGAGGGG
>NC_134880.1:20344745-20364745 GCF_041734735.1 Babylonia areolata
GGAACAACCCTTTTGTTATATATATATATATATATATATATATATATATATATATATATATATATATATTGTTTGTTTTGTTTTTGTTTTGTTTTTTGTTTAACTGTGTTAATTGATGCTTACAGTATCGTGATGCAGTGTTTATAAAATGATCTTCACATTCCTCTTCATAAGGGGCCTAGGCCTAATAAACCATCTTGAATCTTGAATCCTGAATCTCTTCTCTTCTCTCCTTCTTCTTCTCTTCTCTACTCCTCTCTCCTTCTCTGCTAGCCTTCAGTCTAAAGCTCCGAAGGCTGAAAGAAAACTGAACACGATTGATCGGGGGAAGGAAGGGAAGAACTACGGAGGGGGAAGGGGGTGGGGGTGGGGGTGGGGTGGAAGCAAGCATCTCTCTCACTTTTGTGTGGAGCAGATCTTGATTTATTGACCATCTTTAGTCCTGTTTGCTCTTAAAAACGGCTCAGGCCACCCGAAGGGGGTGAGGGGCGTGGGTGTACGGAGGGGGGGGGGGGGGGGGTGCAGCGAGGATGGGAGCGGAAGCTGGCGGGACTGGACTGAGTAGAGGCACCACGGGGAGAAAGGGAGAGAGAGAGGGAGAGAGAGAGAGGAGGGGTGGTGGGAGTGGGGGTGGGGGTGGCAAGCGGGAGGAGGAGGAGAGAAAGAGTGGGGGGAAATAGAAAGGCACACAGAGAGAGAGAAAGAGGTCAGTGAGAGAGTAGGAGAAAGAGAGGGAGGTGGGCAGTGAGAGAGGGAGAGGAGGGAGGGGAAGGAGAGAAAGATTGGGGAAATAGAAAGGGAGAGAGAAGAAGAGAAAAGAGGTCAGTGAGAGAGTAGGAGAGAGAGAGAGGGTGGGTGGGGGGCCGTGGCAGTGAGAGAGGGAGAAAGAGAAGATGAGAGAGAGAGAGAGGAGGGAGGGGAAGGAGAGAAAGAGTGGGGAAATAGAAAGGGGGAGAGAGTAGAAGAAAGAGAGGGGGGGTGGGCAGTGAGAGAGGGGGAAAGAGAGGATGAGGGAGAGAGAGTGGGAGAAAGAGGAGGGAGAGGAGGGAGGGGAAGGAGAGAAAGAGTGGGGCAATAGAAAATGAGAGAGAGAGAGAGAGACGGGGGAAGACAGAGAGAGAGGGGGGGAGAGAGAAAGGGGGAGAAAGGGAGGGAGAGAGAGAGAAGGAGAGATGAATAGAGAAAACAGAGAGGGAGGGGATACGAGAGAGAGAGAAAGAAAGAAAGAGAGAGGGAGAGTGAGAACTCAGAACTCAAAACGTTTTTTTTTTTATTCTTCCAATCTGTCCTTGCTAATCTACAATTACAATCTCGCAAAGAGAGAGAGAGAGAGAGAGAGAGAGAGAGAGAGAGAGAGAGAGAGAGAGAGAGAGAGAGAGAGAGATTGAGTCAGGCAGACAGACAAACAGAGATACACAGAAACACAGAGAACACGAGAGAGACAGAAAGGCATACAGATAGATGGATACACACACACACACACACACACACACACACACACACACACACACACACACACACACACACACACACACACACACACACACACACACACACACACACACACACACACACACACACATACACACACACAGACATACACATACACGCACACACACACACACACACACACACACACACACACACACACGCACTACACACACACACACACACACACACACACACACACACACACACACACACAAGCACGCACGCACGCACACGTATTCACACAAACAGGCAGAGACAGGCATTCAGAAAAGATGAACAACGTGCAGACAATTCCCGGCCTCCACGGAAGCTTTTTTCTGCAAGAGCCGGCTATGGCAAGCAACTTTTTTTTTCTTTCTGTCTGTCTCTCTCTTTTTGTTTTGTTTGTATGTTTACTGAAATAACACCGTAGTTTTCTGATTGGGAGAGGAAAAAGGTCGATCGATCTGAAGCGTTTTTAGTTATTTGAAGAAACAAAAATCACAAACAGTGCATTGTCAACCATACTTGGAGCCTTGATCAAACATCAAAATGGGACGGACGGACGGACGGACGGACGTAGTAACTACTCTCGATAGGAATAAAGGTTAGAGTTCGAGGAAAAGAGGATGGAGGATGAGGGGATGGGGACGGAAGGGGACTGGGAAGGGGGGGGGAGGGAGGGAGAGTGGGTAGAGAGAGAGAGAGAGGAAAAAAAGAGAGTGAGGGTCTAAAGAAGAGGGGGTGTAGGGAGGTGGGGGGGGGGGTGAGGATTTTGAGAAGGAAGGGATGGAGGGGTTGGCGGTATAGAACGGTGGTGGGTAGTGGGAAGTAGAGGGTTGGGGGGATGGGGTGGGGGGTGGGGGGTGGGGCGTGACTGACAGAGAAGGGGATGGAAACAAGGAGGGGGTGGATGGGATTCGTGGGGGTTGGGGGAGTGCGGAGATGGTTGGTGTGGGAGGGGGAGGTGGTGGGGGTGGGGATGGGGGTGGACCTGAGCCAGGCCATAATTATACTACTACCACTACGACTACGACGACGATGATGACAACTACTACTACGCTTTCTACTACTACTATTCCTCCTCCTCCTCCTCCTCCTACTTCTACTACTACTACTACAACCTCTACAACAACAATACTACTATTATTCTTGAGACAGAAATGACAGATCAATGTGTATGGGAGGGGGTGGGGGGGAGAGAGAGAGGATGGAGGATGGGGGTGGGGTGGGTGGTGTTAGTGTTGTAGTAAATCACATTTCGCCTCCCAGGAAAAAGACAATGCGCATTATACGGCGCCTTCGTACAAGGTGGCTTTTTTCCCTAGGAATGAAACATCGCTGTGTGAGCATTAGCACCTTTCCCCATTTTCTTTCTTTCTTTCTTTTTTCTTTCTTTCTTTTTAGTTGTTGTTGTTATTTCTGGGGTTTTTTTATGTTGTATTTTCTTGTTTCTTTTCTTGAGGGGGGGGGTGGTAGAGGTAGGAGACGATCGATGAGATGGGGAGGGAAGAGGGAGCAGGTGGTTGGAGGAAGAGAGGAAGAAGGAAAGAGAAATGATTCTATCGGAGGAGGAGACGGAAAACAAGGTTGTTTTTTTTGTGTTTTTTTTTTTGCTGTTGCTGATGCCGTTGTTGTTTTAGCGTCTTCTTGTTGTTCTTGATCTTCTTGTTCTTCTCCTTCCTCTTGTTCTTCTTCTTAATGTTATAATCTTTCTCCTCCCTCTGCCTGATTCTCTCTCTGTGTCTCTTTCTCCATGTCTAGAATAATTATATCCCTGTCTCTCTCTCTCTCTCTCTGTGTGTCTCTGTCCCTGTCCCTGTCTCTCTCTGTCTCTCTGTGCATCTTTTCTTTTTATGCAAACCAACGTGGATGTCTACAATCACAGTAATTCTAATCTTGCTTCCTCTGGGTCCCGATGTATTCCTTTTCAAAACTTAAGTGTAAAAAAAGTGTTTTTTTTTTGTGGGGGCGGGGGGGGGGGGTGGGGGGTGGGGGGATGGTCTAATAAATGATAATTCTTTAGGGATGTTTGACAAAACAAGCGGATAGTCGTTCAAATAATACTCAGTTTATACTGCACCACCAAACGAGAGTTGTTTCGCGTGGTGAAGAACTGATCAGGCTTGCTTGTAACTCCCGGCTACCCGCTGAATTGAAGCACTCCCCTCAAGAACAGAAAAAAACGCGACTCCTTACAGACCTGGGCAAGGTCTTCTACACGCATCAAGAACATGTATCCCACAAGCCCTCACATAAGCACTTAAAAGAAGCGAAGAAAAGAGAGGGGTTTTTTTAATTTTTTTTTTTAATTTTTTTTTTAATCGCAGTAGAATAGAAAATTAACTGGTTGATATTTTTTGTCCATTCTAAGTGTACAATGTACAATTGGAGCTTTTCTCTTCCCTGTCAGCCAATTTATTTTTGTCTTATGCTGCTGCGCCTTCCCCCGCCCACCTCTTCCCCAGCCCCCGCCCCTCCCCCCCAACCCCCCCAACCCCCACCCCCCACCCCCCACACACACCCCCACACACCCCCCCACACACACACCTTGTTTATCTGGTTTTCGTATGATGCTATCTGCTATTTCATGTTATCATACGAAATATATTCTTTGCATTGGGAGGGGTGGAGGGAGGGGGGGGGTGTAGTTTGTTCATTTGTATGTTTGTATGTATGTGTGTGTGGGTGTTTGTGTGTCTTTTTACGTTTTGTTTTTGTCTGTTTGCTTTGTTTTGCTTAGTTATATCCTATCTGAAAGTGAGTAAAAGATATGTGAAGAAAAAAAAAGAGAGAAAAAGAAAACAATAACGCAAAAGCAAATAGTATATCCAAAATAGTGAGCGGTGCGCGCGCGTGTTTGTGTGTGTGTGTGTGTGTGTGTGTGTGTGTGTGTGTGTGTGTGTGTGTGTGTGTGTGTGTGTGTGTGTGTGTGTGTGCGTGCGTGTGTGTGTTCATGAACCCCGTGTATTTCAAACCTTGAAGTTTAACGACAAAAAAGGTATGTTCTGTTCTGTTCTGCATGAGAGCTACTATAGCTAGGAACAGCATTCCATGGAGGCTTAAAATTCTTGAAGGTAAACTAGAATCCCAAGAATAAACAACAGGACACCACTCAGATAGCCGGAAAGTCTCGCTTTGTCGGATATGCAAAAATAGAAACATTGATAAAAAAAAAAAAAGAAATAAAGAAAAAGAAAAAAAAGAACCTGGATCTAATGCACATCGTTTTCCAAAACAAACTGGATTAACTTCCCGTGCTTATGCACAGAAAGTACGAATGAAAGAAATAGACGATGAAAAGGAATAAAGAGCTAACGAAAGATGAAAGAGAGGGAAAGAGTGAGAGAGAGAGAGAGGGAGGGGGGACAGAAAGATGGGTTGGGGAGTGAGGTGGTGGGGTGGGGGGCTTGGAGTTGTTTAAAAAAAAATGCATAAATACCAATCAGAAAACTAGAAACAGATGAATAATACATAAACTAATGCTGAAAACAAAAAGACAACAACCTGTGGAGTGTTGGCCTAGAGGTAACGCGTCCGCTTAGGAAGCGAGAGATTCTGAGCGCGCTGGCTCGAATCACAGCTCAGCCGCCGATATTTTCTCCCCCTCCACTAGACCCTGAGTGGTGGTCTGGACGCTAGTCATTCGAATGAGACGATAAACCGAGATCCCGTGTGCAGCATGCACTTAACGCACGTAAAAGAACCCACGGCAACAAATGGGTTGTTCCTGGCAAAATTCTGTAGAAAAGTCCACTTCGATAGGAAAAATAAATAAAACTGCACGCAGGATTTTTTTTTTTTTTTTTTTTTTAATGGGAGGCGCAGTAGTGTAGCGACGCGCTGTCCCTGTGGAGAGCAGTCCGAATTTCACACAGAGAAATGTTATAAAAATAAATACAAATACAAATACAAAATACAAAAACAATAACAAAAGCAACAGCAAAAACAGCAGAAAAAAAATGCAGCAACAACATTACCAAACTACACAACTGAAAACAAAGACAAAGTTAAGGGGCAGAAACTTTTTTCCTTTTTTTTTTTTTTTTTTTTGTACAGGAAACATACAAACAGAAAAAAACATAAAGACACATACACACCCTCTTTCCATCCTGCTCCCCCCCCCCCACTCCCAGCACCACGCCCCCACCACCCCACCCCCCCCCCCCCCCCCCCTCCCCGCACCACATACACACTTCCCCACGCCTCCCTACCCACACCACCATCATCCACCATGATATAATACCCAGGACAAAACTTTTTAAAAGCCAAGAAGAAGAAGAAGAAGAAGAAAAAGAAGACTCGCTAACAGAAACTATATGTGAAAAATTCAGCATTCACACACACTCTCTCCCCTCCCATTCCATCCCCTCCCTTCCTTCGCCTCTTTTCTCTCTCTCTCTCGTTCCCTCTGCCACCCCCTACTTCCCCCCCCCCCCCCCCCCCCTCCCCTCCACGAATCCCCACCCTCCCACCACCACACTCCACTACTCCCTCATCCCTCCATGCCCCTCCACCCCCCCCACACCCCCCCTCCCCCCCACCCAATTCCCCTCCCTCCATCCTCTATATGTGGATGTCCGGGCCATCTGCCATTAATCTCAGCTTAGCTGCCCCCCCGACAGATCAATACTGTGATCGATGGACTGAGCCTGGTAGCTCCTTTGGCATCATCGCATTAAGTAACGACGGTCAGGAAAAGGATAGGAGGGAGGGAAGGGGTGTGGGGAGAGCTGGTGGTGGGGTGGGTGGGGGGTGGGGGTGTAGGGATAGCGTGGGGGGTGGGGTGTGGGGGTAGGGGATGGGGATGGGGATGGGGTGGACTGGGGAGTGTAGTGCTTTTTTTTTTTGGGGGGGGGGGGGGCGGTGGAGGGTAGGTTGGGGCGTCGAGGTGGGGGGTGGGGGTGGGTGGGGGGGGGTAGGGGATTGAGGGTGGAGTAGATCAGCAGAGACCACGCAGGCGGGTAGGCTTTACACAGATGGAGAGAGAGAGAGAGAAACGCACAAACACATAGAGACACAGACATAGACACAGACACAGACACACACACACACACACACACACACACACACACACACACACACACGCACACGCGCGCACACACACCACCACCACCACCACCACCACCAAAACCAACAACAACAACAAACAACAGCAAAACACCAAAAAAAAAAAACCACACATATGCACATGAAACGGTTGAGAGAGACAGAGAGAGGCACAGGGAGAGAGAGAGAGAGAGAGAGAGAGAGAGAGAGAGAGAGAGAAGACAGAGATAGAGAGGCAGAGAGATAGAGAGGCAGGCAGACAGACAGAGCTTGAGAGAGAGAGAGAGACTGAGACAGAAAGAAGGGAAGGAGTGGAAGAGAGGCGGAAGGAGGATAATGGAGGGTGTTGTGGGGGGGGGGGGGGGGGGGGCGGAAGGCCGGGAGGTAGGGGGAGAAGGAGAAGAGAGGGGAAAAAAAAGTGACAGAATAGATGAAACAGAGGAGGAAGAGCTGACGTTAGCGGGGGGTGGGGGAGGGGGTTGGTGGGAGGTGGATAGGGGGTGGGGGAGGGCGGCGGGGAGGGGGGGGGGTGGGGCGAATACCAAGGGGAGAGAGTTCTTGCGAAGAAGAGAGGGTGGGGTGGGGTAGAGTAGGGGGCGGAAGCGCTCCTCCTCCACTTTTTTTTTTTTCTCTCTCTCCTCCACTTTTCCTTTTATTTTCCAATATTGACATCCTTTCCCGCCCTGTCCCTCCCACGTCTCCACCCACTCCATTTATCTCTCTCTCTCTCTCTCTCTCTCTCTCTCTCTCTCTCTCTCTCTCTCTCTCTCTCTCTCTCTCTCTCTCTCTCCTACACGGACGCGTGCACTTACAGTACGACAAACACCCGCTTCTGATCAGTATTCAATTATCCTGCAAACACACACAGACACACAGAGACACAGACACAGACACAGACACAGACACACACACACACACACACACACACACACACACACACACACACACACAGAGACACACAGACACAGACACAGACACACAGACACACACACACACACACACACACACACACACACACACACACACACACACACACACACACACACTAATATCACTTAAAGTGGAAGACGTTAAACTGAAGACTACTTCACACACTCAGACAGACACACACACACACGCACGCATACACACACACACACACACACACACACACACACACACACACACACACACACACACACACACACACACACACTCGCGCGCGTGCGCCTGTAGAAAGAGACACGGACGGACGAACATGGACACGGACATTGTTTGTTGCCATTGACAATACTATCCTTTGGCAAGGGGGACAATGTATGAACAAAAGAATAACGGCGGTTTACAGAGAAATTGACACATTGCTAAGAGAAAATCAACGACAAAAAACAACAACAACAACAATAGCAAAATCGTAAAATACAACATATTGCGAAGATTGAAAAGGAAAAGAAAAAAAAAAAAAGCTCGACCATCCAACTTTCAACGAAGTCATTCAGAATTATAAACTGTGGAACCGGCACCAGTGGTTTTGTTTGTTTGTTTGTTTGTTTGTTTGTTTGTTTGCTTTTTTCGATAACTATAAGGCTTCCAAAGTTAATTTCTTTTTCCGACAATCCAAAGCTAGGGCGATTAAATTTCGCTAGTGATCTTTTTTTTTTTCAATTCATCATCTATCAAAAGCGTACTAGTAAGGTTCGTGTTCTTTAAGTTTTCATCGTTGAAAATTAAGCATTTCTTTCGAATTTCTTCATAATACTTACACATAAAAAGGAAATGAGTTTCATCTTTAATTGGAGCACCACACATAGGCCTGGAGAGAGAGAGACAGACAGACAGACACAGAGACAGAGAGACAGAGAAGGAAATACAAACGCACGCAGACACGCACAGACACAGAATCACAAACACACACAGGGACATAGAGAGGGAGATAGAGAGAGTGACAGTTATGTTCAAGAAAAAAACAAAACGAAACAAAAACAACCAACAACAAAAAACAGACAAACAAAACAAAACAAAAAACCCAGACAGACAAAACAAAACCAACAAAACCAGACAGACAAAACAAAACAAAACAAAACAACCAAAACACAGAGACAGACAGACCGACACACAGTCTGACAGACCGTCCGACAGATAGAGACAGACTATGAGAGATAGAGGTAGAGAGAGAGAGAGAGCTGGAGAAAGACGAACAGACAGACAGACAGACAGATGCATATATAGATAGATAGATTAAGGTGGCAGAATCTACCGATACAGTGTTCATGAAGGACTAGTATCGATTCCCGTTCTACTCCTTTCTCCCAAGTTTGACTGAAAAAAATCAAATTGAGCATCTGGTCAATATGGATGATAGGAAAAAACCGAGGTTCCGCGTGCAGCACATATTTGGCGCACTGAAAAAGAACACATGGCAACAAAGGTGTTGTGTTGCCCTCTGGCAAAATTCTTTATCAGAAATCCACTCTGATAGGTACACAATTAAATATGCTTGCACTCAAGGCCTGACGAAGCGCGTTTGGTTGTGTTGCTCGTCAGGGATCTAGATACATAGTAGATGTGGTGTAGCGTATATGGATTTGTCCGAGCGCGGTGACGCCTTCTTAAGAAAACTGAAAGCTGAAACAGATAGAGAGAAAAAAGAAACAGACAGAGACAGAGAAAAACACACACCAAGAGAACAGAAAGACGGAGAAGGAGAAAGGAGAGAGACATAGAGACAGAGAAACGTGAAACGTGAAACGTGAAAAGTCATTTATTGTCCATATAGCAATACAGCCCTCAGGACAAGGGGGATATCATATTAAGCATATTATTGCACCTCTTGAATGGTTCTAACATCACACACTCACATACACACGCGCGCGCGCGCGCAAAATACATACTTAATAATACACGCACTCACATGCGTACAGATATATACATGAAACGTGCGGTTAAATGTGGATCATCATTGGATTAGTTGTCATTTTGTTCCATTATCTTTTTTCTCACAAGCATTGCTTCTGCAATGAATCTAGCTAGAGCTTTCAAAGAGTTTTCATTGTCATTCGAAATAATACTCACAACATGATTGTGGCTAGGATTACCAAAGAAAGAATTTATCATACTACAGTTTTTTCGTTGATCGTCGTATGCAGTACAATGAAAAAGAAAGTGAATTTCATCTTCCATTGCACTCGCACACGACGGACACACATTATTCGCATCTTCTTCGCTGGAAAACCAATGTTTGAAGTTTTTTAGTCCACTCACTCTCAGTCTAAACCTGACGAGGCTATCTCTATGCCATTTATTTGTTACACATGATAAATATTTTTAGAGACAGAGAGAGAAAAAGAAAGAGAGAGAGACAGAGAGAGACAGATAGAGAAAGATAGATACAGAGAAACAAAGAAAGAGAGAGAGAGAGACAGAGAAAGAAAGACAGAGAGAGACAGAGGCATAGAGAGAGAAAGGAGAGACACAGAGAGAGAGAAAGAGAGAGAGACAGAGAGAGAGACACACACACACAGAGGGAGAGAGAGAGAGAGAGAGAGAGAGAGAGAGAGAGAGAGAGAGAGAGAGAGAGAGAGAGAGTTAACACGATCACCCAGGTTTACGTAGCTTCTTATTTTACCCCATCTCTCCAAGCTCTCCGACAATGCTTTTAAAGCAGTATCGCCCTTCCGCCCTGTGCTTTTTCTGTTTCGCTTTTCTGCTTCCTTGGTATTGCGTTGTTATTTTCATCCTCTGTCATCTCTCTATTCTCTGAATCCATTCTCTGTCTCTGTCTCCCTGTCTCTCTGTCTCTCCTCCTCTTTTTGAGTCCGAGGCTCCCTCGCGGTCTCTGGTTTTTTTGTTTGTTTTTTTGTTTGTTTTTTTCTGTCTGTTTCTCTTTCATGATTTCTCTTGGTGTCGCTCTGTGTGTGTGTGCCTATCTGTTTGTTTCTCTGTCTCTCTGTGTTTCTCTGTCTCTCTGTCTCTTGTCTCTCTCTGTGTATCTGTCTCTGTCTCTCTCTCTGTGTCTTATCTGTTTGTCCCTGTCTCTGTTTCTGTCTGTCCGTCTGTATCTGTCTGTCTCACTCTCTCTCTCTCTCTTTCTCTCTCTCTCTCTCTTTCGGTGTTTCCATCTTTCTTCCTCTCTCTCTGAATAGATGTCCTTCCTCTTCTTCTTCTTCTCTCTCTCTCTCTCATGCACACGAGTGTGTGTGTGTGTGTGTGTGTGTGTGTGTGTGTGTGCGTGCGTGCGTGCGTGTGTGTGTGTGTGTGTGTGTGCGTGTGTGCGTGCGTGTGTGTGTGTGTGTATGAGCGTGCGTGCGTGTGTGTGTGTGTATGTGTGTGTGTGTGTGTTTGTGTGGGTGTGCGTGCGTGCAAGGGTGCGTGTGTGTGTGTGTGTGTGTGTGTGTGTGTGTGTGTGTGTGTGTGCGTGCGTGCGTGCGAGCATGTATGTGTGTAGTTGTGTGTGCTCATGTTTCAGTCCGTTCTCCTTCTTATCCTCTTACTACTTCCCTGACCATCAATCCTTTATTCACCCCTCCCCTCCTCCCCCTCTCCCCCTCCCCCACCCGCTCTTCCCTTCCATGTACGCCAGTCTTACTTACCCCCCAACCCTCTAAATCCCCCCCCCCCATTCCCCCGCCCCCCATCAACATCCTTTCTCCAAGGCACTCCCCGCAACCCCGCCCCCCCATCCCCCCCATCCCCCACCCCTCCCCACAGCCCCCTGAAGTCCATTTTCCACAGCAGCGGATCAATGTGATCTCTAAGGTAGCAGAAAGATGGGGAGCGAGATGGAAACACGAGTCCGCTGCAGTCAGATCGTATCCAACAGGAAGGAAGGAAGGAAGGGAGGGAGGGAGGGAGGGAGGGAGAAAGAGCGGAGGAGGAGGAGGAGGAGAGGAAATACAGGGAGGGGGGTGGGGGGCGGGGTATGAGAAGAGCAGAAAAAGAGAGATCACGGTTACAGGTGGAGAATGGACTGAGAGGGTTGTGTGTTTATTTTTAGAGTCTACAGAATGTGTTTGCTACCATGATCTGGGCAATCGATAGCTCAATGTTATGCCCCTTTGTTTTGCTAACCCCCCCCCCCACCTCACCCCCGCCCCCGCCTCTGCCCCTGCCCCCGCCCTCCATCCCCCATCCCACCCCGCAAACCTCGTCCATTCAAGACTTGGAGAAGTAGCTGAAGAAAGAGTGGAATGGATAGCTAAAATGCAAGAGAGTGAAAGGAAGTATAACGATGAACATAAAAGAAAAAGGCGGAAAAGAAGGAGAAAGGATAGAAGAAGAAGGAAAAGAAGAAGAAGAAGAGGAGGAGGAGGAGGAGGGTTTGTTTGTATGCTACTTTGCTATCAACAGCTTTTCAAAGGATGCAAAGTTAAACGAAATATACAAAATAAAGTAACTGCTGAAAACCTCACTGATGAAGCTTCAGGTGATAGTTTATGTGATGCTTAATGGGGTTTTCTGCAAATTTGGCATGATAAATGTTTGCACTGTTTATGGATCGCGCGTGCAGCAATGGTTTGCACAATGCACCTTTGTTGTACCAGCAGTAACAGCACTTTAACCCTTTCACCGCCAGTCAATTTAGAGTACAAAATTCCCTTGTGGCATAAACACAGAAAAGACAGTGGCTAAGAATAGCTGGGGATTCCCCCTGCGATGTATAGAAAATATGGCCTATCCTAACACCGAACATTAAGAGCAGTAGATTCATGGATAACAGACCAATGAATGGTTACCTTTCAGTGACATGGGTCCTCTACCACGCCTGTGCATAAATGCGAGCTTGGCAGTGAAAGGATTGATTCTTGTTGAGAAAAAAAAAAAGTTTCTGAATCTTGTGTAAGAATTATCTGCAAACTGAGCAAGTCAGTAACACACATCAGAACAAGATATGCGTGGATGGAAGAAAGCGAAGGTAACAATTATCTATTATCTCGAAATTATGGGAAAATAGGAAAGGTTATAATAATGATATCGTGAAATAACAAATTAGCTGAATGATAACACGCACTAAATAAATTGCTGACATTATAAAAGGAAACCAAAAAAGTGAGAAAAGAAGAAAAGGTGAGAAAACATGTCAAAAGAAAGACAAAAACCAAAACCAAAAACAAAAAAAGTTTTTGTCAATGATGAAAATATAAATGAAATGAACCAAAACAAAACAAAGCAATATAATATAATTAAAAAAACCCACCAAACTGCACAAAATAAAGTATAATAAAACAAATATGATAAAAAACGAAATGGAATTAAATTACATGTAAGGTAAAATAGTATAAAAGATACAATAAAAAAAAATGAAACAAACTGAAAAGAAATGAATGTAGTCAGGAAACAAACACGGATAAAATAGAGACATAAAGAAACGAGAGAGACAGAGACTTGCCAGAGACAGAGAGATAGGGAGATAGGGACATAGAAAAATGAAAATAACTGATATATAAAATCAAATTTAAAAAAAAAAAGAGAAAAAAAAGAAACGAAATAAAATAAAAGGAAATGAATGTAGTCAGAAAACAAAGACGGGAAAAAAAAAATTGAGGGAGACATAAAAAAAATGAGAGACAGACAGACAGACAGACAGACCGAGAGAGACAGAGAAACACGGAGACAGGGACAGAGACAGAGAAGCTATGCTCATCCTTTTCCACGCGCTGGCGCTCCTCTGTTTTATCACCCTGCCTTCATCTCGCTCGCTCGTTCCCAATGTTTTCCCAGTCTGGCCATGCATGACGACAAATGCGACGGTTCCAGAACAAACGACCTAATAGTTGAACTTCTGATGTTGGAACAAACTGAACTCGGAATGAAACTCCAATACCACTGATCGCCGGTGTTCCTTTGGGATTACTTAAGCACGAAGTTCTAACAGCTCATTAGACACCCCCATTTCACCTCCACGCCCCTCAAGAGACGGTTTTAAGTATGTTTCTGGGTCATTAGTTGAAATCTCCATAATTATACGATCGCAGGTGTGTATAGATTATGCTTCATAAAAAAATATAAAAAAGAAGGAAAACAACAACAACTAAAAAAAAAAAAACACACAAAAAACAACCAACAAACAAACATAAAAAAACCGTAGCAGATTCAACTGAATGTGTTTCTTTCACTTCACATGCAGGTGTAGACGATTTCATCAATAAGATTATGGTTCGTAACACTATTCGATGCACGATTAACTCAGAAAATAGCCTCACCTGCACTGGTTACTCAGAAAAAAAAAAATTAAAAAAACCCTGCGTCCAATCTATCACTGTTGGTGTTCAAGAAGCGTGGGTTCAAACCTTTAGATGGTCCATTTTATATATTGTTTTCTTTCTTTCTTTCTTTTTAAACAATACAATGCAATACAATTTTATTCCTCCAACTGGAAATTAATTGTACACCCACAAGATGGTATTCTTTCTTAGCTGATCCAGTCTTACCAGATTAGCATGAGTTGACAGTAATATACACGATGAAAGTCTTCTTCTTCTTTTCCACCCGTAACTCTGGAGAGTTATTTCAGTTTCAGTAGCTCAAGGAGGCGTCACTGCGTTCGGACAAATCCATATACGCTACACCACATCTGCCAAGCAGATGCCTGACCAGCAGCGTAACCCAACGCGCTTAGTCAGGCCTTGAGGAGAAAAAAAAGAAAAAAAAGGTGAATAAATAATAGATAAGCGTACATAAAATAAGTAAATAAATAAATAAATAATAATTATAATATATAAAAAAGGGGTAGTAGTAGTAGTAGTAGTAGTAGTAGTAGTAGTAGTAGTAGTAGTAGTAGTAGTAATAATAATAATAATAATAATAATAATAATAATAATAATAGTAATAATAAATAGATAAATAAATAAGACAACAATGATGACAGATAAGCAAATACATGTATAAATGTGCGTGAAGAGTTATTGAGACGCCGCACATAAGATTTATTTATCAATTTCCTCCAGGTCTTCGGTTATGTGTCAAAGTCTGGATCTCTGTAGAGTTGAGTTTAACGACATATCGGCAATGAGCCCTTAAGGTCCAGTTGTTCGTGGCTATGGTCTTATCCATGGGGGTGTGATGTGGTCAAGGTGTTGGTCCTGTGGTCTTGTGGGGGTGTAGTCCTGGTTGCCTGTTCGGGGGGAGGGGGGGCGGGGCGGGGGGCGGGGGGGGGGGTGGAGGGTCGGGGGGCGGGGGGGGGGGGGGTGGTGTCCTCGCTGTGTTCTGGCCGATGTAGGTGGTCCGTGCTGTGTCCTGGCTGTGTTCGGGTGGTGGAGTACTGGTTGTCGGTCCGAGGCTGGTCCTTGCGATGTCTTGTCTTGTCTGTGATCCTGTGGTGATCCCCATGCAGGACAACAATCCACAATGGGGGGTGGGGGTGGGGTGGGGGTGGGGGGGTGGGGGGGCGTGCTCTAGATGACTGATATCTGTGTGCGAGCTGGATCTCTGCCAAGCTTTTTTCAGAAAACCCAGAGATCCAGAATGAATTTACAGGGTGTCTAATACGAATGTTTCGATAAGACATGGGCCGTTCAGCAAGAAGACGTCAAAACCGACAGCTCTTTAACTCTCTCCATACGAACGGCGAAAGAGACGACGTTAACAGCGTTTCACCACAGTTACCATCATCAAAATATTGCAAGCGGAAGGCTCTTATACTGAAGAGGTGAATGTTGAAAAAGAATACCACAATTCTGACGACGGAAGCTAAAGGTTGGGTCATTCAGACACCCACTGGACATCCGAGGGGTCTGTGTAGAGGAGAAGAGAGGACTGGCCGTACTGAGTGAGTTAAATGAAGACATGGTATCTACACAATCTTTTTTTCATTAAAAAAAAAAATCGAACCAGTGCTATGATACGATGCCTCTTTTCTCTTGTCCGTAATATCAGTCGAAGTTGATCATTTTGGAAAGTTCATGTTCTTCATGGACATTCTCTCTCTCCCTCCCTCTCTCTCTCTCTCCCCTCTCTCTCTCCCTCTCTCTCTTTCTGTCTCTCCCTCTCTCTCCTCTCTCTCTCTCTCCCCCGCTCTCTCTCTCGATTTCTGTCTGCATCTCTCTGTCACGTCTGTGTGTCTCTGCCTGCATCTCCCCCTCTTCCTCCTTACCTCCCACTTAATATATATATATATCTCTCTCTCTCGCTCTCTCTCTATCTCTCTCTCGCTCTCTCTGCCTGCATGTGTCTGTCTGTCTGCCTGTTCGTCTCTCTCTCTCTTTCTCTCTCTCTGTACCCTACCCTCTCTTTCTCTCCTCCATCCCCTGTGTCTCGCTTTGTCGCAGAGTTTTTCGGTCATTTCGTTTCTTTTTTTCCTTTCCCTCTGTTTCTTTCTTCGTCTCTCGCCACCACCACCCCCCTCCAACCCCACCGCCCCCCGTACCTCGTCCCTCCCCCACTCTCCCTTCCTCCCCCCAGCCACCACCTTTCCCCTCCCCCCCGTCTCTCTCTCTCTCTCTGTCTCTCTCTCTCTCTCTCTCTGTACCGCTCCTTCCCATCACCCCACCACACCCCTCACCCCACACCCCACCCCACCCGTCTTGTCAGCCCCACTTAGCGACACAGACCACCACCAGATATTATCGAACACTAAGGCCTCGGCGCTTCGTTCCGCTAATCAAACCCGTCCATTCTTTTTCATTTCCCCGAGTCCACCATATTCCTTCTCTCTCTCTCTCTCTCTCTCTCTCTCTCTCTCTCTCTCTCTCTCTCTCTCTCTCTCTCTCTCTCTCTCCTCTTTCCTCTCTCTTTCTCTCTCCCTCCTTCTCTACCCCCCCCCCACCCCCTTCCCCCCATCCCCTCTCCGCTCCTTTCCTGACCTAGCTTCGCTGCTCGTCTGTCTTCCTTCTTTCTCCGTTCACCTCCGTCTCTCCATCCCTCCATCCCTCCCTCCCTCCCTCCCTCCCTCCATCCCACCGTCCCACCATCCGTCCGTCCGTCCTTCTTTCTTTTTTCATCCGGCGAGGGCGCATTAGCTCTAATTTAGCATTCATCGCGACAAATTGTGCTGTCTATTATTTAACCCTCACACTGCTGCGTCATCATTCACTGGAGAGTATCCGGTCTTTGGTCCCCCCCCCCCCCGCCTGAGGGGTGGTGGGGAGGAGGAGGGTGAGGGTGAGAGTGAGGATGGCGGAGGAGGGGGTGCGTGGGGGTTGGTGTGTGTGTGGGGGGGGGGGGGGAACTGAGTGAAGTTGGGAAGCTGGGTGGGTGGGTGGCAGAGGAGTGGGATAGGAAGGAGGATAGAGAGTGTGTGGAAGGGAGGTAAGGGAGGGCGGAGATGGTGGTGGGGATGGGGGTGAGGGGGTGAGGGGGGGAGGCTGGGGATTTAAGGGGTGGGGGGTGGGACAGTTGTCTTCAATCGTGTTATTGTTTCTTTTTTTTTCTCTCTCTTCTCTCTCTCTCTCTCTCTCTCTCTCTGTCTCTCTCTGTCTCTCTGTCTCTCTGTCTCTCTCTGTCTCTCTCTGTCTCTCTCTGTCTCTCTCGCTACCCTTCCCACCCCCTGTCCTTTGTTTTATTTTGTTTTGGTTTGTTGGGGTTTTTTTTGAAGGTTTTTTTTTTTTTTTTTTTTTTTTTTTTTTACTTCGTCGTTCGTTGTTTTGCTTTTCCCATCCGCAGCCCCCCCCCCCCCCCCCCCCCCCTCCACCCTCTATCATCATCATCATCATCACCACTACCACCAACCCTGACACTTCCTTTTGTCTTTCCTTTCCTTTCCTCTCCTTCCTTCCTTTCTTCCTTCTTTCCTTCCGTCCTGTCAGTCTTCCTTGTTTTTTTTTGTTTTTTTGTTTTGTTTTGTTTTTTTTGTTCATCACTCTTTGCCACAGTTATCCCCCCACCTCATCCCTTGTCTCGCCCCCCTGCCTTGCCTTTGCCTCTTCGCTCCCTCGCACTGCACTACCGAGTATCTTTCAGTGTGTGGACACGTATATTATTATTGTAACACTGCACTCTTGTATATACACTGAAACGTAAAGCGAATCTATCTATGTATCTATGTATGTATGTATCGATCTATGTATATGATGTCTTAAAAACTTGAAATAGTATCTTTGTTTCGTTTATTGGTTTTTACGGCATATGTATATATATATATATATATATATAGAGAGAGAGAGAGAGAGAGAGAGAGAGAGAGAGAGAGACAGAGACAGAGACAGAGACAGAGACAGAGACAATTAATAAAATAGATATAGTGTGTGTGTGTGTGTGTGTGTGTGTGTGTGTGTGTGTGTGTGTGTGTGTGTGTGTGTGTGTGTGTGTGTGTGTGTGTGTGTGTGTGTGTGTGTGTGTGTGTTGACATCTTATTCTGTTAAGAAATATGTGGTAAATTGCTTTTTTCGTATTGCTTTTTTCGATTTGCTTTTTTGTATACAATTATGCATTCATACGTTTTCTCCTCTATCTTACTTGGTTTAAACAATCAATGGATGACATTTGTTTTCTTCTTCTTCTTCTTCTTCTTCTTCTTCTTCTTCTTCTTCTTCTTGTACTAGCATCTACGTGGCCGTGACAAATTGAGCCATTATTCCACTCTCAGTTCTGCATCCTCAATTCGCATGGACTGGTCATTGGTTTTCCCGAGGGATGTGTAAGTGGGGTGGGGGTGAGGGGATAGGAGGAGGGGGGGGGTGAGGGGGGGGGCGTGAGAGGGTGTTGGCGGCCTTCCCTAATTCACCTCCCCCCCACCCCCCCACCCACCCACCCACGCCCCCCACACCCCGCCCCTGCTTCTTGTTTTCCTTCCCCCTCTTTGTTATTCTTTGTTGTTTTCCTTCTTTTTTTCATCTTAGTTTTTTTCGTCTTCTTTTTTTTTTTCTTTTTTTTTTTAACTTTCTCTTACCCTCCCCCCTCCATTTATCCTTTCCCTTTCCCCACTCTCATCACCAGCCATTGCCACCCCCACACCCCAGTTCCTATGCTTCTTTCTTTTTCTTTTTTTTCTTTTTTTTTTATATCTCATTTCATTTTGTCTATTTTAAGGAGAGAGTCTCGTTGCAAGTGAAGTTGAAATTTATCTCAAGACTGAGAGGGGAATGATTATTCAAATGCGAACATACATAGAAGTGTCACAATTTAACAAATTTATGTGTGCGGTTTCGCTCTGAACGTCCGTCGTCTTAGGAAAGTATGTAAGTAAGTACGAAAGAATGCAAGTAAGCAATAGCAAGCAAACAGGAGCAAGCACTTAAGTAAATAAGTAGGCGAGTGAGTAAGTAAGTAAGTATGTAGGAGAGCAGGCAAGCAAGTGCAAGCAAGCAGTGGCAAACTTTTTGAGTAAGTACGCAAGTGAGTGATTGAGAGATAAAGTAAAATTAATAATAAGGTAAGGATCCCGAAGCAAAAGGTGCAAAGACGTTATTTTTCTTTTCTCTTTCTTTTTGTGCAAGCTATTTCTTCTGGGTTTTTTTTGTTTGTTTGTTTGTTTGTTTGTTTGTTTGTTTTTTGTTGTTGTTGTTTTTTTCTAATACCATACTTCATTGGTAGCTTGATACAGAAAGTCGTGGAAATGTGATTGTTCTGCAGAAGTGATTTGGGAGCATCACTAAATTATTGTAAGTGGAGTCAGTCACACATGCATTGAAGTAGGATAGATAGTTCTCTTGTCACTTGCATTGAAGTAGGATAGATAGTTCTCTTGCCACTTGCATTGAAGTAGGATAGATATTCTCTTGCCACTTGCATTGTAGTAGGATAGATAGTTCTCTTGCCACTTGCATTGAAGTAGGATAGATAGTTCTCTTGTCACTTGCATTGAAGTAGGATAGATAGTTGTCTTGCCACTTGCATTGTAGTAGGATAGATATTCTCTTGCCACTTGCATTGTAGTAGGATAGATAGTTCTCTTGCCACTTGCATTGTAGTAGGATAGATAGTTCTCTTGCCACTTGCATTGAAGTAGGATAGATAGTTCTCTTGCCACTTGCATTGAAGTAGGATAGATAGTTCTCTTGCCACTTGCATTGAAGTAGGATAGATAGTTCTCTTGCCACTTGCATTGCAGTAGGATAGATAGTTCTCTTGCCACTTGCATTGAAGTAGGATAGATAGTTCTCTTGCCACTTGCCCATTGTAGTAGGATAGATATTCTCTTGCCACTTGCATTGAAGTAGGATAGATAGTTCTCTTGTCACTTGCATTGTAGTAGGTTAGATAGTTCTCTTGCCATTTGCATTGTAGTAGGATAGATAGTTCTCTTGTCACTTGCATTGAAGTAGGATAGATAGTTCTCTTGCCACTTGCATTGAAGTAGGATAGATAGTTCTCTTGCCACTTGCATTGAAGTAGGATAGATAGTTGTCTTGCCACTTGCATTGTAGTAGGATAGATATTCTCTTGCCACTTGCATTGTAGTAGGATAGATAGTTCTCTTGCCACTTGCGCATTGTAGTAGGATAGATAGTTCTCTTGCCACTTGCATTGAAGTAGGATAGATAGTTCTCTTGCCACTTGCATTGAAGTAGGATAGATAGTTCTCTTGCCACTTGCATTGTAGTAGGATAGATAGTTCTCTTGTCACTTGC
>NC_134880.1:20372245-20374745 GCF_041734735.1 Babylonia areolata
GTATGTCTGTCTTCGTAAGTCTTCCTAGTTCTTTTCTTCAGTAACCTCGTCTGCCTTCTACCCCCCACCCCCCTCCCCTTCCCTCCCCTTCTTCCCCCCCCCCCCCCCCCCCCCCCCCGACCCCCCCAGGCTATTGATTCATTTTCCGTCCCTCCTCTCCTCACTCACTCCCCTTCCCCATCCATCGCCCCCCCCTCCCCCCCCCCCCCCCCCCCCCCCCCCCCCCCCCCCCCCCCCCCCCCCCCCCCCCCCCACATCCACCACACACCCCGTTCTCTTCACGCTACCCTACGAAAAAAAAAAAAAAAAAAAGGAGTACAGCTGCCTGTATGGCGGGGACATACACGTAGTAAAAGCCCACTCGTATATGCAAGTAAATGTGGGAGTTGCAGCCCACGAACGCACTGCAGAAACAACAGCAGCAGAAAATGAAGGCTACTACTTACCCACACCAACCAAACTTACCCCTTTTTTTTTCAAGAAATGATAATAAGACACACAAAGAAAGCACAAGCAGAATGCCCCTCCAATCCATCCCCTACTCAGTTTCAGTTTCAGTTTCAATTTCAGTAGCTCAAGGAGGCGTCACTGCGTTCGGACAAATCCATATACGCTACGCCACATCTGCCAAGCAGATGCCTGAACAGCAGCGTAACCCTACGCGCTTAGTCAGGCCTTGAGGAAAAAAAAGAAAAAAAGGAAAAAAAGGTGAATAAATAATAGATAAGCTTACATAAATAAATAAATAAATAAATAAATAAATAATAATTATGATATAAAAAAGGTAGTAGTAATGATAATGATAATAATACTCAGAAACGTCCATCCCTCGACCCCCCAACCCCCCAACTAGTCTCTCCTCAGCCACCTTCTTCTCCCAGTAGATTCATACAAATCTTCTGTCGCAGAGCCCGCCCCCCTCTTCCCCGCCCCCCCCCCCCCCCCCCCCCCCCCACCCCCCCCTCCCCCTGCCCCCATCCCATCCCTCTCACCCCCTAAAAAAAAAAAAAAAAAAAAAAATCCTACAGCCTACAAATACAAAGCCTCTCGGAGGAACAAGAAGCAGATACCACCACCTCCACCACCACCCCCCCTCTCCACAACTAGCCCCTCCCTTTTTTTTTCTTTTTTTTTTTCTTCCCTCAATCTTAGTCCCCTTCCCTCAAACCCTAATTTCATTTGTCTTTCATCAATGATTTTTCTGTGGAGGGAATATGAGGGATAATGGGAGCGGAGTGGTCTGCGAGAAATCATATTAATTGACGAAGAAATAGTTTTCGGGAGGGTTGGGGACAAAGTGATTGTGGGAAGGTCGCGGGGGTTGGAGCGAGAGAGGAGGGATTTAAGGGGGCGGGAGGGTGGAGGCAAGTCTGTTCGTATTCCTGTCTGTTTATCTGTCTGTCTCTACATGTCTGTTTTTCAATGTCCATACATGTATGTATGTATGTATGTATGTATGTATGTATGTAATGTATGCGCCTGTGCGTTGTGTGTGTGTGTGTGTGTGTGTGTGTGTGTGTGTGTGTGTGTGTGTGTGTGTGTGTGTGTGTGTGTGTGTGTGTGTGTGTGTGTGTGTGTGTGTGAGTGAATCAGAATCAGAATCAGAATTAATTTTAATGTCAATTAAACCTGAACAAGGTTTATAAGACACGCATGCAAAGTTACATGAAGCCACACACAAAAAAGCAAAACAAAATAGATAGATATTGAACAAGACATCGAATCACTCCTGCACGCTATGGCGTTTTTGACAGCAGTTACTGACACATTTCCCAAACAGTCCCACAAGTCTGTCTTCCAGTATTAGCTGACTGTGTTTGATAATATTTGGAATGTAATTTTGATTTTTTTGTATGAATTCTATTCTAATTTGTTTGTGTAATTCGCAGTTATCTACGAACTGAAATTCACCCTCTATTGTTTGACATTGTAAACATAGTCTCCTTTCTTTTGGAATGTTGAAATATCGGCCTTTTTCTGTTGCTAAATCATGACAGGATATCAGTCTTAATTTGCACGATGATTGTTTTTGATTATAATTAACATATCCTTCAAGCAAATAAGGTTCGGTTCTGTATTCACGAGTAATTTTATTATAGAATAGTAGTTTAGATTTATTTTCAGATTTGTTTCTCTTCCAGAATAAAACCTATCCATAATATAGTTTATTCATTATAACGTGGCTAAGTCTATGAATATTAAATGTTGACTGATTATTCCAAACGTGTCCTAAACCAAGATTCTGTAATATAATTTCAACGAAATTAATCCATGTTCGCTGTTTTGTTTCCTCTGTAAGCATGTCGTCATACACAATTTTGATATACGAATTTTCTCGTGCCTGTGTTAAGTGAAACCAAAATTTTATTACTTGACAAATCACTTTTAAACTTAAGGGGTATTTACCTATTTCACCAAGTATTGCTAAATTTGTGGCTTTTTTGTGGACTCCCAGTTTTTGTTTAAAAAAGTTTAGATGAACATGCTCATGAGGCAAATT
>NC_134880.1:20387245-20404745 GCF_041734735.1 Babylonia areolata
TGGCTGGACGGATATGTGTTGGTAACACGAGATACGGATGGTTGTGATGATGATGATGACTGTTGGTATAACTCTGCTTTCAGTTTGCTTGGTTGGTTTCTGCATTACTGTTAGATTGCAAGAAGCGATGCGCGCTATATATATATATATATATATATATATATATATATATATATATATATATATATAGATAGATAGATAGATAGATAGATAGATAGATAGAGAGATAGAGAGAGAGAGAGAGAGAGAGAGATTTGTCTTCTTTTCTTTTAAATGAAGGAAATGGAAGAAGCATGCATTGGTTTTTTTCCCATCCAGCCCTCGGGGCAAAGAGAAAATGACATCAAAACGTTCACAAAAAAATAAACGCTTGATGAACACACACACACACACACACACACACACACACACACAGAGACAGACAGACAGATAGAGAGACTAGACTGACTGACAGACAAAAAGAGACAGACAGAGATAAAAACAGACAAATCGACACATGGACAGACAGAAGGAAGGTTCAATTTGTTAAGTAATCAACATTAGAGTTTCTGGGGATTTTTGTTTGTTTGTTGTTGTTGTTTGTTTGTTTGTTTGTTTTTTTGGGGGGGAGGTTTGTTTGTTTTGTTTTGAGGTTTTTTTTTTACGACAAAGTTCAGTAAACATATGCCAACTAACTGATTAAAAAAGAAAAAGTAAAAACAACAAAAAACATACACACCAAAAAATCACTCATCACCAGTGCAACAGATTTTCAAATCATCAGCACTCCTTCCCTTCACCCACCACCACCACCACCACCACCATGACCAGAATAAACAATAATCATTAAAAAAAAAGAAAAAGAACCCTGCCGGGTGGTATAAATGATGAATCGGATTTGTCTCCCTTCCCCCTATCAAGCAGATGGCTGGGCGCCACTCCACTCCCCCCGCAGCAGGTCCTCTCCTTGACTCCGGACGCTGAAGAGCTCCCTTATTTGCATACACGCCCGGGCCCCCCCGTCAGTCAGCCAATCGCCCGCAAGGTAGCGGGTCACGCGACGACTAGGAGTCTCGGGCTTCCCACACTGCACGGAAAGACGACACACAGGGTCAACAGATGATTGGTACCGATACATATTTGATCGAGAAGGCGTCAAAGCGTGATTGAGATGAAATAATCATCCTGCCCTACGGATAAAATAACCATCCGGAGGTATCAAACAGCTAGGCGTTCGTTCAAGGGAAAAAGCTGCTGCTGCTCAGACCTGGACAATTTTCTGGGTCTAGGTTTGTCATCTTGATGACACACTGTCACACAGCTCCTGAGGGAGTAGGGAAAGAGAGAGGCAGGAAAGGGGAAGGGAGGAGAGGGGGCAGGTGGTGGTAGGGGTAGGGGGGGGGGAGGAGGATGTGGATGGGGGGAGGGAGGAAGGAAGGAATGGTGGTGGTGGTGGTGGTGGTGGTGGAGCAGGACTGAAGGCAGGGGTGAGGGGGAGGGGGGGGTTGTGGAGGTGGGGGTGGGGTTTCCTCCCAGGGGAGCGATTAAACGCACGGAGGGAGAGATATGGGTAGCGCTGATGAAGCGACGGGCGGGCGGGCGGGCGGACGGGTGGGTGGGTGGATGGGTGGATAGGGAAAAAAACTGGAGAAATATGGTTATTGTCCAGAAGCGGCAAGCGTCGGGCGTTTGTTCCTGTGTATCGTTGTGCCGTATGCTCCTGGGCTTTGTCCTTCTTTGGCCAGACAATATGGTGGGATGGTACTTTTTTTTTCTTTTTTTTTTGGTGTGTGTGTGTGTGTGTGTGTGTGTGTGTGTGTGTGTGTGTGTGTGTGTGTGTGTGTGTGTGTGTGCGTGTGTGTAAGAGCTGTAGTAGTGTGGAAGGAAGTACAGGATGGATTATGAACTGGTCAGGCGGAGTTGTTTTTTTTAGGGGGGGAGGGAGGGGGGGGATTGGGGGGAGTTCTTTTCTCCTGCCATGCGCATGTCGGGTCACGTGGTGGTTTATCTTTCAGGGGGTGTTTTTTTTCTCCCCCGGTGTGAAAGTGGATATGTTTGAAATGAATTCTATTGAGGTGTGTGTGTGTGTGTGTGTGTGTGTGTGTGTGTGTGTGTGTGTGTGTGTGTGAAAGGAGGGATTGTGGGTGGGCAGGTTAACTGTCTGACTGTGTCATTCATAAGTGTGAAATATGTTTGACATAGCTTCTGCTCCGCACGTGCTAAAATAGATCATGTTATGATTCAGGTGATCATGAAGATTGTATTGTATTGTATTGTATTGTATTGATGTTTAAAACTAGGTTGTATCGCATCGCGCTGTATTTATTGTATTGCATTGTAGTGTTGCATTGCATTGCATTGTAATATATTGCATTGTATTGCATTTCTTTGGCATCGTATTGTATTGTATTGCTTTGGCATCGTATTGTGATGTGGTGTCGTGTCGTGTAATGTGATTCTTTCTTGTCACAACGAATCTGATTGTTTGAAATTCTGACTCCTCTGAAACCGAGACAGCGCATCACCACATTAACACTGATTGAGCTTTTTTTTTATCTTCTATATATATATTTTTTTTTTTCATTTATTCATTTTGTCTGTGTGCTTGCACAACTTTCCTATCAGAGTGAATATTTTGCCAGATAGACTTTTACATGCGCTACTTGTATGTTTGTTTGGCAGAAAAAATTTCCGTTCGTAATCTGATCTGAACAACTAGCAACTGAACCATTACTCAGTAACAAGGGGAGAGAGAGTGCAGAAACGAAGGCGGGTAAGAAAAAAGAAATAATCCAGGTCTTTGTGATAACTGAGCCCTGCTTCCCCTAATCGCACGATCAAATCCGCAAGACCATCACAACTCCAGCATGATCTTGCTCTTCACTTGCCTTTCGTGATTTGTAAGTTCGTTTTCCACTAAACATTATCTTTAACCATTTTCTATGACGAGTATATCACATTTTGTTTTCTGTCTGTCTGTCTGTCTGTCAGTCAGTGATGATGTGTTACATGACTTGACACACATTTTACTGCTGGAGCATGTCACGAAAGTGCGAACCTAGAATTGATGATGGTGATGAGAAATGAGAGAGAGAGAGAGAGAGAGAGAGAGAGAGAGAGACAGGAGGGAAAAGCAGAGACAGAGAGACCGGTGCTAGGCAGTGTAGGAATAAGAGAGAGATAAACAGAAAGAGAGAGACAGAGAGAGGCAGAGACGGGGACTGAGACAGACAGGGAGAAAGAAAGAGAGACACACACACACACACACACACACACACACACACACACACACACACACACACACACACACACAGAGAGAGAGAGAGAGAGAGAGAGAGAGAGAGAGAGAAGGATATATTTTTTTTTAATTCAGCATTAATAATGCCAGATACTGATGGAACAGGCGGGAAACGACACGTAACGATCAAACGCATTCTCGTAGAGCTGTTACATAACAAAGAAACAGTAAACAGCATGTCTAAAACAAAGAATAGAAAAGACACAAGGCTTCGCAGTCAACACATTCTGTTGGAATTAGGGAACAAAGACAGTATATCATAATCAGCATATCCTGATACAATATATGAAGTAGAAGAAAAAAAAAAACTCAACTAGCAAACAACAATGATACCACCACAATGATTCTCGAAAGAATGAAAGGAGAAAAAAAAAAAGCATTAACATCAATACTAACAACAACAACAAAAAACAACAGCAGCAGCAACAACAACGACGACAACAACAACAACAACAACAACAACAACAACAATTACAAAAAGAAAACAACAAACAAACAAAACTCATCATCAAAGGACCATCCATATTATTAACCCTTTCCGTCGCAAAACTGAGATTGATCATAACAGTATTCCACAAGGCATAAAACAACACGCGAACACCGGCACTGGATGGATTCGCCCTTTGAATTAATCAGAGGGGGCGCTGCTGTGCCGCCGCGGCCCAATCAGCTCCTGCCACGCTTGCGGTCGCAAATAATGCTGGTGGCTTGTCATGCGGACAGATGGACCGCATGTTTCATGCGCCCGCCAACGACCATCATTATTCTGCTGCCTTTGTTGAACCTCGTGAGCAACATACTCCGACGCACGTTCCTCTTCCCTCCCCGGCAAAACGGGACCTAGGCTGGCTGGCAGAGCGAAACGAAAGGCAGAGAAAAAAAGGGGAGACAAAGCCAAAAACAACAAAAAACAACAACACCAAAGCAACAACAAAAACAACAAAAACCCACACCACCACCAACAAAAACAAACAAAAGCAAAGCGAAACCAATCAAATCGAAACAAAACAAAAAAAAAGAAAGAAAAAAAAAACACACAAAAACCCCTAAATCATACAAAAACAAAGAAACGCAGTTGAAAACAAAACGAAAACAATGGCGAGGGAGACAATGGAACGGAAATGAAACTAATCGAGCGATAACTTTTTGGTTGATGTTTTTATTTTATTTAAACAAACTGTAGTTCAATCCGACGTACAATTGCTGTGCATCTATGCGTGTTCGTGTGTGTTTGCTCACACACATCCATCATACTCGAACAGACGCGAATACACATAGATACACGTACGCATTGACAAACACGCAGGCACATGAGTGCGCCAGCAATCATGGTGTATATATACATTGCACACACACACACACACACACACACACACACACACACACAGATACACACACACACACACACACACACACGCACGCACACACACACACGCACGCACGCACGCACACACACATACACACACACTCACTCACACTAACTCACTCACTCACAGAGAGACAGAGACAGAGATTTCGGTGTTAATTACCATGTCACGGCTGCTGAGTGTGGTTTGACAATCAGTAGAAACCTTTTTGCAAGCATAAGCTTTAAGGTATCAAACGCGTTTCCTTAACTCGACAGTGGATCCTAGCTTCTGCACAACAACCAAGAGTAGAGGTGTCAGCAGTCCTGTTCCGCCCTTTCTTCCAATCATGACTGGAAAGTTGCTACAGGTGTCCCGGAACGTTTAGTTGCGTTGTGATTGTAAAAAAAAGACATCGGGCATCCGGGGATGCGCATATGAATACAAGGGAGACTGACGGACAGTTGCAGAACGAGATACCAAGGCAGACGGCCGGACCAATAGAAAGCTCACATGTTCAGAACTGTTTCCAGCTGTTGCAAGAATTCCCAGGAGCTTGGTGATTGGGTAATATCGCTACGCGGTGGCTTCGGTGGAAAGTGCATGTCTTCCGACAATAAAATTATTAACTTATTAGAATGAAATATATGCCTGGAACGATTGGAGACCTTGACCTTCTCTTTTCGATTTTAACAAACCAGATTTATAGCCGACGTGGAAACAGGCTTTTCAGATACAGAACTGAGTCAAAATCAAACAGAGAAGAGTTCCAAGATCAGCGTACAAGCCTTCTCTATTCAACGGGCGATGATTCAGGGGGGAAAAAATTAACACGCTACATTTAGAATCACAGACGATACCTCAGTTGACGACGTAGCCGTGTACGATGCATATTTCGTACCGTAAGTAAAATGTGAAACACGAGCGAGCTGTTTCCACTCTGGATATCAACTTCCTGACGTGAACGTTGAAAGTTTCGTTCGTGCACTGCATGAACTAGTGGAACATGCAGACTTTCAAAAAATCAAGATGATGCCGTTCGGGACATGCTGGTTACTGGCTTACAAGATAAGGAACTGTCTGAGACATTGCGGCTTCAGCCATAATTTCACCTGAAATATGCCATTCAAGGGGCACTCAGTATGAGCAAGACAAGACACAGATCCATGAACATAGCCATGAGTATAGTAAGATAAGATAAGATAAGACTAACTTTATTATCTCCAACTGCAGAAATTTGGTCAGGTGCATTATCACAACATAGACAAGTAAACAACATGGGGACCATAACTGTAAAAGCCAACAACAGTCCCTACAAATATTACGAAGATACAAATGTAACAAAATATCACATGCATCGTTTCATACATATATCCACACACTGCAGGTAATAACTAGTATTCTTAATGTAAAAACAGAAAGAATTAAGAAACATTATTTGAATATAATTATAAACATAGCCTACTATACTGCACATTGATTATAATAGATAGATAAGATAAGAATAATTGAAATATAGTCACACACAAAGGTGTTGGTCACCGGGGCAGATATCAGCTTTGGTGGTGTCGTGCATGGGGACAGGGGTGCTGTTTGTTCTCAACCGTCCCAGTCATCTGATTCTCTGAGTCAGGGTCAGAAGTCAGAAGAGGAAGAAGGTATGGACGTTCAACTGCTTCATGTTCAAAATGTGGTCGCGCACACAGAGTCAGTGGTGTTTGTTGAGCAAACGAAACTAAATACGGAAATTGCTCTTGGTATAACATTTTTTTCTGTCTTCTGTAGAAGCAAATCTTCAGTCAGAGCAGATGAAGAAGAGGCAACACGATATTTCTGGGCGTAGCTTCTAGTGATTACCCTCCGTGGACAACACCTTTAGCCTTAGGGGGTGAAGAATTCCTTTTCAAGATTGATACTGAAGCAAGGTCCATGAGGTCGTTTGCAGCGTGAGGGTCAGTGTGACACAGATGTCAAGCTGCAGAACGGGGTCCCAGGGCAGAAGGCCGGACCATGAGAAAGCTCGCATGTTTATGTTATGTGCAATAGCCGAGTGGTTAAAGCGTTGGACTTTCAATCTGAGGGTCCCGGGTTCGAATCTCGGTGCACTTGGTGGGTAAAGGGCGGAGATTTTTACGATCTCCCAGGTCAACATATGTGCAGACCTGCTAGTGCCTGAACCCCCTTCGTGTGTATGCGCACGCAGAAGATCAAATACGCACGTTAAAGATCCTGTAATCCATGTCAGCGTTCGGTGGGTTATGGAAACAAGAATATACCCAGCATGCACACCCCCGAAAACGGAGTATTGCTGTCTACATGGCGGGGTAAATAAAAACGGTCATACACGTAAAATGTCACATGTCTGTCTGAGTGTGTATGCGTGTGCGTCTGAAATGTGATTGAATGACACAGGAAACGAATGATGAGCGCCCAGTGGCAGCCGTCAGTCGGCTCTACCCAGGTAGGCAGCCTGTGGTGCAAATGTCCCCGTGTATGTAAAGCGCTTAGAGCTTGGTCTCTGACCGAGGATAGGCGCTATATAAGTATCCACATCAATCAATCAATGTTTCCAGCTGCATGATTTCCCAGGTAGTTGATGACTGGGCAGTATTGCTACGAAAATCAAACTGGGCGTCTAAGCATTCGGATGACGCGATACACTGAGGTCCTGTGTGCAGCACGGACTTGGTGCACTCAGAATACATGGCAACATAAGTGTTGCCCTCTGGGAAAAAAAATGTAGAAGAAATCCACTCTGATAGGTATACCTTCTTCTTCTTCTGCGTTCACTCGTATGCACACGAGTGGGCTTTTACGTGTATGACCGTTTTTACCCCGCCATGTAGGCAGCCATACTCCGTTTTCGGGGGTGTGCATGCTGGGTATGTTCTTGTTTCCATAACCCACCGAACGCTGACATGGATTACAGGATCTTTAACGTGCGTATTTGATCTTCTGCATGCATATACACACGAAGGGGGTTCAGGCACTAGCAGGTCTGCACATATGTTGACCTGGGAGATCGTAAAAATCTCCACCCTTTACCCACCAGGCGCCGTCACCGTGATTCGAACCCGGGACCCTCAGATTGACAGTCCAACGCTTTAACCACTCGGCTATTGCGCCCGTCTTGATAGGTATACCAATATTACATGGGTACACTCAAAGTCTGCCTAGCGTGTTGTGTTATGATGCTGTGAGGCATCTTCGTAGCAGATGTAGTGTAGCGCATATGGATTTACCCAAACGCAGTGACGCCCTCTTGAGAAATTGAAGCTAAATCCAGTACAGACACTAAGGGAGTGCACTGCGTGTTGGTACTCATCGGAACAGGACCCACCACCATCTTTGTTCATGTTTATGCGGTTAACTCTCTCCATACGAACGGCGAAAGAGACGACGTTAACAGCGTTTCACCCCAATTACCACCATCAAAATATTGCAAGTGGAAGGCTCTTATACTGAAGAGGTGAATGTTGACAAAGAATACCACAATTCTGACGACGGAAGCTAAAGGTTGGGTCATTCAGGCACCCACTGGACATCCGAGGGGTCTGTGTAGAGGAGAAGAGAGGACTGGCCGTACTGAGTGAGTTAAGGAGGCTTGGTTGAGAAGGCAATTGTCGTTGCGTAGATGTTGATAGAATTTGTGTGCGTATTCATGACCTGGCAAACTGACTTTCAAGGATATAATAAATTATATGCTGTAGCCGATGGGAATCATTAATCTCAAGCGTGTGTTATATAATATGCACCCATACCCTGTCTTTTTTTGTCTTTTTTTTTAATTCAATGGAAGTTTCTGAAACGTTCTCATGTCCACGAAATGTAGAAATTATAATGTATATGTTACGACAAAACGCTTGGAAAACAAAATATGTATTAATGTCACTTGTAGTTGCTTAAGCACTATCTCACTATACCATTTGTTTTTTAAACGTCCAATTCTCACTACCCAATTATATATATATATATATATATATATATATATGTCTATCTGCCTATCTGTATATCTATCTACACACACACACACACACACACACACACACACACACACACACACACACACACACATATATATATATATATATATATATATATATATATATATATATATATATATATATATATATATATATATATATATATATAAGTGATTTTCCCCATCCACCGTGAACCTGCTGAAAAAAAAAAACCGAACCATACTAATGGGCGCATCATTCAGGCTAAGTGTTTCAAGCGTTGGACTTTAAATTTGAGGGTTATGGATTCGATTTCTTGTCATGTTGCCTGGTGGTTAACTCTCTCCATACGAACGGCAAAAGAGACGACGTTTATTGCGTTTCACCCCAATAACCACCATCAAAATATTACCAGCGGAAGGCTCTTACATTGAAGAGGTGAATGTTGACAAAGAATACCACAATTCTGACGACGGAAGCTAAAGGTTGGGTCATCGAGACACCCACTGGACATCCGAGGGATCTGTGTAGAGGAGAAGAGAGGACTGGCCGTACTGAGTGAGTTAAAGGATGGAGATTCTTTTTCCCGATAGATGTGTAGATCTGCAAGTGCCTGAATCCCCTTTCTGCAAGCAGATATAAAATTCTGACATTAAAGGTGATGATGATGATGATTATGATATGGATATTTATATTGCGCCTATCCTCGATCAGAGACCAAGCTCTAAGCGCTTTACAAACACGGAGTCATTTGCACAACACGCTGCCTACTTGTGAAGAGCCAACTGACAGCTGCCGTTCGGCGCTCATCATTTGTTTCCTGTGCTATTCAGTCATTTGCACACACACACACACACACACACACACACACACACACACACACACACACACACACACACACACACACACACACCTTTTTAAAAAATTTTTTTACGTGTATCACCGTTTGTTTATTACCACGATATGTATGCAGCCACACTCCGTTTTCGGGGTGTGCATGCTGTGTATGTTCTCGTTTCCATACTACTCCGAACGCTGACATGGATTACAGGATGTTTAACGTGTGTATTTAATCTTCTGTGTACGTACGCAAGCAAAGGGGGTTCAGACAAAGTTCGTTGGGTTATGTAAGCAAGAACTTACCAGCATGCACATCCCCGAAACCGGAATACGGTTGCCTTTATCGCGACTTTGAAAAGATCATACACTTATAAGGCACCTTTAAAAGTGAACGCGGGAGATGCAGTCCACGTATGCAAAAAAAAAAAAAAAGAAAAAAAAGAAAAAAAAAGAAACCATACCCATAATTATTGCCATTTCTTTCCATTATTCATCGACACTGTTGGGCACCTGTCGTGTCACTGCTGTTGATGCCACTGGTGTCAGCCATATCGCTTCCTGTGGTGATCTCTGCTGGTCTGGTCAGAGACTCAGGTGAAAACCCTGCGCTGTGTAAAAAAAAAAAAAATAAAAAAAAAAAAAAAAAAAAAATCAGCCAACAAAATCAGAAATTCAATACTTCGGTGAAACAGCCGATTAGTTATCGGTCTTCAGCATGGATAAAGAAGTGCAGTGGCTGAATCCACAAGGCGTTGGACTTCTGATCCAGTTGACTGTCAGGGTCTCATTTCCTCGCTTCGGCCTCGTACTGTTGTGTCCTTGGGAAAGGCACTTTACTCAGTGTTCCCTCACTCTGCCCAGGTATGAATGTGTTTCTGACTTGGTTGGGGAAGGTTAAAACGGTAGAAAGAGATGTACTTGGTTGGGGATGGTTAAAACGGTAGAAAGAGAGGTACATGGTTGGGGATGGTTAAAACGGTAGAAAGAGAGGTACTTGGCTGGTTGGGGAAGGTTAAAACGGTAGAAAGAGATGTACTTGGTTGGGGTATGGTTAAAACGGTAGAAGGAGAGGTACATGGTTGGGGATGGTTAAAACGGTAGAAGGAGAGGTACATGGTTGGGGATGGTTAAAACGGTAGAAAGAGAGGTACTTGGCTGGTTGGGGAAGGTTAAAACGGTAGAAAGAGAGGTACTTGGCTGGTTGGGGAATGTTAAAACGGTAAAAAGAGAGGTACTTGGCTGGTTGGGGAATATTAAAACGGTAGAAGGAGAGGTACATGGTTGGTTGGGGAAGGTTAAAACGGTAGAAGGAGAAGTACATGGTTGGTTGGGGAAGGTTAAAACGGTAGAAAGAGATGTACTTGGTTGGGGGTAGGTTAAAACGGTAGAAGGAGAGGTACTTGGCTGGTTGGGGAAGGTTAAAACGGTAGAAAGAGAGGTACTTGGTTGGTTGGGGAACGTTAAAACGGTAGAGAGGTACTTGGTTTGGGAAGGTTAAAACGGTAGAGAGGTACATGGTTGGCTGGGGAAGGTTAAAACGGTAGAAGGAGAGGGTTGATCCCCGCCTTCCTATGCCGAGCTCTGGACACAGTGGATATGAATTCCCCGCCACATCGACCATAAATGGGTATGGGACCTTCAGCCTTGTAACCCTAAGCTTGGATACACACTTTTCGTATCGTGTGTGATGCATTGTGGCAATGATGAAACTGGCGTGCCAATATCAACGCAAAATGTGTTGAATGCTGCTGTGTGCTTTGCATGTGTTTTATGATTTCATGCCTTGGTTTGCGTATTGAATGAAGTCTGTCGTTAGAACGTCACCCCGATCCTCGCCCATGTTTGTCATACATTCACACACATAAAGCCACACACACACACACACACACACACACACACACACAGAGAGAGAGAGAGAGAGAGAGAAAGAGAGAGAGAGAGACAGAGAGAGAGAGAGTCCATACTACCAAATAACCTTTGGTTCAGCATGTCCAAATAAAAACAAATCAACCTTTGTTTCTTTTTCTGTAAGAATCATCTGCCTGGTTACAGCAAACAAAACATATTGCGTGGCTCCCATCAGTCTGCACTATATCATCAACCCCTGCCTGAACGGACCTGCGTGCCGTTCATCTTGGAGTGCTGTGTTTGCTCTGATCTCACTGTGGGTCATTGATGACTGCTTCCACAGTCCATCATGACGCTTTGGGACGGGCGGAGGATAAGCAGCCGGCCTTTGTGTCCCCACACCTCACACTTCAGCCTGTCTCATCATCGCCATCACCCTTCCTCATATCTGTTCTTCTGGCAAGGACTTGCTAATCACCATGAGAATCTTGTCGTTCAGTGTGTTGTGAGTGAGTGTAAGTGGATTGTTGAGTTTTGTGGACCACTGATGTTTGCCTTGACTGTGTATGGAGCTTTCATGTTCCCCCGTAAGTTGAATAATTGACACGACAGATGCATACAGTTGCTTACATACGAATGCAGGCACACATGTGTACACAATGAGGCATGCACATGCACAAACAAAGATGCATGCATGAGTCTAAGCATGCATGTTCCCACAAGCACTTTACATAAACTTTGCAAACTTGTGAGCATACATCTGCACATCCACTCAAGCACACTTTCCATGTTTTTAAAATAAAATGTGTGAAAAAAACACACCCAAAAACGTTAACAGTAAGAAAAGGAAAACAATCACTCATCCACGTACTCACTAACCCACCCCTTACAGACTGACACTCATACAGTCACTCTCCCTTTCTCGTCTCTCACAATCCACTAACACACACATTCCAGAAGAACACACACTTTACAAGCTTGTACAAAGACTCTGCTGAAATCAATCACGAACATTTTAAACACAGTTATTTATCCCTTCTATTATCTCCCCCAACCTCTGCACCGCAACATTCTAATCTGCGTTAAAAAAATTTTAAAAAAGAAATCGTTTTGGTCGTTGTCGATAGAAATCACACACCACAAGCACCCCATCAGTCTGTGCTTTATCATCAACCCCTGCCTGAACAGACCTGCCCGCTGTTCACCTTGGAGTGCTGTGTTTGCTCTGATCTCACTGTGGGTCATTGATGACTGCTTCCACAGTCCATCATGACGCTTTGGGACGGGCGGAGGATAAGCAGCCGGCCTTTGTGTCCCCACACCTCACACTTCAGCCTGTCTCATCATCGCCATCACCCTACCTCATATCTGTGCTTCTGGCAAGGCCTTGCTAATCACCATGAGAATCTTGTCGTTCAGTGTGTTGTGAGTGAGTGTAAGTGGGTTGTTGAGTTTTGTGGACCACTGATGTTTGCCTTGACTGTGTATGGAGCTTTCATGTTACCCCGTAAGTTGAATAATTGACACGACAGATGCATACAGTTGCTTACATACGAATGCAGGCACACATGTGTACACAATGAGGCATGCACATGCACAAACAAAGATGCATGCATGAGTCTAAGCGTGCATGTTCCCACAAGCACTTTACATAAACTTCGCAAACTTGTGAGCATACATATGTACATCAACTCAAGCACACGTTCCATGTTTTTAAAATAAAATGTGTGAAAAAAACACACAAAAACGTTAACAGTAAGAAAAGGAAAACAATCACTCATCCACGTACTCACCAACCCACCCCTCACAGACTGACACTCATACAGTCACTCTCCCTTTCTCATCTCTCACAATCCACTAACACACACATTCCAGAAGAACACACACTTTACAAGCTTGTACAAAGACTCTGCTGAAATCAATCACGAACATTTTAAACACAGTTATTTATCCCTTCTATTATCTCCCCCAACCTCTGCACCGCAACATTCTAATCTGCGTAAAAAAAAAAAAAAGAAATCGTTTTGGTCGTTGTCGATAGAAATCACACACCACAAGCACCCCATCAGTCTGTGCTTTATCATCAACCCCTGCCTGAACAGACCTGCCCGCTGTTCACCTTGGAGTGCTGTGTTTGCTCTGATCTCACTGTGGGTCATTGATGATGACTGCCTCCACAGTCCATCATGACGCTTTGGGACGGGCGGAGGATAAGCAGCCGGCCTTTGTGTCCCCACACCTCACACTTCAGAATGTCTCATCATCATTGCCAGCACTGCCACGTCCCTTCCTCCCCCCTACCCCACCCCATCTCCCTTCGCCCCCTCTCATGTTGTTGTTAATCATGTAAAGATCACGTCGTTCAATATGTCATCAGTCGTCATGTCCCTGTTGATGCTCGTCACCACTTGAAAAAAAAATTTAAACATGCAGTTCATTTCTCATGAAGAACAAACAAACGCATGTGCCTTAAAGCAGGTTTCAGACAGGGACGTGTTATCACGAACACTTGCAGTGAAAAGAGACAAAGCAAAGCCAAAGGTGAATGAACCTACATGAGAAAATGACAATGATATTTTTGTCTTTTTTTTCTGTATGTGTCTTGTCAATGTATTTCTTTGGGAAAAGCCACCAGTTTACTTATCTTTTAAAATAAACATATCTTTGTTAGCTCTGAGCTCTAATTCCAAAGGGAAACTTTCTGCATATTGATCTCAAACAGTTTTTATGTAATTATTCTAAAGCTCTTTGGTGCCCTAAGCTAGTCCTGTCTATGAGCTAAACTTCGTACACAATCCTTTATGGCTGTTCAAGCATGCAAACAAGTATTCAATCTGTGATTGTTATCATTATCTAATGTTAGGATTTGTCAGTGTTACATGGGGTTTGACCCACGTTATGATTTTGTGTGTGTGGTATGCTTTTGTGTAATGATGGTGATGATAATGATGATGGTAATAACAATTCAAAATATACTGCTGCTGCTGTTGCTGCTGCTACTACTTCTACTACTACTTCTTCTTCTAGTTTCGCTTCAAATGATAATCATGTATTAATGTATTAACGGGAACAAAAACAATAGCAATGATAATAATGATAATAATAATGATCAGCTTATGTTCTGTGAATCCAGGAAGGAACCGCACACAGTTCCCAGGGCAGGGCAGTGCAGGGCAGAGCAGGGCAACAGGCAACCTTTGATCTGGCAGTCAGTCCAATCACCAGCCAGACTCCCTCCCATCACGGCCGTAACTCCGTAACAACAAAGTCATGGCCTTCAGGAGGATCGGACAGTCTCACCAGGCCTTTAGCGGCATACGCCTTTTTCACGGGCACAACTATCCAATCGCACGGAAGTGGCAACCTGAGCAGATTACATCTTGTATCCAGCAACGCTCTTTGCCTTTATGGGGACCACCGGGCCACGATTTCTATCGCCAGAACTCATGAAAGATTGATCACTCTTCCTCAGCCCGCTGTCCCCTATCCCGCGCAGAACCTCAGTCTCGCGGGATGCGGCTGCCAACGAGATTGAATCATTAATAGCTGATTAGAAATTAAAGTCTCTGCCCTTCTGGGCATTCTGTTTCAATTTTTCCCGCTGCATGTAATAGTGCTCGGGCCGTGATGGTCCGGCTATTGGAGCGTGGCCCTCCAATGTTATTATTTCGTGCTGGGGGCCTGAAGTCCCTTAGGAGCTGCGCCTCTTTCTCTGTCTCCGAGCCTGTCTGCATGTCCAGCTCATTCTCTCCCTCTCTCTCTCTATCTCCCATCCCACCCCCAAACCCCCGCACTCCCCCTCCGGATTTGGGTCTAGGAGAAAAGGACAGGAGGACAGGAGACAGAGAAAGTTGTGTGCCGTACGCACACACATTGTCATGTTGTTTGGGTGGTAGAAATGAAATTTGATTTCGGTCTCCAATGGGTTCTGTTTGTCCTGTCTTATCCCAGTGACGAATGAATTCATTGGAAGTTGTTTTTTTTTCAATTTGGCCCGCGGGCTGTTTAGTGCACGGAGTCTAGAGCCCTACAATACGGGAAGGAGAGATCCACACGGGGGAGACGGTCTGAAGAGAGTTGAAGTATTCGGGATGACGGAGGTGATTTCTGGTTTTATTACGTTTTTATTCATACGCGTACCCGAGGGAGGCAGCGTATGTCAGGTAAGAGCCGGGTATGTTTGGAAAGAGAGAGTTCCCCCGAGGCGGGATAATACAGAGCATGATTCTCTTCTCTGTGTGTGTGTGTGTGTGTGTGTGTGTGTGTGTGTGTGTGTGTGTGTGTGTGTGTGTGTGTGTGTACTGCTGCATTGCGGCGAGCTGGAAGGGTTTCGCTTCATTGTGTCGACTGAAGCCCCACAATCAACAAGTATCCGGTAATATGATTGCCAACGACAAACAGAACGCAACAAAAAAGAAGGAACCAACCAACCAAAGAAAAAAAGAACAAATAAGTAAAATCCAATAACTATAGAAATAAGAATGAAAAGAAAAAAATGATAATAATAATATTAATAATAATAATAATAATAAGAAGAAGAAGAAGAAGAAGAAGAAGAAGAATATCATTGTTATTATTAACACAGTGATAATGATGATGATATTATTATTCATAATATGATTGCATTGAAAACAAGATGAAACAAAAGAAGAAGAAGATGATGATGATGTTGATGATGGGACGATGACGTTGGTGAAGAAGGAACTGATACAACGAATAAACGAACAATACAAAACAAGCAAAATCAATAACTTTTTTTTTTTAATTTCCTGAACACTATACGTACCTCCATCCATCCATCCAGCCATCCAGCCATCCATCCATTAATCTTTCCGTCTGTCTGTCCGTCCTTCCGACTGTCCACCCGTCTATCTTTCCTTCTTTTTGTCCATCTTTCCACCAGTACGTCCACCCGTCTTTCTGTCCATACAGCTGATCGTCGATCCGTCTCTCTGTCCACCCCTTCGCCCGTCTATCCGTCTGTCTGTCCATCCGTTCGTTTGTCCGTCCGTCCGTCCGTCTGTCTGTCCGTCCGTCTGTCTGTCCTTGTTGCTGTGGTGCGGGGATCACGCGACCAGATGGCGAGATTTCTCCTGTCATGGCAACGCTCTGTCATCTGCCCCGTGCTTGACAAAGTTTGGAGTGTGGGGGCTTATCATTGCATTGCTGGGGCTGGACTCTTGTCTAGGTGTTTCCCTCCTCCTGGATATCCCCCACCACCACCACCACCTTCCCCCCTCCCCCTTCTCCTCCTCCTCCTCCTCCCACTTCCCACCCAGCTCCCATGCAATCTCTCTCACCCCACACATCCCTCTACCCTATCTCTCTCCCCCCCCCTCCCGCCCCCCGCGCCCCCCTCCCCCCCTCCCCCCTCTTCCTCCTCTCTTGACATCCTTGATCGCCTGTATGCAGCTGCTGAGCTGCTGGTTGGTTCGATGAACTTTTCCGCTTTTTTTTATTTTTTTTTTATCAGTCAGTCTGACTGCGATTCTCCACTGTTTGTTTCTGTCTGTCTGTTAGCCTGCCTTGACAGGATGGTTGGTTGGTTGGCTGGTTCTCTTATCTGTGTGTGTTGTGAGTTGTCTCTCCTGCCCGTATCTCTCTCTCTCTCTCTCTGTGTCTCTGTGCTGGCCTTCAGTCCCTTAGTTAACCTTTTGTTCTCTACTTCCCCTTACTTCGTGCCCTGCCCACGCCGTATCTGTTTTGTCTGTCTGTCTGTCTATCTGTCTGTCTGTCTGTGTCTTTGTCTTTGTCTGTTTGACTGTCTGTCTTTGTACTTCTTTATCTGACTGCCTGTCTGTCTCTGTGTCCCTCTGTCTCTGTCTGTCTGTCTGTCTCTCTCTCTCTCGCTGTAAAACTCTGTGTGTGTGTGTGTGTGTGTGTGTGTGTGTGTGTGTGTGTGTGTGTGTGTGTGTGTGTGTGTGTGTGTGTGTGTGTGTGTGTGTGTGTGTTATGTAAAATTGCAATTAAATTGTTAAAACATTTATTTCGATCGAATAGAATATGTGATTTATATCGAGGCAGGTATTTATCCGGTTCCAGCGCTAAAGAAGACAACAACGATGAAGTTCTTGATGAATATAATATCATCTACAACACAGAAATAATTATTATCGTAAAATATATGGTATTTTGTAAAGCTATATAAAGGTTTGTTTGTGGTTTTGTTTGTTTGTTTGTTTTTTAACTTATTTTATTATTTTTACATCGCCTTCATTCAACATAAA
>NC_134880.1:20414745-20417245 GCF_041734735.1 Babylonia areolata
TTTTTTTTAAAATGTATATGTATAACAATGTTTTTTTTAAAACCCACTTTCGTATTTAATTGTATGTAACTGGACTGAATACGAAAGTTTTCTATTAAAATCAGAGTAAATAGTAATGAAGAAAAAAAAAGTGGAAGAGCTTCCCTGTCATGAAAGAGTGTCACTAACACGATCCGGCGTCATAATAATTATCTGTACGTACTGTGTGTGAGGTTAGTCTCGTGGGGGTGTTAAGGAAGAAAGAAAGTTAAATCAATAACAAGAAACAAATCTGAGAATACACACACACACACACACACACACACCACACACACACACACACACACACACAACCGACTGAGGAATATAACAGGAGATTGTTAGAAACCAAATCCAACACTAAAATCAAACATTTACAAACAAACAAAAAACTAAACTATTTTGCGTATTCAATGCAGTAGAAGACATTTCAGGCCGAATGTTAAACTAGAAATGCAACCTATGTTCGGCACAAAGTAACAAAAAAAATCCAAACAAACAAACCAACAAACATAACGAAGGTTGTTTTTTTTTAATTTATTTTATTGTATTTTATTTTATTTTTTTAAAGGTAAGTAAATGAATAGATAATCAAATAAACAAAGGTTTAAACGAAATATCAGCTATGTCCAAAAGACAACCAGACATACGGCAAATAATTAGATAAATAAATAAGCAAATAAACAAGTTTAAACAAAAGGAACATCATCTATGTCCAAAAGACCACCAGACAATAGGGTAAATAAGTAAAAAATGAATAAGCAAATAAGTAGAAGTTTAAACAAAAGAAACATCAGCTATGTCCAAAAGACCACCAGACCATACAGTAAATAAATAAATAAATACATAAGCAAATAAACAGAAGTTTAAACAAAAGAAACATCAGCTATGTCCAAAAGACTACCAGGCCATACAGTAAATAAATAGATAAATAAATAAATAAATAAATAAATACATAAATAAGCAAATAAACAGAAGTATAAACGAAAGAAATATCAGCTACGTACAAAAGACCACCGGACCATACAGCAAATAAATAAATAAATAAATAAATAAATAAGCAAATAAACAGAAGTTTAAACGAAAGAAACTTCAACTGTGTCCAAAAGACCACCAGTCATACAGCAATGCACGGGAGTTGGGAACGAATGGAAGAATGAATGAGTGAATGAATCTCACAACATGCCAACCTTACGGCATTCTTGTAACCTCGCCTTTTGCTGCCCTGCCCGTTTTCCTTGTTGCCCCCCCCCCCCCCCCCCCCCCCCCCCTCCCCCCCCCCTTGTCCTGGGCCCAGATACCCTGTCAGATTGTCAGGATAGCGGAAATATATTTGGTGGTTGTCTGGCACCGCTAGCTAGCTAGCAGCCAGCCGCTTCTGCTTCTGTCTTGGCCCTGCCCTTCTTCCTTGGTGGTGGCAGGTTTGTTATACATGTCGGCTAGCTATGATGTGTAGGAGATAGGGGAGCGAGAGAATGAGGGGCGGTGGTGGTGGTGGTGGTGGTGGTGGTGGAGAATATACAATGCGGGTGTGGTGGTGGAATGGGGGGGGGGGGGTTGATGGTGTGGGAAGGAGGGGGTATTGAGGTGGAGGATGTGGACACGAAAGGGTGGAGGGTGGGGGTGGGGATTTTGTGAGAATATTTAAATGGTAGGGGGTGTGGTGTCAGAATGCAACATCAAATACAAGCTAGGTGGAGCTAGAAAATGCTTTTGTTTGTTTTGTTTTGTTTTCATTTTCAAATGTCATTTTCTCTCCTAATTAATTTACAGTATATATATATATATATATATATATATATATATATATATATATATATATATATATATATATATATATATATATATACATATATATACATACATATATATATATATATATATATGTATGTATGTATTTTACGTCACCGAGCGAAGTGGTAAAACTGTCGTTGAGGAAGAGCGAAACCCTTAATTGAATTTCTTGCATGGGACCAGCTCTTTCTTTCACCCTAGCCCCATCCTCTTCCATTCCAACAGATCCTGATTTGTGGTCTGGGTGCTTGTCTTTCAGATGTGAGAGAATAAAGTGAAACTGAGTGCGAAGCACGTAACTAGTACTTGTGTATTCCGACAACGATTTTTTTGTTTTTTATGTTGCTCAGAAAAACACATTCATGTAGAACGGTCAGCCTTGGAGGTTGAAAAAATGTACTGAAAATCATATGCAATAATCAAAAAAATGAGAACTCCAGACCAGAGATTAAAGATGTTTTTCTCTGTATATATTCTTAAGAACTGTTTTCTGCAAAAGACGGGCGCAATAGCCGAGTGGTTAAAGCGTTGGACTGTCAATCTGAGGGTCCCGGGTTCGAATCACAGTGACGGCGCCTGGTGGGTAAAGGGTGGAGATTTTTACGATCTCCCAGGTCAACATATGTGCAGACCTGCTAGTGCCTGAACCCCCTTCGTGTGTATATGCAAGCAGAAGATCAAATACGCA
>NC_134880.1:20427245-20429745 GCF_041734735.1 Babylonia areolata
ACTTCTCTTTTACGAAGTCCTTTAAGTAATTTCCTGTAATTGTATTTAGATTTTTGTTTCAGATTTCATCCTCATTTCACCCTCATTTGCCCAGTTTCCCCCAGCTCTCCACTCATTCACATCTCCCACCCCTTCTAACCGATAATACTCAAATGTATTCATAAATACTTTTAACAAAATATCTTTAATCACCGATATGTGTGACGGGACATTAAACAAAATTCATCTTCCTTTTCTCGCTTTTTTTTTTTGTTGTTGTTGTTGTTGTTTTTCTTGTTTTTGTTTTTGTTCTTTTTTGTCTGCTGATGTGTCTGCTTTACTATCGAAGTTATTTTTTCACAGTTTTACAAGATACAACCCTTTTGGTGCCATGGGTTCTTCTACATGCGCCAAGGGTATGTTGGTCACGGGACTTAGGTATTTCCTCTCATCCGAATAACAAGAAGGTTATGGAAAATGCATCCATGAATACGTGTGCGAGTAGCGTTTTTCTTTTTGTATTGTATTGGAACTTTTCGTCACAACAGATTTATCTGTGAAATGGGAAGAACAGAGAAAAATATATATATATATATATATATGTGTGTGTGTGTGTGTGTGTGTGTGTGTGTGTGTGTGTGTGTGTGTGTGTGATTTAAAACAAAAATGACCTACCTGTCTATCTGTCTATCTATCTACTCATTCAGTTATTGTTACTTCAATTTTCATTTCATTTCATTTTCCCCTCGAGGCCTGGCTAAGGACTTGGGTGACGCTGCCAGTCAGGCATCTCTTTAGCAGATGTGGTGTAGCGTATGTGGCTATGTCCGAACGGCAGTGTCACCTTCTTGGGTAACTGAACTGATATGTGTGTGTGTGTGTGTGTGTGTGTGTGTGTGTGACAGACAGACAGACAAAGACAGAGATCCACCCCTTCCTTCTCCTCACTCCCCCTCCCCCACCCCAACCCACCCCACCATCGCCGCCACCACCAGCACAACACCATTTCCTCCTCCTCCTCCTCCTATCTTCACTTCATCAGACCGACCCCATACAAAGACGAAAGGGACAAGGCCTGTCTATTTTAGTGCCGAAATGACCTCCACATTTACACACACACACACACACACACACACACACACACAGAGGAATCTTCTGGTGCAATATCAGGACATGACTCATCATCAGTACCAACCGGTGAAACAGCCTCGCGTGAGACACATACATCAAAATCTCTCCTCCGCCCCCCCCCCCACCCCTTACCCCCCCCACCCCCCCCTCCGGTTTTCTGCCCAAGGGAAAACCCAGCACACAAGATTTGCAGACGCAAAGGGAATCCCTTAATTGGCTAACTCGCTTAGAAAGTATCTTTAGACCACATCTCAGACAGAACCCAAGAGTTTAAAAGAAAAAAAAAAGAGAAAAGTGTATATATCTCTTTTTTCTTCTTCTTCTTTTTCTTTCTTTTTTAAACGTATAAATTGAAGAAAGAAATCCTTGTGACTTCTGACGCGGAAGAGTGGTCAAGGAAGGGAGAGAAGGCAAGATCAAACGGCGGAGAGAAGGGAGGCGACTGAGGCGGGGCCGGGAGATAATCATCGCCACATCAGAGGTTCTCGATCAGGTTTTGCTTCGCTGAACACTGACCCCAAAACTTGTACACTGTCGTGCTGTGATGTGCGTAAGTACACACACACACACACACACACACAACACACACACACACACACACACACACACACACACACACACACACACGTAAAGTAACTTCCCACCCCACCCGAAAGATCAAAGGCCAACACCTCCCCACAACACACACACACACACACACACACACACACACACACACACACACACACACACATACACACACGGGTGGAGACAGTTTTCTTGCTGTCTTCATCAAAATGATTTTAGGTGAATTTCTCCATTTTCTTATCAATACCTAGCTGTAGTTTTCATAATTATTTACAAGTAGTTCTGTGTTCCTGCATGGTACTGTTTTTATTGTCGTCGGTGCCGTCGTCTTCGAGTAAGTTTCATTTTCTTAAAGGAGGCGTCACTACGTTCGGATAGATATACGCTGCACTACTTCTGCTAGGCAGATGCCTTCGAGCAGAATAACCCAACGTGCTTATTGGGTCTTGAGTGCGTGCATATATATATATATATATATATATATATATATATATATATATATATATATATATATATATATATATATATATATATATATTTCTGTACCTATCAGAGTGTGTTTATTTTCCATAATTTTGCCAGGGGACAACACGTGTTGCCATGGGTTCGTTTCCATTTCTCCAAGTGCGTGCTACACACTTTGACCTCAGTTTATAATCTCATCCGAATGGCTAGACACTCAATGTGATTTTCAAGTCGAACTTGAAAGAAAGGACAAGACCTGAGATTTGAACCCAGACACTTACGGACACTGCATTGGCAGATAAGAGTCTTAACTAGTCTGCCACCTTGCCCCTTAAGAAGTAGAAAATCATAGAAACAT
>NC_134880.1:20432245-20434745 GCF_041734735.1 Babylonia areolata
AGAGCTGCACACACACACACACGCGCGAGCTTTCTCAACACACATAAGCCAGCATCAAACAAAAAGATAAAGACCGTTACTCTCAGAAACACAATGGCTTTCATTTCGCTACAAACACAGAACGATCTCAGACCACAAGCCATTATTTTCTTCTTTCTCTCTCTCTCTCATTCTCAAAGAACGCTTTAACAAAAGACGCAAAACAAACACAGCACACACCCATACACGGTCCAAAACACAAAAGACAGGGAAAACCCCAAACACAGAATTATGAAAACAAACAATCAAAACAAACAAACAAACAACTAACCAATCTGGACTGGAACCTTGAACAGCTAGCTAGCGAACCTGATATACATATATAACCTTAGGCCATCACTTAAAGCCATCGAGGCGTAAGACATCCGTAAAGATGTTATCCTATACTTGCCTTTTGTGCATCATCTATTTTTTGTCCCACCCTATCTTGATACACCAGTACTTACCCCCCACCCCCCACCCCCCCCAACCCCCCCCCCCCCATGCCCCCCTCCTCTTTCTGTCCCCCACCCCACCCCCCACCCCCACCCCCTGCCTCCTCTTCTAATCGTTATCAGAACGGGCTTTTTTATATAATAATTTTTATTCCTTTATTTGTTGTTGTTGTTGGTTTGTGATTTTTTTTTTTTTTTTTTTTTTTTTTTTTTTTTTGAAGGCGGCACGTTCCGTGGCTGGTACCAAGGAGGACCTGGCACAATGACTTGCAAATATAAAGTGCTGGCGATTCTAATTTGATCGAATCAAACGAAACATTACGCTTTTTTTTTCTTTTTTTTTTTTTTTTTTTTTAATGGTTGTGCTAAGGCGCTGCTGCTGATAGGGGCATGTGGTGGTGGTAGGGGTTTGGTGGGGTGGGATGGGGTGGTGTTGTGAGGGAGAGGGTAGGCGGTGTGTGTGTGTGTGTGTGTGTGTGTGTGTGAGGGTATCGGCCTGTGATCTTTTGAGGGGGATTACTTTGATGATTGGTGATGACTCAGGAGGTAAGCTGTGACGTCTGTCTGTCTGTCTGTCTGTCTCTCTCTCTCTCTCTCTCTCTCTCTCTCTCTCTCTCTCTCTCTCAGCGATTTTTGAAAAAAAAAGATACTTGAAAAAGAAAACAAAAACATCTTTAGCATGTTATCATCAGAAAATCATGTGTTGATAAACTCGATGGAACAATTTGCGTCAGAAGCGTTGAAAATTAGGGAACAAAAACTACTTACAATAACAAGCTGTGTGGTTACATACATCTAACTGTTTTGGGTTGTTTTTTTTTTGTTTGTTTGTTTGTTTGTTTTTTTACCCCGTAAAGACGTGATGGACTTTGTTTCATATAGTTACTGTAATGTGTTAGTTGGCCTGTCAAGAACTAACTCGCTTTTTGTTTTATTTCAGACGTTGTAAAGATTCAGCGCCGTTTAGATACATTAATAGTAGTGGAGTGATAGCCTAGAGGAAACGCGTCCGCATTGGAAGCGAGAGAATCTCAGCGCGCTGGTTCGAATCACGGCTCAGCCGCCGATAATTTCCCCCCCTCCACTAGACCTTGAGTGGTGGTCTGGACGCTAGTCATTCGGATGAGACGATAAACCGAGGTCCCGTGTGCAGCATGCATTTAGCGCAGGTAAAAGAACCTACGGCAACAAAAGGGTTGTTCCTGGCAAAATTCTGTAGAAAAATCCACTTCGATAGAAAAAAAACAAATAAAACTTTGCACGAAGGAAAAAATACAAAAAAAAAAAAAATGGGTGGCGCTGTAGTGTGGCGACGTGCTCTCCCTGGGGAGAGCAGCCCGAATTTCACACAGATAAATATGTTGGGATAAAAAGAAATACAAATACAAAAATAGTAGGAGTAGTAGTAGTTGTTGTTGTTGTTGTTGTGTAATAAAGCACAAATATGCTGCTGCTATCACGCCACTTTTTTTTTTTTGGTTCTATCTGGTTATGGGTTTTTTTTGTTTTGTTTTGTTTTGTGTGTGTGTTGTTGTGTTTTTTTTAACGAGATGTACGATGATCTGGTTATTTCGAGTACGTAATGAGGAGGTAGTGCAGTATTAGGTTTCAAAAGAGTGTTTTTAGTTCTCATGTCGTAAGACCCTTGGAAAAGCACACACGTCGGGTGCTGATGTGTTTCCACGTGCGCGACATTTCACGTGCGTTAGCAAGCTAATACTACAAGTGGAGCTCCCTCTGGAGGATTTAGAAAGAGAACTTTTTAGCAGGCTAAGGACTGTGGCAGTGTGCTATTATTGTCGTGTCAATTTTGTTCTGGTTTGTTTGTGTTTGTTGTTTTAACTTTATGATCAGTAATTAAATTTGCTTGATCGTTTCTCTGTCTCTCTGTCTGTCTGTCTGTCTGTCTGTCTGTCTGTCTGTCTCTCTCTCTCTCTCTCTCTCTCTCTCTCTCTCTCTCTCTCTCTCATGATAATATCGAATTCATTCATTCATTTATTCATACCTTGTTTATTATTCTTCTTCTT
>NC_134880.1:20442245-20457245 GCF_041734735.1 Babylonia areolata
CCCCCCTAGATCTACAGTTAACCATATCTTGTCAGATTCGTCAGCTAAATTATTTATCTGGGTTTTTAAATCAATAGTGAGTAAAGGAGATGACAACGATCTCATCAGGGGAAAAAAAATGTTTCTTTAAGACGTGGTAGTAGTTGAATTCCGTGTGTCCCTTTGCACGTCATTTCTTCTGCGTCATCTGACATTAATAATGAAACAGTCTTGTTACAGACCTCTCGGCCAATAATAAAGACAATTTGAAAAAAAAAAGAAAAAAGAAAAGAAAAACAAACAAACAACAACAACAACAACAACAACACAAACAAACAACAACAACAACAACAACAAAAACGCACAACCATTGAAGACTGACAGGGATACGCATGCCTACACTGGAGTACATACACTGCAACACACGCGTTATTTTTTAAAGATGATTTTATCCTTTCAAAATAATTTCCGAAGAGAAAGGGGGATAGCGAGACAGATAGATGGCAGAATTAGAGACACATACACACAGGACAACAGAAAGGAGAGAGAGAGAGACAGAGACAGAGACACAGAGATGGGCAGACAGCCAGATAGACAAACAGACCGACAGACAGACAAGAGACACTGAGGTGCGAACAGACAGACAGAGAACATGAAAGTAAACAGTTCGTTTCGACCCGTGAGAAAGGGAAGGGAAAACATTCACTACTCACAACATAAGTCATCGTATTCCCTTCTATAAACGTTTTATTTTTTTTTTTTTTTTTTCAAGCGTTCGCTTCTTTCTCCTCCTCCTCCTCCTCCTCTTCTTCTTCTTTAGCACCCCACCCATCCATCCTCTGCCCTCCCTAACACCTTCATTCATTCCCCACCCGCGCCCCCACCCCCCCCCTATACCTTCACACCCCTTTCACCTTCTACTCTCTGTGAGGAGGGAAAGAAAGCATCATCATCAGAAAAAAAAAAAAAAAAAAAGCTCAGGCGAAAGAGAAAAACGGACGAAGAGGTACCCTCACCCCTCCCCCTCGCCCCCCACCCCCCCGCCCCCCCTTCAGCCCCAACACCGTGTTGTGGTGGTGGGGTGGTAAAACTACTCCCTGACAGTCACCCGAGACACCTACCCCGGGTGGCGCCCGGCCCTTCCTTTTGTTCCGGGTCACGTCGGGTGTGACCTCCGTGCACGTGCGCACGCGCCGTATGGCGCCGAGTTTTTTTTTTTTTTTTTTTTTTTTTTTTTTTTTTTTTTTTACTACAGGAGTATTAGGGGGGGTTGGGAGGGGGTGTCACATCGCACGGGATAATGGTGTGACAAGATCCTGGCAAAGACTGTGCAGTAGAGAGAGAGAGAGAGAGAGCGGAGAATAAGGAAGAGAAAAGTGAGAGTGAGGGGTGAGAGAGACAGGAGAGAGGGAGGAAGGGAGGGTGGAGAGAGAGGGAGGAAGGGAGGGTGGAGAGAGAGGGAGGAAGGGAGGGTGGAGAGAGAGAGAGAGAGAGAGAGAGAGAGCGAGAGTACATATAAAACACAGTACATATAAAACATATAATAATTACTTAAGCCTGTAACATCGAAACACATCATAAAAATACATTGTCGAAATTGACCATCCGAATGTATTCTTTCTTTTTTTTTTTGTCTATGCCTTTTCCTCCCTCCATACATATATATATATAATTTTTTTTGTCTATGCCTTTTCCTCCCTCCATACATATATATATATATATAATTACAGCTACCTGGTCTGAGATCAATGTAACATTCACACGCACACACCCGTCCATGTTTTTAGGGGACAGCGGTTATCATTATCATTATTATCATTATTACCATTATCATTAGTAGTAGTAGTAGTATCATTATCATTATTTATATTATGATTATCATGAAGGAGCGGATGAGCTGGAGGCTCTTTTTTTTTCTTTTTTCTTTTTTGTATGCGCGTGCCTTTGTGTGTGTTAGTGTGTGTGTGTGTGTGTGTGTGTGTGTGTGTGTGTGTGTGTGTGTGTTAGTGTTAGTGTGTGTGTGTGTGTGTGTGTGTGTGTGTGTGTGTGTGTGTGTGTGTGTGAACAATGGTGAAAATTCGGAGGTCGTCGGCTCCGTTCCGTCGCTGGACCGGGGTACGCACATGTAGTGCTATTGCCAGGGGTCGGCGCCTCGACAATAATGTGTGTTCTTGTGATGCTCCTGTCCTTTAATCTGATGGAGGACATGCTTGTCAGTGTGCGCGCGTGTGTATGTTCGTGTTCTAGTGTGTGTGTGTGTGTGTGTGTGTGTGTGTGTGTGTGTGTGTGTGTGTGTTTGCGCGCGCATAGGTGTGTCTCCTGTTGTCTTGTGCTGTCATAGCCAAAGACAAAAAAAAAAAAAAAAAATGGGCGAAGACAGAGACACTGACAGAAGCAGAGAGAGAGAGAGAGAGAGGGAGAGAGAGAGGGAGGGAGAAAGAGAGAATGACAATGACAAAAGCTTCTCATGTCCATTCAGCGTTACAACGCCCTTACGACAATGGGGCAAGAAACAACACGCATACTTGTGGACACACGTCAAGTAACTTGCATGATCATTTGAACTATGAACACCGATGCGCACACACGTTTTCAGGCGGGAAACAAATTCATTCACTTTCGCGCAAGCTCGCGAGCGCCAAGTCGCAACCATTCCTGTCTAAAACAAGCCACCCCCTCCTCCAAATTGTCACACACACACACACACACACACACACACACACATGCTAACCCTTCCTCCTCATCCCCAATTACACACATACACACGCGCGCACGCGCGCGGACAGATGATCATATTGAAACGAATTCCTAGAACGTTAAATGTTGTCACAATTAATAATTTCCATTTTCTGTTTTCTTACTTGCATTGCTTTTGCAATGAATCTCGCTAATTCCTTTAGAACAAATTCACTGTTCATTAAAAAAAAAAAAAAAAAAATGTTTGCCACACTGTTTTGATCAGGAACACCGGTGAACGCGTCCAGTTTTGAACAGTTGTTTTTTGTTGTTGCTTTTTATGTCACTGTAAGCAGTACAATGAAACAAAAAATGAACTTCATCTTCCAATCGGTCTCCACATGATGGACAATTAACATCTGACAGATCTTCGTTAATAGCTAAGAACCATCTTTTACAACTTTTTAGACCACTAACTTTGAGACGAAATGAAATAAGGTTATTTCTGTGCCACTTATTTCCGCTGCATATGTCAAAATGGGTTCAATTTGAGAATCGAATAGTTTCCAAAAACATGCTCGGATCTATAGCTCTAAGGTCTGAGAGAGAGAGAGAGAGAGAGAGAGAGAGAGAGAGAGAGAGAGAGAGAGAGAGAGAGAGAGAGAGAGAATGAATCACAATGTTACAGTATCGATATAAATCAACCATCATCTGTTATAGACGTTCGATCGTATCACTTGTGTCGTGGAACGCGTGGACTGAATTTGCTGAATCCATGATAATCCATGATAATCTGTGTCGCTTCAGCTTTTCAGATTGATACTGTCAGCGACGTTTGCTTTTCAATCTTAACTGAAAGATGTTTTGTTTTGTTTTGTTGTTGTTTATTCTTCTTCTTCTTTTTTTCCTAGATGTTAGTGGTTAGTGGTAGATCTTGTATTGCTTATATAGGCCTGTTTTGTGAGTTTCACAAAAAAATAGCTTTTATCCACTCATATCAATACAATTTATTCTTTACAGAAATGAAATGTACTGGTAATTAGTTAAGAAGTGTTTTAAAAAAAATCCATGTTTTGCCATCAAAATCAAGTAAATGCAACCCTTAACTCTCTCCATACGAACGGCGAAAGAGACGACGTTAACAGCGTTTCACCCCAATTACCATCATCAAAATATTGCAAGCGGAAGGCTCTTATACTGAAGACGTGAATGTTGACAAAGAATACCACAATTCTGACGACGGAAGCTAAAGGTTGGGTCATTCAGACACCCACTGGACATCCGAGGGGTCTGTTTAGAGGAGAAGAGAGGACTGGCCGTACTGAGTGAGTTAACGAGATATGCCCACTTGATAATAATAATAATAATAATAATAATAATAATAATAATAATAATGATGATGATGATGATAAAGGCGTACAGGTTCTTTAGAAATGGACCAGATTTTCCGTGGCAATATCTTTCGAAAAAAAAGAAAAAGCGAACAGCAAACAAACAAACAAGAATACCAGTAACATGTGTTTTGTAATGAGCCAGAGACGTCACAGCCTGTCGTTTTCCTTGTTACGCAGGTTAATATAAACTCGGTTTTCACTTCATGGGATGTCCCTATAAAACACCCTTTTCGCTGATATGACGTTATAAAGAACTCCCGTTGAAAACAGGCAGATCGAGTGCAAAAGCAAACCGTTTCACGGACAATCAAATACATAACGGTGATTTACAGATACAGCTGTGCTATCTTCCTCTTTTTTCTTTCTCCCTCTCTCTCCCTCTCTCTCTTAAAACAAACAAAAAAATGTTTATGAACGAAAACAACATCGACGTGTCACCAGCTCCTTCATAAAAAAAAAAGAAAAAAAGAGAAAAAAAAGCCCTTAATAGCATGCACGCTGTGCACGTGCAGTGACAAGTCACGTGACAGTCGCGGTTATAAGTGTTGACAGCTCTCTCTCTCTCTCTCACTCACTCTCTCTCTCTCTCTCAGTTATAGGGTCATAAAATGTTTCACATAATCGCATGCATATTGGGTTGCTCGATGTGCGCAAGCAGGTGATCATGTAGCGTTATGTTCTGATTTCATGGACCGGTAATGGCGGGATGGGTACGGGGAAAATGTTTCCCGATGTTCTGTATCTGAACTGATCTCTCTCTCTCTCTCTCTCTCTCTCTCTCTCTCTCTCTCTCTCTCTCTGTCTGTGTCTTTGTCTGTCTGTTTTTCTCTGTCTCTGTCTGTCTGTCTCTTCTGCTCTTTGTCTGCATGTGTGTGTGTGTGTGTGTGTGTGTGTGTGTGTTTACGTGTGTTGGGGAGGGGTATTGTGTGTTTGGAGAGGAGAGTGGGGTAGTGGGGAGGGGGGTGGGGGCGACATGTTAAGTGTTAGCCTGAGTTGTGAAAGGTGTATTGGTGGTAACGGAAATAAATGAGGTAATGGGCAAGCTACATTAACTCTTTGTGGTTTTTTTTTCGTACACAAGTGACATGGCAGATTACTGGGAATTGCTGTACTGCTTGCAAACAAATAAACAAACAAACAAACAAACAAACACACACACACACACACACACACACACACACACACACACACACACACACACACACACACACACACACACATACATACATACACAAGTATTCCCGTTTAGGGTTAAACTACCCGTTTGGTTATTTTAACATAGTGTTAGGGACTCTTGTCCCACCCTCACCTCCCTTCCCTAACCTTTCTCCTTGCTTTAATCTCGTTTTTTACCAACACTGGACAGAGTCTGAAGATAACTGTCAGGTGAATCTATGTTTGAACAACTGTTCCAGCCTTTTTTTTTTCTTTGTTTTTTAAGTAAAGGCATCATAATCGTGATGATGGGTACGTGTGGTTAAGTCAGTATTCTGGCATTGTTTTGTTGTTGTTTTTTCTTGCAGAAGGAGGGAGCTAGGAGGAGTCACTCCCTTGTTTGTAACTTTTTATTAATATTTTTTTAATTGTATTACTATTATTTATTTATTTATTTATATTTGTTTTTTTGTACGCTTATAGTTGACTTCATCAAGTTTTTGCGCCTTATACATATTATTATTATTAGTAGTAGTAGTAGTAGTTCTTTTTTTATGTATTTATCTTCTTCTTTTTTCTCAAGGCCTGACTAAGCGCGTTGGGTTACGTTGCTGGTCAGGCATCTGCTTGGCAGATATGGTGTAGCGTATATGGATTTGTCCGAACGCAGTGACGCCTCCTTGAGCTACTGAAACTGAAACTTGTAACGTTTCGGAAAAAAAACAACAACAAACAAACAAACAAATACAGTTTCACCACAACTAGTATGAGACAGAGATCTATACAGAACCAAACTAATGGATGAGTCTGTGGACTGACTTATCCTATATCCCCGCCACACCCCCAACCCCACAACCCTCACCCTCTCTCTCTCCTCCATCCCCGTCCACCCACCCAACAACAACAGACAATTACGAAAAACCAAAGCAGTATTCAGATTACACGCGCTCAGGACAGGTCTATCGCCTCACCGGCCAGGCGCCAGGTCACACTGCACTTTGTGTGTGTGTGTGTGTGTGTGTGTGTGTTTGAAACATATCCTCTTTCTCTCTCTCTTCCCCCAGTGACTGCCTGCCTACCTGTTATCCGATTCCTCACAATGCATTGTGCACGTTGTGGGAGCTTGGTCACTTTGTGGTGTTGTCACCATTTTTTTTTTTTTTTGTAACTGTCGCACTGCCACACTTTGTGGTGGTGTCACCATTTTTTTGTTTGTTTTTGTTTTTGTTTTTTGTTTTTTTGTTTTAACTATCGCACTGCCACACTTTGTGGTGGTGTCACCATTTTTTTGTTGTTGTTATTGTTTTTTGTTTTGTTTTGTTTTAACTGTCGCACTGCCACACTTTGTGGTGGTGTCACCATTTTTTGTTTTGTTTTGTTTTTGTTTTTTTTGTTTTAACTGTCGCACTGCCACACTTTGTGGTGGTGTCACCATTTTTTTTGTTTTTGTTTTTGTTTTTTTGTTTTAACTGTCGCACTGCCACACTTTGTGGTGGTGTCACCATTTTTTTGTTTTTTTTTGTTTTTTTTGTTTTAACTGTCGCACTGCCACACTTTGTGGTGGTGTCACCATTTTTTTTTTTTTTTTTACAACCGTCGCACTGTCACCCTCGAATTGAAAGGTGGTCGTTGTGGTGGTGGTGGTGGTGGTGGTGGAGATGGCAGTGGTGCTGGCAGTTGGGTGTGGGTAGTGGGGTGAAAGTGGGAAGGGAGAGGGTGAATGAAAGATTGAGAGAGTGTGCAGTCATTCCGGAAAGTTAATTCGTCTGCACATCTTTGGACGTTTATGAACAGGTATTGGTTCACGCCAAGTCGTGTTCAGTTAGATTTACTCTCTTTGGGGTGACACGGCATACTGAAAATGTCACACACACGCGCGTGCGCACATTTTCCTCATAACTTAAAGCAGAATGACGTGAAATTGAATACATCTCCTTCTCTTCTTCCTCCTCCTCCTCCAACTACTAACTTCTAACAGTAACACGACCAAACGAACTTCATCAGTTTGTTCCCACTGACTGAATTACATGACAGATAATGTGGTAACAAAACAAAACAAAACAAAAAGAAAAACAAATAAGTCTCCATATCCTGTCTTCCAGCCATTCCTAGACCTTATCTCGCTTCCATAGTGTGTTGATTTGAACTAACTTCGGACTGAATCTGGCCATGTTTACCAAGTGAGTCTATGTTTGAATAGGTACGATGCCTTTTCTCTCTCTCTCTCTCTCTCTCTCTCTCTCTCTATCTCTCTCTCTCTCTCTCTCTCTCTCTCCCTCCCAAAAAAAGACAAGAAAAAGCAGAAAAAAGAAAAAGAAAAAAGAAAAAAAAAAGTTCAGCGATCAAGATCTAGATAGCACACACAAACAGGTAAATCAACACTGTGGCACTATTTCTATCATGGTGGGACACAGTGGAAGGAAAGAAATCTTCTTCTGTGCTTCTTCATTTATTTGATTTTTTTTTTTCTCCAAAACTAGTCCAACTCCGTTCCTTCCCACCCACTACATACAAACTTTTTTTTTTTTTTTTTTTTTTTTTTTTTTTTTTTAAAACAAGCCTGTACTCACAACAATAGTACAGCGCGAAATGGATACCTACACAACCGAACAACAGCGATGATGATAATGATAATGATGATGATGATGATGAGTCTGAGAGCATGGTATACATATATACATACATACACACATATCCTCTTTCTCGCAACAGACAATTAAAGCCCCCCCCCCCACCCCCCCCCCCCCGCCCCTGGTGATGGTGTATATATTCATTACAAAGCTCGTGCACGGCATGGCATCTCCTCGCGCCAGGCGCCGCGTCGTACTGCACTAAGTGCGTCAACCTTCTCGTCTTCCTTCCCTCAGCTAATGGCGGGCCACCCGATCTCCCCAGCCACGCATTGTGCAAATCATGGAGACTCCTAGGCCACTTTGGCTTGTCACCGTTTTACAACCGTCACAACATGGGAACGTGTGTGTGTGTGTGTGTGTGTGTGTGTGTGTGTGTGTGTGTGGTGTGTGTGTGTGTGTGTGTGTGTGTGTGTGTGTGTGTGTGTGTGTGTGTTAGTGTGTGTGTTTGTGTAACTCTGTGTGGGTAACTCTGTGTGTGTGTGTGTGTGTGTGTGTGTGTGTGTAACTATGTGTGTGTGTGGGGGGTAACTCTGTGTGTGTGTTAGTGTTTGTGTGTGTGTGTGTGTGTGTGTGTGTTGTGTGTGTGTGTGTGTGTGTGTGTGTGTGTGTGTGTGTGTGTGTGTGTTTTAGTGTGTGTGTTTGTGTAACTCTGTGTGTGGGGGGGGTAACTCTGTGTGTATGTGTTAGTGTGTGTGTGTGCTAGTGTGTGTGTGTGTGTGTGTGTGTGTGTTAGTGTGTGTGTGTGCTAGTGTGTGTGTGTGTGTGTGTGTGTGTGTGTGTGTGCGTTCGTGCGTGTGCGTGCGACCTCTGTTGTGGTGGTGGTTGGTGGTAGTGGTGGTGTCACACTCTTATCGAAAAGGGGTAGGCAGTGGTGTGGTGGTGGTGGTGTGGTGTTGTGGTGTTGGTGGTGGGTTATGTGGGAGAGAGGCTGAAAGGAAATGGTGGAGTTCAACATTGTGTAGTCGTCGAACAATTCAGATGTTCTTCAATGCTCTTTTTCCTGTTTCTTTTTAGGGGGAGACAATCACGTCCTGACTCTCCGCAGATTCTGAATGACTATGGGACGTGTCTGTTTCAACTCTCTCCATACGAACGGCGAAAGAGAAGACGTTAACAGAGTTTCACCCCAATTACCACCATCAAAATATTGCAAGCGGAAGGCTCTTATACTCAAGAGGTGAATGTTGACAAAGAATACCACAATTCTGACGACGGAAGCTAAAGGTTGGGTCATTGAGACACCCACTGGACATCCGAGGGGTCTGTGTAGAGAAGAGAAGACTGGCCGTACTGAGTGAGTTAATCGTGCTCAGAGGTACCCCACACCCCCCTTCCTTCTAAACGTCTCGCCAGAGCAATATGCCATAACATAATTATTGAAAATGTCCATCTGACTGTCTGTCTGTCTGTCTCTCTCCGTCTCTTTTTTTTTCTTCTTGCACACACACACACACACACACACACACACACACACACACACACACACACACACACACACACACACACAATTATTTTTATTTAATTATTTATCAATTTTTATTTCCATTTACTTCTTCTTCTTTTTTCTCGAGGCCTGACTAAGCGCGTTGGGTTACTGCTGCTGGTCAGGCATCTGCTTAGCAGATGTGCTGTAGCGTATATGGAGGATTTGTCCGAATGCAGTGACGCCTCCTTGAGCTACTGATACTGACACTGATACACGTACTACGCGCGTGTACACGCAAGTACAGTGGAGGAGACAACAGGGAAGCGAGGAGAGATAATATAGAGACAGAAGAAGACACACAACGGAAGTAAAACCGCCAGACAGAAAAGTGTTGATATAAACATATTACATTCTACCCCCCCCCACCCCCACCCCGCCCCCACCCCACCCCTCTTGCCCCCCTATCCCTCCCACACGCACAATATTCCAACTATATAAACAAGAGGGGGCGAGGGAGTACGGGGGCTATGGAGGGGTAAGCCGGGTGGATGGCTGGGACTGAAGGTGGTGTTTCTATTCATGTTGAATTCAGTCCATCGAAGTCCGGTGTCGCCCCAGACCATTTTAAGTGTGACACACGATACCCCAATGTGCACACTCATTAGAGCAGAATTAATCCCACAGGAACACACACAGACACACACACACACACACACACACACACACACACACACACACACACACACACACACACGCACATACGCACGCTAAAACACACATGCACACACACACACACACACACACACACACACACACACACACACACACACACACACACACACACACACACACACACACACACACACACACACACACACACACACAGTCTCTCTCTCTCTCTCTCTCTCTCTCTCTCTCACACACACACACACACACACACACACACACACATACGCGCGCACCTACGCACGCAAACACGTGCAGGTGCGGACACACACACACACACACACACACACACACACACACACACACACACACACACACACACACACAAAATCATGTACGTGTGTGTGTCTGTGTGAGTTTTAAAAAATATATATATATATATTTCATCTTTTTTTTTTCTTTTGTCTTTTTTTTTGGTAATTGCTGCTTATGGATTGTTGCTTCGTTATCATGTTGTACGTTGTTCTTACTTGTTTGTTTTTTAGTAAGGCCTACTTTTTGCTTTTCTGTTTTGTTTTATTTGTCATTTACACTTTTTGTCAGTTTCCATGGCTATTACATGGTTTGTTTTTTTTTTTTTTTTTTTGGTTGCTGTTGTCTTATTTTTTGCCCTTTTTTTTTTTTTTCTTTCTTTCTTTTTCTGTTTGTTGTTAACAAACTGACGGGATGGAAAAATGCATCGTTCAATTATAACCACTTCATTAACTCTGACAGATAAACTTCGTTTCGCCCCCCCCCCTCCTCCCGCCTCCCCCCCCCCCCCCCCCCCACACACACACACACATACTCCCCCCTTCTATTTCTCTCCCTCGCTATCTTTATACATGTGTGGGTGGTGTTTCTCTCTCTCTCTCTCTCTCTCTCTCTCTCTCTCTCTCTCTTTCGCTCCCTCTCTCTTTATACATATGTGGGTGGGGTTTCTTTCTCTCTCTCTCTCTTTATACATATGTGGGTGGTGTTTATCTCTCTCTCTCTCTCTCTCTCTCTCTCTCTCTCTCTCTCTCTTTACATATCTGGGTAGTGGGTGTCAGATAGAGAGAGACAGAGACAGAGGTTGCTTGCTAGCACTTGTAACCACTATAAGTCGGCACCACAGACACAGACACACACAGACACACACACACACACACACACACACACACACACACACACAAACACACACACAAGCTTATAATTGAAGCCATGCCATCAAAGCAAACAAAAGCCATATCCTACGGCACCTCCTATGACAACACAACAATAAGAACACACCGTTCGGACTTGGAAAAAAAAAGAGAGAATAAGACGAGACTACAGAAACTCCTCGCTCGCTCGACGTAACAATAGCTGACGTCCTTGTGACGAGACCATGTCATTCGATCCATTATTCAACACTTAAAAAAAAAAGAAGAAGAAAAAACCAACAAACAAAATTCTATTATTAAAAATAAAAGGGAGGCCAGACCTCTTTAAAAAAAAAAAAAAAAAAAAAAAAAAAAAGTAGAACAACTTTATCCCTTGGAGGTCCCGCCTGGTCCTGCCTGAGAAGACCTTCACACAAATGTCTTATTGCCAGAGGTAAGTGCTATGTCGCCAGGCGAACAGTCCTGCCCTTTGCGAAGGTGCGAAAACTGAGCCCCGACGTCAAACAAGGACACAAAGTTTCTGTAATTGTCGCCGCCAAGGCGGTGGTGGTGGTGGTGTATTCATTATACGCCTAGCCACTCTGATCATCTGTTTGCTTGCTTGCTTGCTTGCGCTCCTCAAATATCGGACAAGTGTCGACAGGGCATGCGTAATTTTTTTTTTTTAATATTAAAAAAAAAGAAGAGAGAAGATGAAAAATATTTAAAAAAAACAACAAAACAACATACACACTCACACACACACACACACACACACACACACACACACATACACACACACCAAAAAAAAACCCTTACTCGCGTGCAACAGCATCGGAGAGTTTTTTGGTTGACAGATCTCAAACAACAATGTTGGGGAATCTTGCGAACCGTATGAGGAAAGGCGTGTTTTATCAATAATGTTATTACTATTGTTGTTATTGTTGGTGGTGGTGGTTGTGGTGGTGATGGTGGTATTGGTTTTGGTTTGGTTTGACTGTGCATTTTAAACCTGTTCTGAATTTTGCTATTCTATCTCTTCGTCTCTCTCTCTCTCTGTGCTTGTTTCTATGTCTCTGTCTCGTGGTCCCGCTCTTCCTGTCTCTGTCTGTCCGTCTGTCTGTCTCTCTCCCTGTGTGTGTGTGTGTGTGTGCGTGTGTGTGTGTGTGTGTGTGTGTGTGTGTGTGTGTGTATCATATGTGGATGTTGTTTTTTATACAAAATTTTGCTTGAGACAATCCTTTTTTCGCCGCTGGTTCTTTTACGTGCGCAAAGTACTCTATACGTGGGACCTCGGTTTGTTGTTTAACCCGAACGATCTCGCGTCCAGACTACCTCTCAAGGAAAAGTGGGGAGGGAGTATGGGCAAGTGTGAGGTCTAAGTAACATCCCCCCACCCCCCTCTCTCTATCTCTCTCTGTCTCTGTCTGTCTGTCTCCCCTCTCTCTCTCTCCAGATATTCGTTCACGCAAAGATCTGGACCATACTGCCTCTCCATCCGCTATTTAGATCCGAGGTGGACGCATTTGTTGCTAGTACTTTTGGAGAGAAAAAAACAAAATCATCATCTGCCATCCAGTGTCAAGCATCACTTTATTACAAACAGTGATAATAAAACAGTTGTCATTATTGAAAAATCTACCAAAACGTGCTGGAAAATTACACGTACTGACAGCAAAGTGGTTTTACACTGGAACGACATGCTGTATCTTGGAAGGGAATCTCGAAGTTCACACAGATGTACATGCATTTAAGAGAAGCAACCAGAACACATGTTATTTCTACAAACTGCTTCTTTTTAAAATACATAAAACTATGATTCCAAAACACGTTGACCATTTTATTCCATGTACCTTGATTGACAAAGAACCTGCAAATCTCCAGAAGATCTCGACCCATACTTAATGTTGTGTCGGCGAACTTTCTCTTGTGGCATTCTTAATCTCTTTTTTTCCCCTTTCTCATAGATCGGTGGTAGTTTATCAACATCCTTAGTTTTTTTTTCCCCTCTTGGCATTGTATAGGCTTTATCCACAGCACCATATCCTTGTCTATTAATTACCCCCCTGTTGTCTTTATCCACGACTTAAGTCTGTTCGTTTCCACGCCGACATTCTTTACAGGCAAAACCCTTCTCATATCTTTCTCGTCGTTATCTACATTCTAATCTTTTCTCCCATGCTCTGGTCTTTATAGCTTAGTCTACGACTTTTTTTCTCCTCCAAGGACAAAGGAAGCTTGTGTTAATTCCATCTCTTCTACTGCTGCTCTGCCGCCCCCTTTCTAAACACTTGTCAAGGACGATCTGATCCTGGCTGTGACAAGAGTCATAAACCACGCTCACCAGCGAAGCGACAACTTCGGCGCGGAAATTTTTTAACAGCTGTGGTTTTGCATCTTGAAGACGGTTCGCGGTCTGTTTTAACGAACCACTTCACGCTTTCGATTTACAATTGCCGTGGCTCCTTCACCCTCACCTTTTATTTAAATTTATTTTGAAATAAAGAAAATGTGTTGAATATTTCCTGGGTGATTTGAATTGTATTTGGATCTTCTCATCCGTGACAGCCATATTTCTAGTTAACTAATCTGACCACACACACACATAAAAAAGACCCTGGGTTGTATATATTTTTCTTGGAAGAAGAAGAAAAGAAAAAGAATCACACACACACACACACACACACGCACACACACACACACACACACACACACACACACACACACACACACACACACACACACACACACACACACCTTCCCTACATATCACCCCAACTTCCACGCCTACCTCTAACTTCTTCGCCCCTTCACCTCCTAAACCCCACCAAACCCCACACTCCCGTTCCCGCCCCCACACACCCCCCAACCCCCAACATACGCCACCCTGAACCACCTACCCTCCCACTACTTACTCGGGTACCCACATCTATCCACCCACATCCACACACACACAAACCAGTTACCCACCTACCCACATCCACATACACACGCACACACACACACACACGTACCCACACTCCACCCTTTCCACCACTCACACACACACACACACACACCAAAAAAACAAAAAACAAAAAAAACCCACTCCACTCTCCCACCACACACACACACACACACACACTAAGCGCAGACACGCAGACACTTCCACAAACAGACAGACACTTGGCACTCCATATACCAGACGGTCGGCCCACAGCCCTTGAGACGCAGTTTGCGGCACAGATAGGTAGGCCGTGTCCCTCGAGTGGCTCTGTCAACACGGGCCTCACATCATAGCGTTGACTTTCCCAAGTTCACACCCAGGCCAAGCTGTCCGCCTGTCGCCCCCTCCCCCCCGCCCCCCACCCCCCGAGCCCCTCCCTCCCCTCCCACCCCATCTCCGCCCCCCCTCCCCTGTCGCCTCTGTCTGCGCCTGTCTCTGCGTCTCTGTCTCTGCGTCTCTGTCTCTGTGTCTGTGTCTCGGTCACCCTCTTTGCTTCCTCCACTCTCTCTGTCTCTCTGTCTCTTGTCTCTCTCTGTCCATCTGTCTGTCCCTCTGTGTCTCTTCATCTCTCTCTTTCTCTCTCTCTCTCTGCAACTCTCCCTCTCTCTCTCTCTCTCTCTCTAACTCTCTAGCCAGGTTACCCTGCCATAACGGTTAGCTATGGCCATCCGCTCTAGGCCTAGGTATGATTTACTGGGGATAGGGTATTATGGGTAAAAAAAAGAAAAAGAAAAAGAAAAAAAAAAAGAACAACATGGATATCTAAGATTCGGGGCTTTTTTTTTTTTCTTTCTTCTTTTTTGCTTTAACGGTGGCCTTTTAGTTAATGCACCGACTAGGAAGCCAGGGGCTTTCGTCCCATGTTAGGCCCGAGATCTGTATCCCCCTCCCCCCCCCCCCTCCGCCCCCAAACCCCATCCCC
>NC_134880.1:20469745-20482245 GCF_041734735.1 Babylonia areolata
ATGGCAGGGTAGCGCATGCAAAAACGGCGGTCTCCAATGCCACGATTGCACATGGACAGATCAACCGAAAGTTCAAAGTGCCCAGAGATTCTGTGGCGTAGGGGCATTTCTGGTGTGTTACTTTTTTCTTTTTTTTTTCTACTGGTACGTCTGCGTGATGACTTCTCGAGGTTTATGTCTTTTATGCTGATTTATCATAGAGCATTGTCAGTTTGGATAAGACATTTTTGACTCACTTGTGTAAACAATGTGAGTCCATGTTTTAACCCGGTGTTCGGTTGTCTGTGTGTGTCTGTGTGTCCGTGGTAAACTTTAACATTGACATTTTCTCTGCAAATACTTTGTCAGTTGACACCAAATTAGGCATAACAATAGGAACAATTCAGTTCTTTCCAGTCATCTTGTTTAAAACAATATTGCACCTCTGGGATGGGCACAAAAATAAAAAAATGAAGCCTAATTATATGCAAACTGCATTTACTGTTATATTCATATTTTTTGTATTCTCTAAACTTGGCACTTTGATCTGATATTCTGACCCAACAACAAGAGCAGTCATTATTATCATTTTTTGTTCAAACAGGAACTTCTTTTGGTAAGCATGGAAGTTTTATTTATTTTGCAAACGTTTTGGTGCAGATAGTAAAAAAGGGAAATTACTCTGTAATTAATGCTAGGGGAGTTAACTGATCTTTCTCATCTTAAACATTACATTTGGAAATTATACTCAGTACATAAAAAGCTTGGATTTTTTTTAAAGTGTATCACAAGTGAGTCTTGAAGGCCTTGCCTCTCTTTTTTTTTTTTTTTATTGTCGTCGTCGTTGTTGTCCTGTCAATGTCAGTTTTCCACTAAATGTAATGTATGAGATTTATTATAAATAACTGAGCTATTACATTTGTTGTGTCCCTTTCAAACATGGGCAAATGCCTAATATGAATAAAACATTCTTATTCCTACTCTTTCTCTGTCTCTGTCTGTTTGTCTGTCTCTCTCAGTGTCTGTCTCTGTCTCTCTCTCTTTCACAAAGTTCGCTATGGGATCCATGTTCAGTTGGGGTTTTTTTCACCTTCTTCCCACCAGCTACCTCCTCATGCAAGCACCTCCTTTGTCTATGTCCCTCTCTGTCTCTCTCTGTCTCTGTCTCTCTCATTTCTAGTTCTCATTTCAGTGTACTGTAACTATCAAAGCTCAATCAATGTGGACAAATCCCACACCGGAGCCCACACCGAAGAAGGGAAGACAATTTGTGCACCAAATAAAAGAAGAGCTCTCTCCCGCTGCGGGCCGTGTGCACAAGTGGCGACACGTGACCACACTGTGTGCACGCGACCTCTGCCGTGCACGGTTCGCACGTGCTGACATCGCTGCGCGTGGAACAGTTTGTGGCGGACTGGTTAAGACACTGATAGGATGCTCTGGTTGCACTCTAGTGAAGAAAATAAAATTATTGAAAAAAAACAATCTGACATCATGCCATGCAATGTCATCGTGACAGCGAAGTTTCAAAACTCAATAAATAAAATGCAGGTATAAAGACCTAATGAATGAAATGCAATTATTAAGACTCAAATGATTAACTCTCTCCATACGAACGGCGAAAGAGACGACGTTAACAGCGTTTCACCCCAATTACCATCATCAAAATATTGCAAGTGGAAGGCTCTTATACTCAAGACGTGACTGTTGACAAAGAATACCACAATTCTGACGACGGAAGCTAAAGGTTGGGTCATTCAGACACCCACTGGACATCCGAGGGGTCTGTGTAGAGGAGAAGAGAGGACTGACCGTACTGAGTGAGTTAAAATGCATAGTTGAAGCCCCTTGCCTGCCTGCTGTTTTTGTGGGTCACTTCTGGTTGTATCTATCTGCTTCACCTTCTACGTTATCACTCTTCTCCTCGTTCGTTCGTTCATCCAGTGAAAAAATTGTATTATTTCCAGAACGTAACATGTAAAGAGTTGGGGATCTTGGCTTTCGTTTCACTGCCCCACCCCCCCTTTCCCCCGCCCCCGCCCCCCTCCGCCCTGCTCCTCCCCCATCCCAGACATGTACTAGATAAACAAAGTTTGAAATATTCGAAGGAATCGCTAAGAATACGACATGAACTTTGGAGAAACTTAGTGATGGTGAATAAAAAAAAAATAATAATAAAACAAGTAAAAAATAATGTCACTGTCCGATTTTAGCCCAAACGTTGTACCACTGATTTAGAGTGTGCATGTGTTTTGATGTCCTTAGTATGTCTGAAAGCTCGCTCACCTGAGCTCAAAATACGAAGAGAGTGCAGAGGAAGATATATCTTCCCTTTGCCCGCGAAACCGGTTATCCATCTTGCATTTGTGTGTGTGTGTGTGTGTGTGTGTGTGTGTGTGTGTGTGTGTGTGTGTGTGTGTCTTACCCAGCACCAACTAAATACGCAATCTTTACTGGCTATAGTGCAGTTTTAGTTATGTTTCTCAAAGAGGCGACACTATGTTTCTCAAAGAGGCGACACTATGTTTCTCAAAGAGGCGACACTGCATTCGGACAAACCCATATACACTACACCAGATCTGCTGGGCAGATGTCCGACAGTAGCATAACCCAACGCGCTTGTCAGGCCTTGAGTGCATGCATGTATATGCGTGTACCTATCAAAGTGAATCTCTTCTGCATAAATTTGCCAAGAGGACTATACACTTGTTGACATGGGTTCTTTTTCAGTGCGTCAAGTGCGTGCTGCAACACGGGACCTCGGTTCATCGTCTCACCCGTATGACCAGACTCTCAGTTTGATTTCCCGGTCAAACTTTGGAGAAAGGACGAGAGCGGGAATCGAACCAACATCCTCACGGACACTGTATTGGCAGATCAGCGTTCTGACAATTCTGCCACCTACCTCCTTGCTATATGGTACAAGCTGGAATGGTGTCTGAAGTCTGCTAACGCAGCTGTCAATTCTGGGAATAAAAAAAATGGTGAAGGAGGTAGATTTTGTTTTTCCTTCTTTTTTTTATTAATTGTTTTACATTCAACCACCTTCTACCCGACTTCACTGTAAACCAACACTAACCAAAAACCAGTATTGTTACTGGTTATTGGACAAGATGGAATGGAGTATAAAGTATGTTCCGCAGGTATCAACTGCAGCAAACTGTATTCCAAATTACTACGAGCACCACCACCAACACCACCACTACTATTACTACTACTACTACTACTACTGATAATGATAATAATAAGACATTATCACACACAGGACCTAATGTAGTGATAACAACAATCAAGGAAACATGAATTATAATGTTGTTGGTAACAACCAACCAACACCCCCATGGCCGAGTCCGCAGAAACAAAAAGTACACAGTCAAAAAAGTACTATATGCGTTAAAAAAACAACCCAAAACACCAAACAAAAAAGAAAACAAAAAACAAAAAAAATTAAAAAACACACAAAAAAACCGGCACGTGTCACCCGTCGCGCTGTCGGATGCAGCACCTGAAAGGAGCCGCGCCTTCTTTGAAGACTGCTGCGGGAACAAAGGGAGGGATAGCATTGTTTCCATTTCACGCGACCAAACAAAACAACAGAGAAAAAAATTCCCATCACCCATCACCCAGCAGCACCAGCACAGCACCACACCGTATCTCCCATACTAGTTTTCCCAGGTAAAGCTTGCTAGCTCGCTAGCTAGCTACCAACATGGCCAAGCGACTGTGAAAATCAACATGGTGGACCCGCGGGGATCTCCTGATAATTCGCTCCCTTTTCAAGAGCCCTTCACTGTCTGGCGGGCAGGATTGCATTTTGGAGTTATTGTTCTTTGGCAAGATGTGTCTCTGGGAGGGCAAAAAAAGAAGAAGAAGAAAAGAAAGAAATCGAACAAATTAAAAAAAATAAATAAAATAAAATAAAAAAAGGAAAAAAAATACGAGGGCAGAAGTTTGAATGTCATTTTGTTTGTCCGATGTCGAAAGAGAGAGAGAGGGGTGGTTGGTGGAGAGAGAGTGTGTGTATGATGGCGAGGGGTCAGAACAAATAAAGAGTGGATGAAGACACGTGCGTTTAATTAGCTGCTCCATGCCGTAATCAATTTCTCGTTCTGCAGGTTCCCTGTCGGCTCACCTGTTTTGATTTGAATTGAAAGGAGGTCGTTGATCTCCTATGGCTGTGTGTGTGTGTGTGTGTGTGTGTGTGTGTGTGTGTGTGTGTGTGTGTGTGTGTGTGTGTGCTCACGCTATGCAAGCGCAAGCGCTGTGTTGTTAGTCATATCCGGAGAGCATTCAGCCAGCCATTATGTTAAAGAAAATAATTAAAAAAATACTACCACCTTTTCATCCATGAGCAAGCTAAATAAATGTGAACGCTTGTTTGTGTGTGTGTGTGTGTGTGTGTGTGTGTGTGTGTGTGTGTGTGTGTAGTATTCAGCCACCAGCATAATGTACATGATTATCAAAAATTCATTCTCTCCCCGTTGATTCTAATGTGAGCCTTACTATACACATACTAACAAACAAAACATACTAGAAAACAAAACAAAAACAAAGCAAAACCAAACTACAACAGATGTCGAGTGTGTCATCCTGTCGGTCTTTCCACTGAATTTGATCCACACTGATGTCGGTCACAATACATAACACACTTTGCTGAGGTGAGGTGACCACATGAAGAACAATGAGAGAACGAATCGTTGCCCACGTGGGTTCCACTGCCTTGTGAGTAGCGTACTGTAAGAATATAGTATGGCCGGTGTGATGGTGTTATTCTTATACTATTTCAACCATTCGCTTTCTGTATATCATTCATTCTCATTACAGTTTAACGTATTTCCTTGTTTGTTTAATTTATCATTATATTTACGCATAGCCAAGGTAGGCGCGAAAGGCTCTGACCAGCGCGTAGGGGGTTATGCGAAAGTCAGACATCCCGTCTTTTTTTTTTTTTTTTTTTTTTAAGCAGATGTGGTGTAGCGTATATGGATCAGTCCGCACGAACTGACGTCTCCTTGAGCACTAGAAACTTGCGTCGTATGACCCTTTATACAACGTATCCCTACAAAACGAGGGAAAGAATACTACCAATACTTAGTGCTGACAAAAATAGTTCTGAGCGTGATCAAAAGATTAGAGGGGGAAAGTGGAAGGTACAGACTTTTCCAACCTTAGCAGATTGAATGATACGATTCTGATTGCCGATGGTCTTCTCCTACGTACTGTAGATTTGTATGGGTGTGTGTGTGTGTGTTGTTTATACTATTTCACTTCGCTTCTGTTATCTTCATTTCTTCGTCTGTATGTCTTGTCTTGTTTATCCATTTATTCTCTTCTCTGTTACGCTAGCAGTCGCGAGGCTCTGCAGCTCGTGGGTCTTCTCTCAGATCGTCCTTTTTCTCTCTTCTTTTTTTTTTTTTTCTTCAGTTGGTGTGCTATTGATCATCCGTCTCGTGTCGTCTCTTGCTGATCTGCGTCGTTGACTCTTCTATCACGTATCCCTCACTGGGTATCCGTAGTCTTTCCATTTTACTGCCTGACACGTCTCATTAGTGTTTTCCCTGATCTGAATGTTCTCTCTGATATGCCGGATGGTCTCTCTCTCTTTCTCTCTCTCTGTCTCTGTGTGTGTCTCTCTCTCTCTCTCTCTCTCTCTCTCTCTCTCTCGCACGCACACACACACACACACACACACACACACACACACACACACACACACACACACACACACACACACACACACACAGAGTGTTAATGTATGCGAGTGAGCGTGCGCGTGAGTGTGTATACGTGTCAGATTTCACAGCATCACACATGTCATGTTTCTGGTGATACCCGTACCCGTACCCATACCCGTACCCGAGAAGGTCCATTTGAGATATGTAGAAAGTTCCGGGTGGAGGAACCGGCATGAGGCGTGCACGTCCTGTTTCTCTTGTTACTGTCTGGAATCACAAGCTGTGTATCTTTTTTTTTTCCTTTATACAGTCTTCTTTCTTTTGTTTGTCTTGTCTAATTTATTTATTTATTTTATTTTAATTTATTTTGTACGCTTATAGTTGACTTCATGAAGTTTTTGCGCCTTATACATATTATTATTATTAGTAGTAATAGTTCCTTTTTTATGTATTTATCTTCTTTTTTTTCCCCAAGGCCTGACTAAGCACGTTGGGTTACGCTCCTGGTCAGGCATCTGCTTGGCAGATGTGGTGTAGCGTATATGGATTTGTCCAAACGCAGTGACGCCTCCTTGAGCTACTGAAACTGAAACTGAATTGTCTTAAATGTTGGTGTTGTCCATTCATTCATTCACATATGTGTTTATTCATTTCTTTATCGATTTATCCATTCATTCATTCATTCATTCATCCAGTCGTTCTTTCTTTCATTCACTCAGTCATTCAATCATTTGCGTTTTCTCTCTCATTCTTTCTTTATTATCCCCGACTTTTTCTTTCTTTCTTTCTTTCTTTCTCTCTTTTTCTCTTTCTTTCATTCAGTCACTCTCTCCCCCAAAGCCACTCAGGCTCTCTGTATGTGAAAGGGGAAGCGAAGTGAAAATAGGGTCATGCTCTAAGAACCTGGCAAACAGGTAACTAATTACTGAACCAGGCATTAACTCTCTCCATACGAACGGCGAAAGAGACGACGTTAACAGCGTTTTATCCCAATTAACATCATCAAAATATTGCAAGCGGAACGCTCTTATACTGAAGAGGTGAATGTTGACAAAGTATACCACAGTTCTGACGACAGAAGCTAAAGGTTGGGTCATTGAGACACCCACTGGACATCCGAGGGGTCTGTGCAGAGGAGAAGATAGGACTGGCCGTACTGAGTGAGTTAAACTGATGAACAACCGTGGGAAATGATGGATGTTGTGTGATTGAAATTGCAGGTCCATCACTTTCACCGTTTTTAAAATCTGCCACAGTCAAATGATTGTCTCTACAACATGTGCTTTCTTATGGCAAGACGGAGTGGTCAAACATACCGTTTCCACATCGGCACTCCCAACGTTTATCTGTCTGTGTTGTTGAAGTTTCAGCAGTTTGATTTAACTCTTCTTCCGTAAAATAAGGTTCAGAATTACATGGAAACCGGAACTAAACCAAAACTAATTCACTCTTCGTCCGTAAAATAAGGTTCAGAATTACATGGAAACCGGAACTAAACCAAAATTAATTCCAACGCAGACCTTGAAGACTTTTCTTTTCTTTTGGAAAGTCCTTGAACAGTATTTTTTCAAACAAATTCGTTTCCATCTGCTTCGCCAGTTGGCCAAAGACGAACCTAAGGCCTCCGAACTTGTGACGTCACAATTTTATCCAAAATTCGGCCTCCATGACCAGTCACTCGAAGCTTCACATTTTGAATAAAGTTTTTATGTTATTCTTTTTTTTTTCTCTATAATACACATTTATTTGCTTTAAAAAATATCTAGCGAGCGATAACTACCTAAACTCTAGTATGGAAGCCTTTAAGTCAAACCACATCGTGTCGCCATGTGTATGTCTGCCTCTCCACGTTCATCGTTGCTTGTCTCTTTTTCTCGCCGTCTTCGCGTCCGAATCTGTCATTACATGCTTCTCCGGCCTCCCCCTCTCTGTCACTATCTATGCCTGTCTGTCTCTGTCTCTCTCTCACTCTCTCTCTCTCTCGCTCGCTCGCTCGCTCGCTCTCTCGTGTTCGTTTGATTATCACTTTGTCCCTCTTCCACAAATGTCCATTTCCCAGTTGAACAGAGAGTGGACTGAAAAGTGTGGATTTTTTTTTTTTTCAAATTTTATAATTTTGTATTTTACTTTTACATGATGCATGCGTCAACATTACAGACACACGAAAAAATCACATACCATAAGTGCAATGTCTTCCGACACCAGTTCCTAGAAGATAGCCACCAAAACTGGCTACAACAACATCAACCCATCCATCTCCATCATCAGCCTTAGGCAGACAGATAACTGGACCATTCCGTGAATCTCTCTCTCTCTCTCTCTCTCTCTCTCTCTCTCTCTCTCTCTCTCTCTCTCTCTCTCTCTCTCTGTGTGTGTGTGTGTGTGTGTGTGTGTGTGTGTGTGTGTGTGTGTGTGCTTGTGTGTGTCTGTGTCCGTGGCTATTTCTGTATCTGTCTCTCTGCTTGTCTGTTTGTCTGTCTTTCCGTCTCTCTCTCTAACTCTCTCTGTCCTCCCACTCTCTCTCTCTCTCTAACTCACCCTCTTTCCCCCTCTCTATCCTTCTCTTTCTCTCTCCTTCCCTCTCATCTCTCTCTCTCTCAGCGGCCACTATCAACTTAACACGGCTTCAAAGATATCCAGTGACCCCCCACCAGGATCCATAAATCTCTGGACTGCCTCTTCAGGCACAGCTAGCTTTGCCCTGTGGGCAGCAGAGGAGAGAGAGTCTGGCACCACGCAGCAGTAGGGTGTTCAAGAAAGTGTAACGGGGCCTCTAGGTCCTCTGTAGATGGGCGTCCGTCCGTCCTGTCTGTCTGTTGAAACCACTATAATTATTATTATTATTATCAAATTCAGAGTGGAGTGATGTCCTAGAGGTAACGCGTCCGCATAGGAAGCGAGAGAATCTTAGCGCGCTGGTTCGAATCACGGCTCAGCCGCCGATATTTTCTCACCCTCCACTAGACCTTGAGTGGTGGTCTGGACGCTAGTCATTCGGATGAGACGATAAACCGAGGTCCTGTGTGCAGCATGCACTTAGCGCACGTAAAAGAACCCACGGGTGTGGGGGGGTCGGGGGGGGGGGGGGGGGGGGGGGGGGGGGGGGGGGCGGTGTAGTATAGCGACGCGCTCTCCCTGGGAAGAGCAGCCCGAATTTTACACAGAGAAATCTGTTGTGATAAAAAGAAATACACATACAAATACAAATAATGAACGGTTTTGTAGCGGAGTGGTTGTGTTCTTGTTGTGATGGGTTGCACTGATTAATGATTCTTTGCGTTCTGGAAAATCGATGCAAGATTACATGATTTCATCGTTTTAGATTGATTGTTTGACTCATTAATTTATTCCTCATTTACTTGTTGTTTTCTGCTGGTCAGGCATCTGCTTAACAGATGTAGTTTAGCGTATATGGATTTGTCCGGACACCAGTGACGCCTCCTTGAGTAACTGAACTGAACTGAACTCATTTGTTTATTCATTCATTCATCTATCTATCTATCTATATATCTATCTATTGCTTTGCCTGTTTGGTCACTCAGCACTGTGCCCCTGTGGGACTGACAGCCAGACAACAGAACATCTGCTGCAGTCCTGCCCCCTCCATGATCCATGAGGCGCTCAGGAAGAGGTACTGGCCCGACCCAACTCCAGTGACCCGGAAGCTCTACGGCTGTGCGGAGGACCTGCAGCGTACAGCTGCCTTCATCGCTGTCACTGGGGTGTCCGTCCATTTGACGAACGAGAAGAAGAAGAAAGAAGAAGTCTGTCAATTATGATCAACATAATCACCATAAATCATCCCGATTCGTTTAAGATATTTGTCTGCACTTTATTAGGATAATATGGAGAGAGAAAAAAAAGTATGTCCAGTGAAAAATACCTCCAGTCGGAATAAGGTCAATGTACACAATCCTAACAATACATTAGGCATTATGTTATTTGAGGCAGAGTTGTTGTTTGTTTTTTTTGTTGTTTTTTTGTTTTTTTACTGGAATTGTATTACGTTCTTCTTTCCATCATGTTGTGTTATGTTTCTGTTAGTTTCATCATGTGTATGTGTCATTGTTATAGATTGCAAGAGATTTTTATTTTCTTTCGGAAAGCAAGGGGCCATCATTCACTCCTAAAAAGCCAAAGAGGGAGTAGGTTTATACATACATGCCCCCCCCCCCTTCCCCGCACCCCCCACCAGCTCCCCCCCCCCCCACACACACACACACATCGCCCTTTTATCCCCAACAGCCATCTCAGATTTCATGTTGCTGATCTGAAACAAAAGAGTTAAAAAAATACTCGTTACATGTCCTGAATTACCACACACATACACCCTCATACGCATATCCAAAACAACAGAAACCATACAACCCCCTACCAACAACCATTATTCTCCCGCAATACACGACAAACTAACACACACACACACACACACACACACACACACACACACACACACACACACACACACGCACACACACACACACGCACACACACACACACACACACACACACACACACACACACACACACACACACACACACACACACACACACACACACACGAATGCATACACACATATACAGACAGACATGCACACACAAACACATCATGCACAAGATCACATCCCTCCTCCCCCTTTCCCCCCTCAATCCCCATCCCCCCCCCTCGCCCCCCCCACACCCCCTCCCACACACACACACACTTAAACACTAGTTCTCCAAACAGGCCCAGTTAACGACATTCATAACCTAACCTACTGGACAGAGCGTTCGATAACCTCGTTGGCCAGCTAAACTCCAAGACTACTGCTTGCTGGTAGTGGAGGATTTTCAACCGAATTGATTTTTGTGTGTGTGAAATCTTGGCAAATTTGCTCAGCACTTGCGAGTGAAACCGTGACATTGAGATCAATGCGGTGGTCACACTTCATAGCGTACCAATGACGCGCCAGCAGCATCCATCGATCGATTGCGTTCTGGAACCCGCCTCAGTGCCTGGGGGTCCAATACCCATAAGAGTTAAAGAGTGTTATTTAGAAGGTAAGCTTTATACAGAGGTGCTATGTCCAGAATGCCGTGGATCAGATCAGTTGTTTCTCAGTCCAATGGACTTGAAGCGGAATTGAGGAATCTGGGTTCGCACACGGCCCCATTAATTTGCTGTGTAGGAGTTTGTTTTTGGGTTTTTTTGTTTGTTTTTTTGCGCTCCCAGATTCAACAGAGCGAAATAGAGCTTTTTAGTTCTCACAGCTTTTTTGTAAAAACCTGTAATTCACTGCCATTTTCAGTCCACCACAGTCTGTAACTCACATTCTTTTTTTTTTTAAAAAAGCAAGTTTAAAAACAATTCTTTTCAATCATTCATAGTAATCCGTGGATCCACACTATTCCGTCCACGTGTGTGTGTGTGTGTGTGTGTGTGTGTGTGTGTGTTGAGTCTGACTGACGTGTCATGAAAAGCGCTTTGAATTGTTTGAAATCACTTTATGAATATACCATTATCATCATTATCATAATTGTTATTACAATCCTCATTATCATCATTAGTATTAGCAGCAGTATTAGCATTAATATCAGTAGTAGTAGTAGTATCATTAGATATGATTATCATTATTGGATATAATTTTTATGTGTGTTTTCTTTCTCGTTGTTTTTTTTTTTTTCGACTAGCTTGTTGTTAGTTTTGTTGTTACTTGTTTTGTTTGGGGGGTTTTTTGTTTGTTTTTGGGGGGATTTTTTTTTTTTTTTTTTTTTTTTTGTATTTGTATTTGTATTTCTTTTATCACAACAGATTTCTCTGTGTGAAATTCGGGCTGCTCTCCCCAGGGAGAGTGCGTCGCTACACTAGAGGGCCACCCATTTTTTTCGTATTTTTTCCTGCGTGCATTTTGATTTGTTCTTCCTATCGAAGTGGATTTTTCTACAGAATTTTGCCAGGAACAACCCTTTTGTTGCCGTGGGTTCTTTTACGTGCGCTAAGTGCATGCTGCACACGAGACCACGGTTTATCGTCTCATCCGAATGACTAGCGTCCAGACCACCACTCAAGGTCTAGCGGAGGGGGAGAAAATTATCGGCGGCTGAGCCGTGATTCGAACCAGCGCGCTCAGATTCTCTCGCTTCCTAGGCGGACGCGTTACCTCTAGGCCATCACTCCACTCCCATTGGGGGGGTTCTTTATATAGCTTATTACGCTACGGGCTATGTTCGGGAAGACTGGGTCATAGAGTATAAATTACATTCGCTTTTCAGACACCGATATGGATGTTAGTCATGGTATTCCACTTTAACAACACTGCAGGATGTTTCATTTAGTCTCTTTCTTAACAGGATGCCAAAATACACAGTATGAAAGGAAGCATATTCTTCTGTCTCACTGTCCAAACCAAATGAATCCATATAGGATCATCATTTGTTCATCATCTTAACCCTTTCACCGCCAAGCTCGCATTTACCCACAGGCGTGGTAGAGGACCCATGTCACTGAAAGGTGACCATTCATTGGCCTATTATCCATGAACCTACTGCTATTAATGTTCGGTGCTAGGACAGGCCACATTTTCTATACATCGCAGAGGGAATCCCCAGCTATTCTTAGCCACTGTCTTTTCTGTGTTTATACCATAAGGGAATTTTGTACTCTAAATTGACTGGTGGTGAAAGGGTTAAAGCAAAGAAAACTGTCTCAGATTCATGCCTTGCTCTAAGATTAGGCTAGGGTTTGATGCCTCTTCATCTTCCATGCCTATAGTAGTGAGTTCTTCAGTGTTGATCTAGGAATCGAAATGGCTCAAGACTAGGGCAGGGTATTGTCTGGTGAGTGGCCTCAAGGCAGATTGACACCGA
>NC_134880.1:20487245-20489745 GCF_041734735.1 Babylonia areolata
CGCACCAACAGTACCTGTAAAAAAGATTATAGTTTCTAATTATCTTTTGCAGACATTCGTTTGTACAGAACAAAGACAATCTCCTTCTTCGTATTACACAGTTACATTCTGAAAAGTTGGAATTGATATGCAAAACGCTTTAAAAATAAAAGCTGTAGTGCTAGTTATCATTCGGCTCTACAATTCACTTCGTGCAGAAGACCATGACACGACATGTGAATAATTAAAGAGACTGAGACCTTTCACATTGATTCGTGAAATTAGACATGTATAAATCGCATTTGATTTACTTTTATGTTTGTTCTTTTTTTTTTCTTTTTTTTTTCAGACATATCTGATCTATAACCATGTCTGTGTTTGTATTAAGAACTAAGTTACTTTCATCGGATCAGAAAACTACAAGTATTTTTAGTTGTCTATATTATCGCGATTCTTTCTTTAAATCTATGCTGTTGGAGTTTGAGTACGTTAACAGTAAGTTTACGTTGGACATTGTTTGATAAAAACAAACATAAAAGTGTATTATCATGATTTTCTATGGATTTCATTTTTTTTTTTTTTTTGGGGGGGCAAAGTTATACTGTCTAATACACACAAAAAACACAACGAACAAAAAGTTATTCACTGGCACAACCGTTTCAAGGACACAGTCTGAACCCCCCGGTTCCTCTCTTGATCACCAAGTGTCCCACACAAACCCTGGCTTCAAAAATAGAAAGAAAACACTCTTCGTCAACTTCTCTGAGCTAAACCACTTCATGCAGAGCAGTCACTCAAAGAGTCTCCAGACACTCTGGGGTTGATCTCTCTCTCTCTCTCTCTCTACCACCCATCCACCCACACACCCCCCATCCTCCCGCCAACTCATCCCGCCACCGGCATTGAGAGAGGCACGACCAATTATCGCTTCTGGACCCATTCCCCTGTTGTCCTGGCTCCCTCGTCGCTACTTTCGCTTTCGCCGGCGCGTGTCTGTTGGTCCCTGCTCGCGCATGCCGCTCCAATCCCCGGGGATTCCAAAGGGCACGTGGGTCAAAGATGGCGGCTCTGGTACGTGATCTTGCCTTCAGGGAGGGAGCAGTCAGTTCCTGTGCTTTGTTACAGAGAAGGAGCACAGCGGGGAGGAAGGGTGTTTGCTTTCTCCGCGAATAATTAGTCGAACAATGACGCTTCTTCCTGTCCTCTGTTTTGCATCATAAGAAACAACCGTGTCGGTGCTTGTAATTCGTGGTTGTCATGTCCGACAGTAGATTTGCATTGGACGTAGTGTGGTGAAAACAAACAAATAAAGAAAATAAAATAAATAAATAAATAAATAAATAACGAGAAAAAAAGGGATGATTTCCATAATTTCTTCTGAATTCCAGTGTTTTTGTCATTATATCCTGTCTGATGCCAAACGAACGAAAGACAGGGTATAATGTTCTACACTGGCACAACGGTTTCAAGGACAGACTGAAATTCGAGTGAGAGAGAGAGAGAGAGAGAAAAAAAGAATAAAAACAATCTTGTGAGCGATGTCACTCGCGGACGGTTGAGCTTCGCATTCATGCTTCCGGATTATCGAATGGAGATACTTCACGACAGAATGCACATGTGTCAACCCTGGCTTTTAAAATTCGCTTACATTTTTTTTTCCTTTGGGTTTTTCTGTATCCTGCTCCATTATATTTCACTCTCTCTCTCTCTCTCACCGCTTCTTCTCACTTTGTATTCTGCTGTGTAGTTCCCCTCTGTTTCCAGTTCTGTTCAGCGTCTACATGGAGTGTTACGAAAGCGTGGAGTATGAACGTGAAAATGCGTTTGACCGCAAATAAGATTTGTGCGTGCGGTGTGTGTGTGTGTGTGTGTGTGTGTGTGTGTGTGTGTGTGTGTGTGTGTGTGCGTGCGTGATGGGTACCTGGATGATGATGCGTGTGTATATACATCGAACTGAGCAGGTAATCATTCGGATGAGACTTCTTCTGCGTTCACTCGTATGCACACGAGTGGGCTTTTACGTGTATGACCGTTTTTACCCCGCCATGTAGGCAGCCATGCTCCGTTTTCGGGGGTGTGCATGCTGGGTATGTTCTTGTTTCCATAACCCACCTAACGCTGACATGGATTACAGGATCTTTAACGTGCGTATTTGATCTTCTGCTTGCATATACACACGAAGGGGGTTCAGGCACTAGCAGGTCTGCACATATGTTGACCTGGGAGATCGTAAAAATCTCCACCCTTTACCCACCAGGCGCCGTCACCGTGATTCGAACCCGGGACCCTCAGATCGAAAGTCCAACGCTTTAACCACTCGGGTATTGCGCCCGTCGATGAGACAATAAACCGAGGTCCCGTGTGCAGCAAGCACTTGGCGCACTGAAAAAGAACCCATGGCAACAAAACTGTTGTCCTCTGGCAAAAAAAAATCCTTTTGAAAAAACCCACTTCTACAGATACACAAATATATATGCGTGCACTCAAGGAAGGCCTGGCTAGAATGCTGGATTGTGCTCCT
>NC_134880.1:20509745-20519745 GCF_041734735.1 Babylonia areolata
GCAACAGATGACCTCCTGCTGACCACCGCTGCAGCATCTGACCAGATCTCTCGGGGAGAAAGCCCGACGATTGCGTAAAACTTTCTGGCCCTGGACGTGCCGTTAGAAAAATATTCATCTTAGGGGCCTGCTGAGTTTGTGTGTCCAACGAACTGACGTTAATGGCTTTGGAGGACGAAGGTGATCTATTTGCGGTTGAGCCCAAGCGAAGCTTCTTCGCCTGAAGGAGGACTTACATACTTGGTAAACAGTGAACGGTTATAAGGAGTCGTTGGAGGTAAATGGGTTATATTACAGGATCTGTTTGGGAACTGGGTCGAGTTTTGACAAGACTACAAGGTGTTTAAAGCTTGTAGATAATTCTTACAAACGATTCATGCCGTGGATAATTCTTACATTCGTTTCCTGATATTTATCGGGTTATGGACAAGCGGAAGATTAAAGAAGGAAGGAACCTATTAATATACACCCGTTTTTTTATGCCTAACCTTTTTTTTTTTTTTTTTTTGTACAACACGACTTTTATTGCGGAAGTAACGATAATTACTAAACAATAAAATACAATAAATTAAGATGAAATTAGATTAGAAAAACAAAACAAAAAACACTTCAATAAAAACGCATAACTGAGAAAAAGTTACATTTTAGAAAGACTCAGCTGGACACTTTGTCAACTTAACACTCGACAATTGCAAAGTGAATGCTGACATGTTTGTGAACAAGAAATTTTGCCAGTCATGCCCTTGACCTTATTAAAGCGAGAACTATAAACCAATATTAATTAGTTTCCTTAAAAAAAGATAAAAAAATAAAAAAATCTTATCAGAGTAAACAATTATTGCAGATTAACAAACTTTAAGAGCTAGAAACCAGACACATAATTTTGTTTGCAAAATTCCACCAAACAAGACATTTGATACCCAGAAAAAGCGAGAAATAAGCGGCGGACAGAGAGAGGGAGAAAAAGAGAGAGAGAGAGCATTGGCACGAGCGACCCCACACAGCGCCCCCTAGCGGTGGGTAAGAGCGTGACAGTAAGTGGCAGCGTGTTGAGATAAAACTGAATTAGGCGCTGAGGTTAGCATAAATTAGCCACGGCCGAGTCCTCCCCATCTTTTTCCCCTCCCCGAACAGAATCCATGACAACTCTTGCTTGCTACTACTGGCAGCGCGGGTTGTGGCGGTGGCGGTGTCATGGGAAAATTGTTCCCTCCTGTCCCTTCATTTCTTCGCGTAGTTTGTTTGTTTGTTTGATCAGCCCTGGTGGTTATCTTGAATACAAAGATACAAAAACTAAAAATCAACAACACAAAAAAACCCATTATGAATTGCGGATACATATATATATATATATATATATATATATATATATATATATATATATATATATATGTGTGTGTGTGTGTGTGTGTGTGTGTGTGTGGATGTGTGGGGTGGGGAGGGTGTTTGCGAGTGCAGTAGTTGTTCTTCCCCCTTTAAAATCATGATTATTATCAAATTCGGTTTTTCTTGTCGTGATTTCGTCAAAGAATGTTTCTTCTTATTAAAATTACTCTCTTTTTAATGGCGGCATGTTCAGTTCTTAGCACCAATTAATGATCATGTTGTTAGCAACAAAAAAAACTTGATGTCCATAATGGTACGAGATGTTAGATCTGGTATTACCGGAGAAAGCATCCCGAAATGCCTTGGAACTATAACGCGGCCGTTGTAAAAGAAAGAGAAAAAAAAATCGACATAACTCCACTTCTGTTCTTCCCACTCCCATCTACTCTCAAAAAATAGTCATACGTCCGGATAAATCATTCTGACCTTAACGCTGTCACAGCAGAGCACAGCACAACACCACACCACACAACCACACACCGCACCACACAACCACACACCGCACCACAACACACTACAGCACACCACAGCACAGCACAACAAACTACAGCACAGCACAACACACTACAGCACACCACAACACACCACACAACCACACACTACACCACAACACACTACAGCACACCACAGCACAGCACAACAAACTACAGCACAGCACAACACACTACAGCACACCATAGCACACCACACAACCACACACTACACCACACCTTACTACACCACACCACACCACACAACCACACAACACACTACACCACACTACAGCACACTACAGCACACCACAGCACACAACCACTCACCACACCACACCACACCACACTACAGCACACCACAGCACACAACCACACACCACACCACACCACATACCACACCACACTACAGCACACCACACCACACCACACTACAGCACACCACAGCACACCACAGCACACCACACCACACACCACACCACAGCACACCACACCACACCACACTACAGCACACCACACCACACTACAGCACACTACAGCACACCACAGCACACAACCACTCACCACACCACACCACACCACACCACACTACAGCACACCACACTACAGCACACCACAGCATACCACAGCACACAACCACACACCACACCACACACCACACCACACCACACTGCAGCACACCACAGCACACAACCACACACCACACCACACACCACACCACACTACAGCACACCACACTACAGCACACCACAGCACACAACCACACACCACACCACACCACAATACACCACACCACACTACAGCACACCACACTACAGCACACCACACCACACCACACTACAGCACACCACAGCACACCACACCACACACCACACCACACCAAACCACACCACAGCACACCACACTACAGCACACTACAGCACACCACACTACAGCACACCACACCACACCACACCACACCACACTACAGCACACCACACCACACCACACCACACTACAGCACACCACACCACACCACAGCACACAACCACACACCACACCGCAACACACTAAGGCACACCAAAGCACACAGCACACAACCACACACCACACCACACCAAACAACCACACACCACACCACAGCACAACACACTACAGCACACCACAGCACAACACACAACCACACACCACACCACACCACAGCACAGCACAACAGAGCACAACACACTAGAGCAGAGCACAGCACAGCACAGCACAGCTCAGCACATCATATCACACCACACCCCACAACCACACACCACACCACAACACCCTACAGCACACCACAGCACACCACAGCACAGCACAGCACACCACAACACAACACAACACAACACAACACAACACAGTAGGTATGAACGGATGCCGTTTTAACCTGCGACTTGCTATCAAAAATGACCACAGTGACTGGGGTTAAACTTGAAGAAAGGGGGGGGGCTGGTTATTCTAGTAGTCTACACCGTGCCAGTGACATCCTCGCTGCTGCCTCACTGTCTGCCGTAGCGGGACTGGCGGAGGGGTTAGATGTCTGCGAGACTTTGCTGTGACATCGTGGAAATGAGTTGAGCAAATATTTGTGTTCTTTGCAAATGAACAGATTCGGAGGTGTGAGTGTGTGGGTGGGTGGGATAGTTATTTCTGTGTGTGTGTGTGTGTGTGTGTGTGTGTGTGTGTGTGTGTCTGTCTCTCTCTCTCTCTCTCTCTCTCTCTCTCTCTCTCTCTCTCTCTCTCTCTCTCTATATATATATATATATATATATATATATATATATATATGTACACGTGTCTATATGTCCGTCTGTCTCTGTCGTTAAATCTGTCTGTATCTGTCTGTACCCCCCGGTCCCTCTCACCCCCCACCCCCTCTCTCTCTCTCTCTCTCTCTCTCTCTCTCTCTCTCTCTCTCCCCGTCTCTCACTTTGCCTGTCTATATGTCTGTCTGTCTGTAACCGTCTGTTGGTCTGTCTGCTTCTGTCTCTCTGTTTCTCTTTATCTGTGTTTGTCTCAGTTCCTGCACCTGTCCGTGTCTGTCTGTCTGTCTGCCTCTCTTTTTGGAGGGCTGGATGTAAGAAAAAAAAAAGAATCTGCATGCTTATTCCACTTCCCTCATTAAACAATAAAGTTCGTTCGTTCGTTCGTTCGTTCTCTCTGTCACTCTCTCCTATCTATCTCTCTCTCTCCTTCTTCTAGCTCTCTGTCTCTGTGTCTGTCTCTCTCTCTGTCTGTCTGTCTCTCTTTCTTTATTTCTTTCTCTTTCTCTAAAGTGTTGCGCTTGTTCAGTGCCTCGACGGCCATCTGGCAGTTATCTTGTTAACGCACCGACCGGGTGGTTGCTGGCTCAACACTTGTGCGGTAAATAAACACTTAAACAACACCGTCTTGTTTCGGGATAGGTTAACTGTGTTGCGATGCATTGCGTTGTCTTGCATAGCCTTTTTTTTGTTAATTAAAGCGAAAAGAATCTGTGCAATGTTGCTTTGGCATTTTCATAAGACTTCCTTAAATGTTTCTGACACTGGTACACCGAAGAAAAGTACACAATGATACGCCTATGCAGCCTTCCTACGTAGTAGTAGTAGTAGTAGTAGTAGTAGTAGTAGTAGTAGTAGTAGTACAGTAGTACTATACATAGTACAGACAATATGTTAAAAACAAGACGTCTGCATGCAAGGAAAGCCCATCCATCCATCCATCTATCCTTCCACCTCTCCACCCATCCATACGGGAATCCAGTTGATTTCCTATTAAACTTCAAAGAGGAAACTTCGTGTGAATGGATTTCCACCTCGCATAACGACACAAACTTGAAATCTGAAAATTGTCTGTCAGTGAGTGAGTGAGTCAATGAGTGAGTCAATGAGTCAGCCAGCCAGTTAGTTAGTTAGTTGGTCGGTTGGTTGGTTGGTCTGTTGGTTGCTTGGTTACTCAAGGCACTGCATTGCAGCAAAAAGCAATACCAAATAAACAATGTGGTATGATCTATAACGCAAAAAAGATACCAATATCACACACACACACACACACACACACACACACACACACACACACACACACACACACACACACATACACACGAAACCTCTCTCGGTCGTCATACACACAAACATCACAATCACGTAATCAGTCTGGATGGAAAAAACACGTTCTTAAATAGCAGAGAGGGATAGACCTTAATCATAGTAATGGGTAAAGAGATATGTTTTCAGACCTGAAGTGAAAGACTCTAGGGACTGACTGTGTCGGGGAGAGTATGAATATGATAGAGAGTCCAAGAGCTTAGCTGCTGACAAAGAAAAGGCTCGCTGGCCATGCTGTCTGCGTGTGAAATCAGGAAGCTGACAGAGCCAGGTATAAGCAAAGGATCGAAGGGTCTTGGAGGGAATGTATATATAGAACAGCTAAGATAGATATTAAGGAGCAGAACATGTAATAACTTTAAAGCAGAGACAGGAGTACTTATATTCTTTATTTTATTGGAAGCCAGTGCAGTGCAATTTATAAAGTAGCGGAGTGCGATGTTGATTTCTAGATGATTTATATATGAGCATAATTCTGAATGCGCTGAAGAGGTTGAATGATAGATTGAGGACAGCCAATGCAAACAGAGCTGCGAAAGCCGAGACGAGAAAGGATGTATAAGAAGAGGCCAGAGTCTTGGTTGCTCCCTCTGTAAGAAGTGAACGAACTGAAGAGATACGTTGGAGCTCGAGGTAGGCTAGTTGGCAAGGTTTTGCAACATACTGTTTCAGGGAAAGATCGATGTCAAGAAGAACGCCAAAGTCAAGGACACATTCAGAAAACTTGATTTCGCAATCAACCAATTGGAGTGAAGTAGGAATAAGAACTGAAATGGAATGGGTTGAGACCTTTTAAAGAATCGGATGACTTAAGTTTTATCACAATTCAATTTAAGCTTGTTGTTTGACATCCAATTTTCATGTCAGAAATACAAGCTTATAACGATGATGAGGGCAAAGTATAGGAGCAGCAGATGTTGTACGGCAAATATTTCAAGTGCCACCGAGTGACTGTGGATTAACTTAAACGGAAGGGAAGTGTATATGATAAACAAACAGGGCCTGGCACAGAACCTTGTGGAACACCAAATGCGCGAGTTGAATTTTCAGACTTATGATCTTTAACCAGAACAAACTGATTTCTTTCTGAGAGGTAAGACCGACACCAGCAGAGCGCTTTCCCACAAATTCCGAAGGCGTTCTTGAGCCTGCTTAGTACAATTTCGTGATCAGTCGAGTCGAAAGCGGCAGAAAGGTCCAAAAGAAGTAGTACTGAAAATTCGTCCTCATCAAGACAAGTTAAAATGTCATTCACGACACGAAGGATAGCGGTTTCTGTGCTGTGTCCTGCGCAGTAGGCACACTGATTCAGGGAGAGAAGACGATCGGAGTCGATATAAGAAGAGAGCTGGTGGAGGACTACTTTCTCAAGGAGTTTTGACAATAAAACAAGGTTTGAGATAGACCGATAGTTTTTTAAACATTGGGATCGAGAGAACTTTTCCTTAGAAAAGGTTTAACGATTTTGTCATATCCCTGCACCCCTGTGTAATCACATATCTTTTTTTTTTCGTTTTTAATTGAATGCCATGTGTCTTAGAGCAGAGTGTAAAGCCGTGAAATCAAGCATATCTCATACTCTGTTCCAGTCTACTTTTTCCTCCCAATACTCACGCTGTCCCGTTCCCCTGCCCCCACTCCTGTCTTTCCCTCTACACCTTTGCTTCTCCTGTCCCAAGTCCTGAATGAAAGTCCACACACACGCACACACACACACACGCACAACCACACACACACACACACACACACACACACACACGCGCGCGAGCGCGCGAGCGCACACACAAACACGCACGCAAGCACGCACGCACACACACGCGCACACACACACATACACATACACACACACACACACACGCACACACACACACGCACACACACACACACACACACACACACACACACACACTTGACACCATCAGCCCAGTAAAGCTCTAAGTTAACCCCACACCTAAGCGCCACCAGAGGTATCGAACAGCCCCGCCTGGCAGTCCTGACCAAACCAGACCAGACCTCTTCAGACCTCCCCCCCATACCCACTACTTCAACCTCCACCCACACCTGCACACGCTCCCTCTCACCCTACTCACCCCACCCCAACCCAAACCCAAACCCAAAACCCAGCCCACCCCACTCCACCCCACCCCAACCCAACCCACCGCACCACCAGCAGAAGAAAGAGCGATGGAGGGAGTCAGCAGTGGTATAGGTCCAGATGGTCCCATCCCCACAGATCGTCTGGTCGTCCGGGCAACTACCCGACTTGGCAGACATCCCCCCCAACGCCCCCCCCTACACCCTCCACCCCCCCTCCACACACACACACACAAACGCCACTGATCCTCCCTCCCCTGCTCCTCTTGTCCTCCTCTTCATCCTCCCTCTACTTCAAGAGAAAGCCGTGTTTGACCACAGCATGGACTGTCACCGGCGGTAGGGTCGGTCAGCCGGTTGGTTGGCTGGTTGGCTGGTTGGCTTGTGTGGCTATACTAGGCGGCTGGGCACACAGGCCGCGATGATGATGATGATGATGATGATATAAGGTGGTCCACACAAGAGTCAACTAGAAAAAAAAAATCATCATATCCGACCGTTCCCACCAACTGCTGGGGGGATACAGGAAGGGGGAGACAATGACAAAGTGCTGTTTGTCTGGAGACCCCTTCCTGTCACTGATAGCAGGTTTCGAGGACGTGTGGGGGGGGCTGGTTGGAGGGGGTGGGGGTGTTTGGGGTGGGAGGGAGGGGATCGGGAGTGGAGGGGGGAGGGTGGTCGGTAGTTTTCACGATTAAAAGCTTCCACGAGTCCCGGGGTGTGTGAGTGATTAAGTCAAACAAGTCGAGGGTACGACGACTGGTACTACTACTACTACTACTACTACTACTACTACTTCTACTACCACTACGAGACTTCGCAGTTGGGAGAGTGTGTGTAGAAAGGGGTGGGTGGGGATGGGGGTAAACAATGGTGCGATGAGAAGATTTGGGGAGTTGGGGGTGTATTGTGGGTTCTGAGGTCCTTTGTCAGTTTGTCTACAGTCATCAAGACTCTTGGAGGTTTTGAGGGGTGGAAGTGAGGATGTTTTGTGTAAATGAAACGTAACTGAGGATCAGCCCAGGGCTTACGTTCACGCACCTTGGCCTTCCTCTCTCAAACAGAGAACGTACACGAGCGTGGACGCGGAGACGTACACACACACACACACACACACACACACACACACACACACGTATGTGAGATAGCGCATTCTGTCTTAGATCGCACACGTACATATCCCCAGTTCTCTCTTTCTCGCCCTCTGTGTGTGTGTGTGTGTGTGTGTGTGTGTGTGTGTGTGTGTGTGTGTGTGTGTGTGTTAAATCAGAATCTATTACATCTGTTGTGTGTTTTCAATCTTAACTTGACCTATGACAGTCAATGCAGTGGATGGATTAGTTATTTGCCTGGTTGACATTAGTTGTTTGTTGGTTCGTAACTGAACGCTAGACTGTTTTGGATTTTTCTTGATTTTAAGTATATTCGGCATTAGACACGCAGAATAGTCTCAGAAAATGAAACTTTATGGGGAATTACATGTTATGATTAAACTTTGAATCGATTTCTTTCGATTGAACATGAAGCGTCGCACGCACACACGCACACACACACACACACACACACACACACACACACACACACACACACACACACACACGCTTGCGCGCGCGCACGCACGCACACACATTCTCTATCTCCCTCTTTCTCTCACTCTCTATCTCTCTCTTTCTCTCACCCTCTCTATCTCTTTCGCTCACTCTCTCTCACTCTCTCTCCTTTCTCCCGCTCTCTCTCTCTAAGAGAGAGAGAGAGGGGGGGGGGGTAGGGGGGCATTCGATTGAGACAGAGACAGAGATATTGAAACAGACCACAGAACAAAAAAAAATACAGAGACAGAGATATATACAGAAACACACACACACACACACACACACACACACACACACACACACACACACACACACCGAAAGACAGAGAAACAGACACACACCGATAGTCTGGGCGCTAAGTAAGTACCTCTCCTGTTACGTCCACATCAAAGGCACAGGTGTAGTCATCACCCCCACTCATCACCAGAGAGACCCCCAACCTCCACACACACACACCCCCCACCCCCCCCCCCCCCCCCCCCCATCCCCTCTTACCCGGCCAGACCCTCACACCCTCATCAATTAACGACCCCACCCCTCTCTCCATCTCTGCATCCCCGCCCCTTTTCACCAATCCATCAAATTACCTCAGTACCCGCGCGATGACCAAATCGGAGAGCCGACGACCTCCTCATGACGTTACCTCTTAAGATGGTTACCACCACCAACCATTCCATCCAGTCTTCCAGAGCAATCGTTCGCACGCCCCTATTCTCTCTCTCTCTCTCTCTCTCTCTCTCTCTCTCTCTCTCTCTCTCTCTCTCTCTCTCTCTCCCCTCTGTGGAGCTACGTGACGTGGACAACCATCGTCAGCCTTTGATGTCGGTAAGCAAAAGCCTCCAAGAGTTCCATCCAGGGAGTCTCTGGAACCTTTGTAGCCTACCTACCAGACATAGCCTGCAGTGTCCGCGTTTCCATTTCCAGCGCAGGGATATGGTGCCAGTTTTGCTAACACGGGGGTGGTGTTTTTTTATGGTGCCAGTTTAGCTAACACGTTTTTTCTTTCTTCCTTTAAAAACATTCTTTTTAAGCTGTTCTAGTGCCCGCTATGTGATGGTTATGGTCTGTGGTTTCTCAATGGTGGTGGTTTGTTTGTAAATAATTACAACTCGCGTTAGAGGAGGGTGTGGAAAGGCTTGTGTGGGCCATGATGACTCTTAGGTACTAGCTGAGGGTTGCATCAAGGCTGTGTGATTGCGTCATAGGGTGGGTGTGTGAGGAGGGGGTGTGGGGTGTGGGGGGTGGGGGTTTGATGCCTCCGAGGGTGTTTTCTGATTATGATGTCTGATCAATTGCATGAAGCTTGCTGGTTATGTTGTTCCAAAAGTTTGGGTTGGGTCTCGTTGGTTTAACTCACTCAATA
>NC_134880.1:20532245-20537245 GCF_041734735.1 Babylonia areolata
CTCTCTCTCTCTCTCTCTCTCTCAAAAAAAAAAAAAAAAAAAAAAAAAAAAAAATCAAAATGCAATCGATCGCTCCACGCTCTATCTCTCACTCTTTTTTTTGTCCCCCTCCCCTTCTCTCTCTCTCTCCATCCCTTTCTCTCTCTCCTTGATGAAATTAATTGAACTACAGCTGATCCATCTCTGTCTCTGTCTCTGTCTCTCTATCTCTCACTCTCCTTTTTATGAAATCAATTGAAATAAATGTGATCGCCCCACTCTTACACTCTCACTTCCCCCTCTCTTTCTCCCTCATCTCTATCTTTCACCCTCTCTCTCTATTTATGGAATCAGTTGAACTATGTGTGATCCCCCTCTCTCTCTCTCTCTCTCTCTCTCTCTCTCTCTCTCTCTCTCTCTCTCTCTCTCTCTCTCTCTCCCATCAATGCGTCATTCTTGTGGATGGATGACATACTCCCCAACCTGCCCACTGTCCCATAGTCCCTTGCGGCACATGCACTCGGAAAGTCTATTTCCGGCGGAAGTAAGGTCCGCCATGTTTTTAATTTGTTGATATGGGTGCAGAGACAGTGGGGTTTACGGAACTATGATTGCGCATCGTGCTAATTCACGCGTGCATGCACACACACTCACACAGCCTCGATAATAATTTACCTCCCGATATAGCCTTCCACCCCCACCTTCCCCACCCCCTTCCTCCTTACAGGCAACTGGAGTTGTCTATGCTGTCTTCTTCTGTCTGTTGTCTATTGTCTGTTTGCCTGTTTCACTGTCTCACTGCATGGCCAATTCGCATCTTTTTTTTTTCTCTTTTTTTTTCTCATCACATATGTTGTTTGTTTGTTGTTGTTGTTTTTGTATTTTCGTTTCTTTCTCATTTTCTCTGCTTCCTTATTTGGTATCTTTCTTTCTATGTTTCTTTATTTCCGTCTTCCTTCTTTCTTACCGTCTTCATACCATTTTTGTTTCTTTTTTGTGGATGTTGTTGTTGTTGCCGTTGTCGTTATTGTTGTTATCTTTTCACCAGTCTACTACACACACACACACACACAGAGCAGTAACAACAACAATAAAAACAATAACAACAGCAACAGCAACAACAATAGCAAAAGAAAGAAAATACCACTGGAATTTCTAATCAATTTGCGCTGGATTATGGGTGACAAATCTATCATGCCAACCTTTATTTATTTATTTTATTTTTTTATTTTGCTTTATTTCCTTTCTTAGTTCTCTCTTACATTGTATGATATTTCCTGTCATCATTAACCCACCTCCACCCCCTCCCCCTCCCACCTACCACCCCTCCCAGGCCACCCCCACTCTTCACTCTTCTCCTTCTCTCTGAACGTTCGCTCATTTCTCTCGTTCAAAATCATATCCCGTTGTCATAACTCGCTCTGTTCGGAACGCTGTTCTCTCACGGTTGAAGGGTGGAGTAGGGGTGGGGGTGGGGTGGAGGTGGGAGGTTGTGTGTGTGTGTGTGTGTGTGTGTGTGTGTGAAGGGGGGAGGGGCGGGGGCGAGGAGGGGGGGGGGGTCTGCAATGATCGTTAATTGAACGCACACGCACACGAGATTGAGTGTCAGTTAACCCAGGAAACATATCAATATTGTTCCAGCCCCCCAACCCTCCCACCTAACCAACATTCCCCACTCACCCACCCAACTACCCACCCACCCCTCCACTCCAACCCCCCAACCTCCTACGATTCGAGTCGGCTGCTTTCTCATTAGACTGAGGGGATTAACAGGATTAATGACGCCTGTGATGAATGGCTTTCGTCGTTTTACTTTTTGTTTTCTTCTTGTTCTTCTTTACCTCTTCTACTTACCGTTAGAAAGGGTGGATCTGATCGACTGCCAGTTGTCCTGTTTCTGTCGGTCTGTCTGTTCGGTGTGTTGGTCCTGATATATGACTTTTTTTGTGCTTGATGTTTTTGTTTGTTTCTTTGTTTGTTTTGTTTACTGATGAGAAAGTAAACGTGTGGTGAACTGGAGGCAGTTGCATTGCTTGGACGGAAGTGCCTAACCGTCATTAACTGTGTGTAGTATGGAACTGACCAATGGCGTAGTTCGGTCAACGTAGATATTCAGTACTCACGTGTAACTGTCAAAAAGTTCGAACCAAGCAATGCAACTGGCTCCAGGTCTGTAACTACAGCAGAAGAGTTAGACACATATTGAAATTGGAGGGTCCGGACGATTACGCGCGCGTGAGAGAGAAAGAAAGAAAGAAAGAGTGAGAGAGAGGGAGAGGGAGAAGGAGGTGGGGGGGGGGTGAGGGGGGAGGAGATACGGACAGACGGACAGACAGACAGAATGATAGAGATAGAGACAGAGAGAGACGGACAGACAATGATAGAGAGATATATAGAGAGACGGAAAGTTGAAAGGTGTCGAAGCAGCTGGTCAGACGGCGTCCGAAGGAAAAAAGATTGTTGTTATTATCATCATCATCATCATCATCATCATCATCATCATCATCATCATTATTATTATTATTATTATTATCATTATCATTATTATCATTATTAATCATTATCATTATTATTACTAGTAGTATTGTTATCATCATCATCATCATCATCATCATCATCATCATCATCATTATAATTCTTCTTCTTCTTATCATTATTTTTATTATCATCATCATTATCATCACTATCAGCAGCAGCAGTAGTAGTAGTAGTAGTAGCAGTATTAGTAGTAGAAGTAGTAGTAGTAGTAGTAATTGTTGTTGTTGCAGATACACTGTTGAAAGAAGAACTTAGCAGAAAAAAACAAGAAAAGAAAGTAAGAAATGTGCTTCGTGTTGTGCTGTAAAAAAAAAAAAAAAAAAAAAAAAAAAAAAAAAAAAAAAAAAAGTTGATAAAAGGAGAAAACAGTCAGTTTATGTTTGTCTGTTCTGTTTGTCTCTAACTTTTGTGTCGCCTGCGCTTCTACCCCCCCCCCCCCCACCTCTCCCTCTCTCTCTCTCTCTCTCTCTCTGTCTCTCTCTCTCCCTCTCTCTCTGTGTGTGTCTCTCTCTCTCTGTTTCTCCTATGTCAAAATTTCTTACCGTAGCACTTAACTGTAGACAAAAAGCACTAGAAAATGGGCAGGCAGTATAAAGAATCAAGTAAAAAGGTACGTAATTATATACAGATGACCCCTAATTCTAATGAATAAACGGATTCACCAATTATTATAAATTAAAGTAAATGAATTATGACCGTGGATGGTCCACATGTTGTTTGCTCTTTTGTTGTTCTTTTTCCCTACCCTTTTCTTGCGTACAGTTGTTGCGGTGTGTGTTTCGTGGTATTTGCTTAATTAGTTTTTTTTTGTAATCCCCCCCTTGTCAAAATGGCTGTAAATGCTTTTGACAATAAATCATCAATCAATCAATCTCTCTGTTTCTCTGTCTGTCTGTCTCTTCTTCTTCTTCTTCTTCTTACTCGCCTCTTCACAATGTTAGACCAAGACCAGTTAGTCTGATGAATAACGTCGTCCTCTCCAAGTCCTGTCTGGAGCCATGGAGCTTGGTGTGCGGTACGGTTGGTGGTGTCAGCCACACGCTCATCTGGCCCTGTCGGCTGTACGTCTTCAGACGCAGAGTAAACCTGTACAGCGTCAGAAATGGAATGATCATTAATTTGTGTTTAATGTTCTGTCATAGAAACCCGTGATTTAAAGAATCCAATGAAAGTAATAATGCTATCAGTTTAATGATAACGATAACAAGAAGAAGAAGAAGAATGATGATGATGATGATGATGATGATGATGACAATAATGATAATAATAATGGTGAAAAGGTAGCAGAGAAGGGAAGAGTTGTATCATGAGTGGAGGGAAACAGGACAGAAGGAGGGGGGGGGGGGGGAAGGGGGCTCGCAAAAGAGAAATCATATATTCAACATAAGAAACAACCGATAAGAAATGTATATAAAAAAAAAATAATAATAATAATTTTAAAAAATCTCAGAAACACTGCCTGTGACTGTATGTGACAATCTTTCGCGGAAGTAAGGCTTCAAATAAAAAAAAAAGAAAAGAAAAAAGGCATGCTGAAATGTACTAACACCATTAAAAAAGAACAACAAAAACAAACCCAAATGCACTTGATATAAAGACAATATTTCATCCGAAATGAATTGCAGAGACTAAACAGTCTGGAAATTAAACTTTATTTAAGGTCTGCGAATCGGACCCAAAAAGTGTGAGAGAGTTGTGTAGCGCTATGTCATGCCTGCGACCTCGCGTTTGATCTGTTGCAAATGGACACAGCAGCATTGAGGCCACCATTCCCAACACTGTGTCGCAATCCTCGTTTCGACAGATCGACGAATTATGTAGTGGTTTTGTTAAGCAGTTCATGTCCCTTTTTGTTAGTGTTCGTTGGCAGAATGTGGAGTGATGGCCAGGAGGTAACGCGTCCGCATAGGAAGCGAGATAATATAAGCGCGCTGGTTCGATATCACGGCTCAGCCGCCGATATTTCCTCTTCCACCACTAGACCTTGAGTGGTGGTCTGGACGCTAGTCATTCGGATGAGACGATAAACCGAAGTACCGTGTGCAGTATGCACTTTAGCGCACGTAAAAGAACTCACGGCAACAAAAGGGTTGTTCCTGGCAAAATTCTGTAGAAAAATCCACTCAGATAGGAAAAAAAATAAAACTGTGCGCAGGAAAAAAAAGAAAAAGAAAAAAAAGGGGGTAGCGCTCTCCGTGTAGCGACGCGCTCTCCCTGGGGAGAGCATCCCGAATTTCAAACAGAGAAATCTGTTGTGACAAAAAAAAGGGAAATACAAATACAAATACAGACTGTTTATCATACTGGGATTTTTAGTGTGAAGACACAATAGTACGAAATACAGAGATGGACAGATTGACATATAGAGAGGAACACAGATGAATAGAGAGAGCTAGAGACAGACAGTAAGAGAAAGAGAGCAAGACCGACAGAGAGACAATGACATGTATCGATAACGAAGAGAGAGATAAAAACCAGACAGG
>NC_134880.1:20544745-20554745 GCF_041734735.1 Babylonia areolata
ACGTGGGGGAAAAAACACTTTCCACTGGAATCAAATTCCAGCGCAGATATAATAGTCGAGACATCAGTTGCCTCCTCTGCTGTTCTGATGGTCATAGTCGGTCATGACTGAAAGTCAAGTTCAAGTTTCAAGTTTTAATTATCCTTTCACTCCTATTGGAGTATGGAGGATTACTGCAAAATAATCTTTTCATGCCCAGAACAAACATTTCCAAATACACAACAATGTCACATAAAAGTTGAGAAAACACAAATGTCTTTTAACTCCAAAAGTATAACAAGGCAATATTTGCAAATCTAATCATCTTACTTACAGCTAAAATGACTTTTTTTTTTTACCTCCTTTGAGCATATTACAAAAATTAAAAACCGATTTTGGAGACAAATATTTTTTTAGGAACATATCTATTTCGTAACTGATCATAACTGGGACATTCCATTATAAAATGAAACTCATCACCAATCACAGACATGTTACAAACCTTACAAAGCCGTAACTCTCTTGGTATGCCTTTGTGTCTCCCTGTTTCTATTTCCAGCTTATGATTACTACTTCGAAATCTGAAGAAGCTGATAACGTAATTATCAGGCATTAGACATACATATACATTCATACAAAAAAAAAAAAACAAAAAAAAAAGCTCAGTATTCTTTGGTGTCTGTCTGTCTAACTAACTCTCTCCGTACAAACGACGAAAGAGATGATGTTGACATCGTTTCCCTGCTGCTGATAATCATCATTAAAATGTTACAAGCGGAAGGCCATCATATACCATGATAGTGAAGGGGTGGATGAAGACAAAGAACTTATACCGCATTTCTGACGATGAAAGCTACAGGCTGGGTCATTCAGACACCCACTGGACATCAGATGGAGGGTCTCTGTAAGGGGAAATAAAAATTCGGGAGAAGTCTGGCTGCCCTGAGTGAATGAAGAAATTGAACAACGGGGGTGGAAAAATGTCATTGGCATCACTAAACTAGAATTAAAAATATATATATATATATATATATATTTTCTTCAAGCAATAAAAGATCGTTTAAGTGTCTTTGTTTATTTATCTATTTATTCATTTATTCATTTATCTATCAATCGGTTCGTTGACTGATTTATCTATTTATTATTTTCTTTCTTTTCTTTTCTTTTTTTTTTTTTTTTTTTTTTTTTTTTTTTGAGGGGAGCGGGGTCATTAGATTAAGAAAAATTGTCACGAAAATTGATGATAAAACAACAAAAATGCCTTCCAAAACTGCAGACATTCTTATACCTTTCCTAATTGTGGGTAATTTTCGAATTTTCTAAATCGGTTTTGACTTTTTGTTTCAATGTTTGGGATTGTTGGAAAATAAGTCCGCGATTTTTTCCATGTAGAATCTTCTTTGTTTCCTAAAATATATTATTTTTCTTTTCTGATTTCAGATTTTAGAAGAAATCACTTCTTGGAATATATCAGCTTACCTAATGTTTTAGAATACAGCAAAACATTTCACTTTCTTTGAGTTAAGTGAAAAGCAGAGAGAGAGAGAGAGAGAGAGAGAGAGAGCATCAGGGGAAAAGTGAGCCGGATAAGAAGAGAGAGAGAGAGAGAGAGACAGACAGACAGACAGACAGACAGACAGACAGACTCTGGGGGAGAGAATAAGAGGGAGTTAAACCCCCCACCCACCCCCCCACCCCACCACACACACAGAGTTTATAGATAGATAGATAGATAGATAGATAGATAGATAGATAGATTGATAGATAGATAGATAGATGTCTTTATTTATTTATTTATTTATTTATTTATTTATCACAAAAGAATTTATGTCGCGTTGAATGCATAAATGAACAAACAAAACTAAATTTTTGATAACTCTTCACTAATATTTGAAACTTATCTTAAACCCACCCAAACAAACAAAGAATCAAATATGATCTTAAATCCAAGTAAAATTTTTTTTTTTATCAAATCGAATAAACACCATCAAGCACTCACACACACCGGACTCCGGCAGCAGCTTAAAAATTTACCTCATGTATCGATATAATTTCGAGCCAGAGTGCTTTGGTTTTGTCGTGATCTTCGGATGATCGGCTCTCACTGTGCCTCTCTAGCTCTCTGTGTCTGTCTGTCTGTCTGTTTCTCGGTCTGTCTCTCGCTCTCTGTTTAATTAAAAGAGTCCCGCTTTTTTTTGCTTTTTTTTTTCCAGAAAGCAGGAAATCAATTCAGGTAGGTCAGTCGACTGGTTGGATCCTGTTTGTCTATGCTTTCTTTCTCGCAATGCCAAATATTCTCTCACTATACAATAAAGCGTGAGACTGCGAAAAAAAAAAAAAAAAAGAGTGGTGGACGCCCCACCCATTGTATGTCAAAGCGTGGGAAGTCCCCATTTATTGCTGTTGTTTTTTTTAATGACGGCGAGAAAGTAAGTTGTGGGTTTAATAGTCCCAGTTTGTGAGCCACTGTCTGTCTGTCTGTGCCCCACGCCGCCCCACCCACCCCCTCTCTACCTCCTTCTGTCTCTATCTGTCAGTCTGTTTGTTTGTCTTTCTGTCTGTCTGTCTCTGTCCCTGTCTCTGTCTCTCTGTCTTTGTCTCTCTCTCTCTTCCTCCCTCCCTCTCTGTCTCTCGCTATTGCTATTGCTCTCGCTCTCGCGGAGAAAATAGGAAAATCGGCTTTAGATACCCTCTCTCTCTCTCTCTCTCTCTCTCTCTCTCTCTCTCTCTCGCTCTCCCTTCCGACCCCCCGATAAACCTTAGAGGAAAAAAAAAGAAAAGAGAGAGAGAGAGAGAGAGAGAGAGAGAGAGAGAGAGAGAGAGAGAGAGAGAAAAGAAAGAAAGAAAAGGAAACAGAAACAAAAGCTTTCTTCCACCCACACTACCACCCCCCCCCCCCCCCCCCCCCCCCCCCCCCCACAAAAACCCACAGGCTAGCCAGCCTGATTCCCATTCTATTCCCTTCCCTCTTTTTTCCTGTGTTCCTCCGACTTCCTGCCTGGCAGTTCGATACTTCGATCAGTCCTACCCCAACCCCCAACCCCCGGCCTCCCCCTCCCTCCTCCCCCCTCCTCTTACGGGTAGTCCTAAAAACAAAAGGAAAGGAAACAGGTATAGAAAAGAGGCATAGAAATCAGTGCCAGTGTTGTTCTTCGCCTATGTCAATAACTGCAAACGCAGTCGTTGCTTCCAGAGCGCCCCCACCCCCACCCCGACACCTTTTCTTTTTTGTATTGTGTTGTGGGTCCTGTTGATCTAGTGCTTAGGTGTGTGTGGGGGGGGGGGAAGGGTTGAGGGGGAGCATTGGATTAGTTGTTAGGAGGGTGGTGGATGGAGGAAGGGGTGGGAGTGTAGGTAGATGAGATACGCAAATTGTGGTAAAATCAGTTGCTGCTTTTTTTTCTTTTTCTTTTTTTTTTTCACAGTAGTTAGGTGTGGTTGGTTCGTATAACAGCGTTTGTGTGTATCTTTGAAATGACTGTAAATAGTGTTCGTTGGTAGTTTGTGTGTGGGGTGGAGTGGGAGAGGGATTGACGGGAAAGAGAGTGTGTGTAGGGGGGGGTGTGTGGGTGGATGTTTGTGTTTTGCTGGTTTAAATAATTTTTTAATTGTTCAACAGAACATATGGTTACAATGCAAACAAACAATCTTTAATTGGTCAACAGTGCACATGATTAACAATGCAAACAAAGACAAAAGAGCATCAACAATCTCAAAGCTTATACTGTGCTCACAACGTTGCACTTCAATTTTAACATGACGGCTGATGAACCATATTATCAATTGTATCAAATAGCATTCATGAACAGTAAGTAATGAAATAATGAAATAAAACAAATAAACAAATTTGTGTTTTGTTGTTGTTGGTGTTGTTGTTGTTGTTGTTGCTGTTGTTGTTGTTGTTGCTGTTGTTGTTGTTGTTGTTGTTGTTGTTGTTGTTGTTGTTGTGTGTGTGTGTGTGTTTCCTACGATTCAAGCTCGAGGGAGAACACTTTGCGTTGTGTGATGTCAATCTGAAAACTAGCCGGTGCGTCACTGACCAGCAAAGCAATGGACCAACCAACCAACCAGCCAACCAACCAACCAATAAACGGACAGTCTGATAACCGCAACAACGAAGCGAGCCTGTCAAACATCCGATGATCTACCCAGACAAAACAATCAACTGCTGATCGACAACTATCTCAGCCCCAGACCATTCGGGTAACGAAATGAGCCAACCAACCAAGAGAAGGCAAACAAGCGTACTACTGACCAAACAAACAACCACATACATCATACTTGCCTTCCTATACCTGGCGTACCGCCTTCCCGCCTGTTTCCATCCATCCATCCATGCATCCATCCATCCATCCGTTGATCCATCCATCCACCCACCCAACGATCTATTCGCCTACCCATCTATTCATCCACCCACCTATTTGTCCATCCATCCATCCACACCAACCCCCCTACACACATACCCGTCCATCCGTCCGTCCGTCCGTCCATCCAACCACCCATCCATCCATTCATCCCATCATTCGTTCATCTATCAACCCATCCACACACCTAAACAACCATTTACACATACAGGCCTACACACACGCGTACACACATCACATATGCACACACATCCATCCAACCCATCCATTCGTACATCCACCCGTCTGTCCATCCACCCTTCCATCCATCAAACTACCCGTCCATCCATCAGCCCATCCTTTCACCCAACCATCCACCCATCCATCCAAATATCCTCCAACCATCCATCCGTCCACCCACACAACTGAACACCCATCTATCTTTCCATCCATCCACCCACCCACCAATCCACCAACCCGTCTGCTTTTCTCTCTCTCAAACACACACACACACACACAACACAACACAACACAACACGACTGAACACAACACACACACACACACACACACACACACACACACACACACACACACACACACACACACACACACACAGAGAAACAGGACACCGTAGTAAACTAACACTCCAGAGACAAAATGTAGCGATCAAGCGGCCGCTCCTTTCAACTGCTACACACTCGAATGCCGAACTGAAACGCGGGGTTCTCCCAAACCGACTCCAACTCCCCGTGACGAGGTAAGTCCCCCTTTTCCATTTTGCCAAGGTCTGGCAGACTCTGTACCGCCTCTCCTGGGACGTCTGGGGCTTGTCTGGAACTCTGAGAATGTCACCTCCACCTCTGGAAGTGGTAACCCGCGGAGGATGCCATCTTGGGAGGGCTTGTAACTCTTGTCGATCTCTCTAGGGGTGGTCTCCCTTTTAAGCTGTCGTCGTTGGTGTGGAAGCGTGGCTGTCAATCATATGTATTATGTATAGTATGGGAGGATACAGGGACCTTTTGGGGGTGTTCGGGAGGAGAGTTGGGACTTGCTTTTGTTTTGTTTGTTTGTTTGTTGTTGTTGTTATTGGATTGCAAATCTTTCGTTTCGTTGTTGTTGTTGCTTTCGTGTAATATTGTTTTTTTCTTTTTTTCTTTCTTTATTTCTTAAAGATTTTATTTATTTGTTTGTTTATTTATTTATTCATCTATTAATGTATCTATTCAATCGATAAATTAACCATCTATTCATCTATTTATGTATGACGTATGTATTCATTTATTTATTCATCAGTTCAATCGTTTATATATATATATATATATATATATATATATATATATATATCATTACTTCATTGATTCGTTTTGTAACAATGTCTATTATTCCTTTCTTGTACTTTATTTTCTTGAATTGTTTTATTCTATTATATTGTTTATCTTACTTTGCTATATTCTATTTTGCATTGTTTTGGGGTTTTTTTTTTTTGTTGTTGTTTGTTTTTTGTTTTATTCATTTTCATTTTGCTTGTTGTGCTTATTCTGTTTTGATTTTTATCATTTATTCTTATTTCATTTTCATTTAACTTATTCTATTTCATTGCTTTTTGTAACGTAAATATTTTGTTTAGTCTGTGAGCTTCAAATAAGCACTGGTTTTCTTTTCTTGTTCGAGCCACAATTCAGAGAGTGATTTTCGTTTTTTTCGCTTTTGTTTAAATCGTTGTATCAAATTGATTTTTTTTTTATACCTTTGGTTATCCTCTATCACATAGACATCTCAAGGGTTTCCATGTTCGCTTGTATTACGTTGTTGGGTTGGGTACACTTTATGTGTGTTTGTTATTCTATTTTCTGTCTGCCTGTCTGTCTCTCTTTCTTTTATAGATTTTTTTTCTTCAATCTTTCTTTCCTTCTTTATTTCCTCCTACCTTCTAACTGAATAAATGATAGATGAATTCATAAATGTACGAGTCGGTAAATAAATGATTAAATGAATAAAAAAAAAAATAGATAAAGGAATAAATGAATGAATGACATGACATGACATGAGACTGAATCAAATTGAATTACATTCGACCAGAAAGCTTGACCACACGTCAATACACTGCACCACACTACACTCCAGTCCACTACACGACACTAGCACTACACTACACCACACCATACCACAATACAATACAACACTACACTACACTACACCATACCACAATACAATACAATACAACACTACACTACACTGCACTACACTACACTGCACTACACTACACTACACTACACTACACTACAATACAATACAATACAACACTACACTACACTACACTACACTACACTACGCCATACCACAATACAACACAACACAACACTACACTACACTACACCACACCATACCACAATACAATACAATACAACACTACACTACACTACACTGCACTGCACTACACGACACGACACTACACTACACCACACCACACCATACTACAATACAACACTACACTACACTACACTACACCATACCACAATACAACACAACACAACACAACACTACACTGCACTGCACTACACTACACGACACTACACTACACCACACCACACCATACTACAATACAACACTACACTACACTACACTACACCATACCACAACACAACACAACACAACACTACACTACACTACACTACACAACACCATACCACAATACAATACAACACAACACAACACAACACTACACTACACTACACTACACCACACCATACCACAATACAGTACAACACAACACAACACAACACAACACAACACTACACTACACTACACTACACTACACTACACTATACTACACTGCACGACACCACACCATACTACATTACAATACAATACAATACAACACTATACAACACAACCATACACTACACTACACGACACTGCACTACACCACACCATACCATAATACAATACAATGCAACACTACACTACACTGCACTACACTACACCACACCATACCACAATACATTACAATACAATACAATACAACACAACACTACACTACACTACACCACACCACACCACAATATAATACAATACTATACAATACAACACAACACAACACTACACTACACTAAACTACACTACACTACACTACACCACACCACACCATACCACAATACAGTAAAATACAATACAATACTACACTACACTCCACTACACGACACTACACTACGCCACACCATACCACAATACAACACAATACAATACAATATAACACTACACTACACTACACTATACCACACCATACCACAATACAATACAACACTACACTACACTACGCCACAATACAAGACAATTCAACACAACACAACACAACACAACACTACGCAACACTACACTAACCTACACTATACCACACCATACCACAATACAATAAAATACAATACAACACTACACTACACTACACCACACCATACGACAATACAATACAAAACAATAGCGTTTGAAACAATTGATGCACATTCTCCAGCTCAGCTCTGATAGCCTTACACAATACAGGATGACATCACGAAGTCGCTGGACCGTACAAGCAACAGCAACAGCAGCAGCAACAGCAACAGCTTCTGATTAAGTTCAGTCTGGACTGAAGGGACGAAAGATGATCCTGGGAAGTAAGGCATGGCATCAGACAGACATGTCGACACATAGTTTTCGGTCTGCTGGGGTGCACGGCTTGTCCCACGCATTCTTGCTGTCCATTTCGGCCACGGTCAGCTAAGAAAGTCAGAGACTGACCACTACAGTACCCGTGCTGCTAGCAGGGTACAAACAATCTGGTATTGTTCAAGTCTCCGCATGTGGCGACTTAAAAAAAAAAAAAAAAAAAAAAAAAAAGCTGACGGAGAGAGAGACATGCAAACACGCACTAGCGCGCACGCACACACACGCACACACACACACACACACACACACACACACACACACACACACACACACACACACACACACACACACACACACACACACACACACACACACACACACACACTCAATCACTAATGCACGTACATATGCTCTCAGTCACTTATGCATGCGCGCGCGCTCGAGCACACACACACACACACACACACACACACACACACACACGCACGCACGCATGCACACACACACACACACACACACACACACACACACACACACACACACACACACACACACACACGCACACAAAAAGTGTTCCGGGGCGAATCATTCTGCATCATCTTTAGATTCAGGCAGAGGGGAAAATGATGACAAGAATAGAAAAGAATAAACAAAAACAAAAAAAGAATAATTATGAAAATTGTCGAGCAATTTGCTCCTGTTGCTCTTCCGTTTTATTCTCAAAACTTCGGGTCATATTTTTTTTAAAGAGTGTTTTGCCCCAAATTTGCTGTGTATCCTATTTCCATCAATGAGATGCTTTCGGATTTTTAAATTCGCCACTCGTCTTTCCTGGTTTCGCTGTAAAGAGAATAATAACCATTTTGGCCAGGTAGCTCTAAAGATTTGAACTCATATCTGACTTTTTTTTTCTTTTTCGGTGTTTATCGTGGTGTGTGTGTGTGTGTGTGTGTGTGTGTGTGTGTGTGTGTGTGTGTGTGTGTGTGTGTGTGTGTGTGTGTGTGTGTGTGTGTGTGTGTGTGTGTGTGTGTGTGTGTGTGTGTGTGTGTGTGTGTGTGTGTGTGTGTGTGTGTGTGTGCATACATTTGTGCGTGTGTGTGCAAATGAGTCCCTTCATGTGAGTTAGTGCGTGCGTGCGTGCATGCCTTCGCGCGCGCGTGCTTGTGTGTGTGTGTGTGTGTGTGTGTGTGTGCGCGCGCGCGCTCGCGCGCGTGTGTGTGTGTGTGCCTTTTTGCCCTTCACACGTTCGCTGTAAAATAGGGTGTATATTTTTCATCCTCACTCCATCTGTGTATCTCTCTGTCTCTCTGTCTGTCTCACTGTCTGACTGTCCCTCAGTCTCTGTTCTGTCTGTCTGTCTGTCTGTCTGTCTGTCCGTCTGTCTTTCTCTCTCCCTCTCTCTCTCTTCGAATTTTTTTCTTCCTTACCCATTTCCTTCCCTCTCTCCTTCACGCATATGCATACTATGTTATTTTGTGGAGAAGTGTGTACTTGCTATGCCATTTATTTGTTCTTGTTGTTGTTGATGCTATTCGATGTGTATGTATTTTATTTCCCACTTGTTTTCTTCTTTTGTATTTCGTAGACTAGTTTAAACGTTTTCTTTTCGAAGGTAGGATGAAAACAGGCCGATAAGTGTCTATTCCTTCTCCCGTTAATGAAAACATGTTTCGATTTCGATTTCGGTTTCGATTTCTCTCTCTCTCTCTCTCTCTCTCTCTCTCTCTCTCTCTCTCTCTCTCTCTCTCTCTCTCTCTCTCTCTCTCTGTGCCTGTCTGTCTGTCTGTCTCTCTGTCTGCCCCTCTTTCTCTCTCTTTCTCCTTTACTCTCTTCGTTTGTAGAACAGTTGATAATCCGACAATAAATGACTTTTACACATAACACCAACTATGTCCTGGCCTGCTTCCTTTCTCTTGCCGTGAATAATGTTCCAGTTTTCTTCCCGCTGCTTTTTTTTTTTTTTTTTTTTTTTTTTTTTTTGCTTCTGAACATTTTGGTCTTAATGCTGTTGTTCTTCACAACTTTGATCTTGCTC
>NC_134880.1:20559745-20569745 GCF_041734735.1 Babylonia areolata
CCCCCCCACACACACACACCCTAAAAAAAAAATTAAAAAAAACAAAACAAAACACACATTCACACGCAAGAATGACAATAGAAAAAAAAAAGAAAAGAAAACAGAGGGAGAATCGCCATACATAACAGCATTCCCACTGTCCTAATGGGCAGTGAAGCCACATGATTCAATATAATAGATTCTAATGTTCAATCAGCCAGCCAATCGAAACTTCAGTAGACCTGATATTTGTGATGATAAAAACAGATAAATGCTTAGATAAATAAAGAGATCGATCCATAATAGATGTGAAAATAAATGAATTGTTCAAAAAAACGCAGAAAGGCAGACAGAAAGAAAGTGGGCGGTAAATATACAAACGATTAGATAGATAAATAAACTGACAGACTTGGAAAATTAGATAATAGACAGCCAAACAGATAGACAGGCAGGCAAACAGGCAGGCAGGCAGGCAGGCAGGCAAGCAAGCAAATAGATAGACGAAACAGATAGATAGATATGTATATGATAGTCAGTCGTGTCCGACTATGACCATCAGAACAGCAGAGGAGGCAACTGCTGTCTCGACTGTTAGGGCTAGAATTTGATTATGGTGGAGTGTGTCTTGCCGAAGTTACGTCCCCACTCTCTCTGACAAGAGGGTTTTACGATGGTCGGTGTTGGGATGGTTCCCGAAGGCCAACTAGCCCCCAAGGCGGCAGCACTAATCTTGCCTCCTAGTTTGAGAGTCATAGTCCTTCACAAAAGACTAAGCTGTGAATGATTACCCATTGCAATGGAGAAACCATTGATGATACAACTTTGACTTTGCTGTTGGCCCAACATAAACTTATATATCAATCTGTGATATAAGCTGGGTGTTATAATAACCGAAAAATTCACTTTTTGCAGACACTGAAGACACTCGCATGTCTGCCACTGTTTCGTTCGCAACAACTTACTTACTTGACTTCCTCTTGACTACTTGTGGAGCATAGGGCTGCTACAGCACTCCTCCGACGGACTCGGTTTTGGGGCTGTCTTCTTCAGCCGGGTGGGTCCATGTCCATGGCTGCCTTCATCTCATCCTCCGTGCTTCTTCTCCAGGTCTGCTTTGGTCTGCCCACTCTCCTCTTTGCTTGGGGGTTCCATTCAAGTGCCTGTCTTGTGGTGTCGTCTGGAGGCTTTCGCAGGGTGTGGCCTATCCAGCCCCATTTCCTCCTACTGGTCTCCTCAATGATGGGCACCTAGTTTGTTCTGTTCCAGAGACAGGCGTTTGATATGCTCTCTGGCCATCTGACGTTTAAAACATGGCGTAGGCATCTATTGACAAAGGCCTGTAGTTTGTTGGTGTTCGTCTTAGTTGTTCGCCATGTTTCAGAGCCATACAAGAGGACTGCTTTAACATTGGTGTTGAAGATCCTCAGTTTGTTGTGAGTGGAAAGAGATGTAGAGTTCCAAATTGGCCGCAAGGTGTTGAAGGCATGCCTCGCTTTGTTGATGCAGGCTCTTGATGTCTTCATCCGCCCCTCCATCCTTGCTCACTATGCTGCCAAGGTAGACAAACCTCTCTGCCTCACTGATGCTTACCACCTCTGAGATGGAGCTGATCCTGCCTCTTGTTTACTCCCATGAGCTCTGTCTTCCTGGTGTTCTCAGCTTCTTCAGACAGTCTGTTTAGCTTCTCTTGGGCATCTTGGTGTCTATGTTAGAGGAGGCATACATCGTCTGCGAAGTCCAGGTCTTCTGACTGTTTGGTGAGAGTCCACTGGATCCATATCCTTCCATTTTCCGGTTCGCAACAACAGCTACAACTAAAAGTAAAACTGTTATTTCTGTTGCTGCTGCTGCTGCTGCTGCTGCTGTCTCTGCTTCAGGCAAAACTTGTATCACAACCATCATCACCAACGTTGTTTTCGAACATATTTGCTGCCGTTACTTGTGTACATTTACTGCCACCGTACGGACAACGACAATAACAAATGCCAATGCTGCCATTGCTGTTTCTGCCACCACCATGATTTTTGTCTTTGACATCACTATCATTATTCTATTCTTCGTTGCATACTACTACTACCACTGCTACTACTACTACTGCTACTGCTACTATTACTACTTCTACTACTACTACTACGACGACGACGACTACTACTACTGTTATTGCTGCTACTGCTTCAACAACAATTGCAAAACATATTTACTACAATTACTGCTTATTTGTTTCCTGAAGTACTACTACTACTAGCTGTTATTTCTACTTCAAGTTTTCTTCAACTTAAGAACCACAACTACCACCACAACCACCCACACTCTACCCTTAAAAAACTCGCTATTGGTATTGCGACTCTACATAAATGACATATATGAAAAAAAAAAGAGCTGAAATAAACTCATATTAAATCGTTAAAACAGCAAGGCCCGGGACGGCTTAGACCGCCAGTGAATAGCACACAAGTCGCTCAGGTCCTCCGCTGGCCATTGTACAAAGAAGTGCTGCTCCCCGGCTGAGTTTGTTTTTTTCCGGTCCCGTGATTTTTATCAACCGAGCAAGGTGTATGCTTCTGTCCAGTTCACCACCTCCGAAGTAGCGAGGGGCTTGCTTACCTCTCATCTAAAGTTCTCTCCCTTGTCCTGTACGTTCAGCAAAGACAACTGGAAAGAAAAAGAAAGAAAAAAAATGTGTGTGTGTGTGTGTGTGTGTGTGTGTGTGTGTGTGTGTGTGTGTGTGTGTGTGTGTGTGTGTGTGTGTGTGTGAATGAGGGTGGAGAAAAGGTGGGAGTGGGGGTGGGGCAAGGGGAGAAGAGAGAGCGAGAGAAGGATTGGAGGTTGGTTTCGTAAGAAGAGCAACCAAATAATATAAGAAAAGGAGAAAAAAAAAAAAAAGAAGAAGAAAAGTCTGGATATGTCCTTGACATTTGGTGTGTGGGGTGGGGGTGGGGGGAGAGCGGGGTCGGGGGGTCGGGGGTGGGGAGGGGATTTTTCAGTCGTCAAAACAGTAGCGGTTCGATTGAGGAATCCAAGGAGGTGGTGGGAGAGAGGAGGAAGAGGGGGGTGAGGAGGGGGTGGGGTGTGGAGGTGTATGGAGGAGCAGGGTTTAGTGGGCAAGAGAGGCTTTCTTTGGGGAGGGGGACGGGGGGGGGGGGGGGGGGGGGGGGGGGGGGGAACTCCTGGAATTAGTTTGACTAGAGGTTAGGATTTTAGGCTGATTGAGCTCCGAATCTGAAACGTGCACATCAGTTGTTGTGTTTGTTGTTGTGTTTGTTGCTGTTTTGTTTGTTTGGTTGGTTGGTTGGTTGGTTGGTTGTGTGTGTGTGTGTGTGCGTGCGTGCGTGTGTATGTATGTGTGTGTGTGTGTGTGTGTGCGCGCGCGCGCGCGTGTGTATGTGTGTGTGTGTTTGTGTTAAAGTCTTTTTTGAGTTGCCTGTGAAAGAACATCTGAAATGTACTGAGCCAATCATGTGATATCTGATCGGTTCACATTCAGTCGGATCCACTGAAAGCGATTTCAACAATTGATATGCAATAGGACTTTTGGAGCAGGGAGGGGTTAAGGCAAATTCACTGAAAATGAATGTACGTTATCTTGGGGGCTTTTATATCTGTGTGTCTGTGTAAGCCGCTGCGCTCCCCCCCCCCTCACACACACACCCCGTGTGTGTGTGTGTGTGTGTGTGTGTGTGTGTGTGTGTGTGGTAGTTGTGGAATCAAATAACAAATAAATATAGAACACCGTTCTTCAATGATGAAAGGTTTCAAATTGAACTTTCTTGTATAGTACGCGTGACTACAAACTCCTCCAGTCCACGCTACTCTCTTTAAACGCAATGAATGCGGGCAGAGTTTCCTCCCCTTTACTAGCAGTACAACCAGACATGTATGCAAACGTGTGAATGTGTGAACTAGAAAAAAAAAATCAATGCAGAAGCAAATAATGTCAACGCGTCATGTGAACAAACCCCATGAGGAAATGGTGCAAGTTAACTACCAAACCGAACAACTCCAGGAAACAGCTGAATGAGAATACACCATTCTAGATCAGTGTGCTGTTACCTGAATACTCGTAAATCATTCAGACGTGGGTGGATCTAAATGGAGGGATTGGTGGAGAGGTGGCCCAGTGGTTATGCGCTAGGCTAGAAAGGGAGCGAATTTATTTCCACGGGTTCGAGTCATAATGTACAGAGCGGGGTTTTCACTCCTCGGGCACTCCACGTCGTCTCTGACCAAAGTCGGATGAAAAATCCAGACACACGAAAAGCACACTGGAGATGGCAAACTATTGGTTGTGTTCTTCGCCTTTATTCAGCGCTGATTGAAACAACATCATCACCGACAGGGACAAAATCTTCGAATGCTGGACTGAATGTTTCAACTCTATCCTCAGTCGCCCATTCTCCATCGACGAAAAGACTAAAAATCGTCTCGAACAGACCTCAATCAGCCACCCTCTAGCTGACCCCCCCATACCCCCCCCACCCCCCTCCCAACAGAGCTGCAAAAGGCCATCGCCAGTGTATCGAATGGAAAATCACCAGGCCTGGAGCCAGTTGCATCGCTTGGTTCTAACTTTTTGACAGTTACACGTGACTAAATGCAGACGTTGACCGAACTACGTACGCCATTGGTCAGTTCCATACTAGTAACACACGCTTAGGAGAGGGTTACTACCATACAAGGTTTTTTTCCGTCCGAGCAATGCTACTGGCTCCTGGAGTCCATAGCAGCAGAAGTACACACTGCGGGAGGCCCACAGTGGATCGCCACGCTCACCGAGCTCTACTGTGAAATATGAAACCAGAAGACACTTCAGGAGCTAAAAGGTGCATCATGCATCTTTATAAGAACAATGGAAACGGGCAATCATGCAACAGCCACCAAGAAATCTCCCTTACGTTCATCGTGGGAACAATCTTGCACAGGGTCGTACTGGACAGACTGCAAAAACACATGGTTTAAATAATCTTTAATTATTCAACAATACACATGATTACAATGCAATGAATGACAAAAGAGCATCAACAAGCTTAAAGCTTATACTGTGCTCACAACGTTGCACTTCAATTTTATCATGACGGCTGATGAACCATATTATCAATTGTATCAAATAACATTCACACATGATAAACAGTAAGTAAAAACACATCGAAGAAGACCTACTTTCTGAGAGTCAGTGTGGCTTTAGACGAGGAAAAAAAATGTGGAAATTATTGTTGCTTTTAGACAACTCCAAGAGCAAAAAGGTCGGTCTCTGCACCACCTTCGTGGATCTGACCAAGACCTTCGACGCTGTCAACCGTCTTGAACTTGTCTGGACAGCCAATATGATACAACACGGTACGATGCAATACAATTCGACACGACACGACACGACACGACACGACACGACACGACAAGACAAGACAAGACAAGACAAGACAAGACACGACACGACACGACACGACACGACACGACACGAGACGAAGCGAGGCGAGGCGAGGCGAGGCGACGCGACGCGGTACGATACGATACGATACGATACGACACGACACGACACGACACGATACGATACGATACGATACGATACGACACAACACGATACGACACGACACGATACGATACGATACTATCAAAACCATACAGAACGCAACGATACGAGGCCATGCAACAAAAACTCACTGCAGTATGATATTACACAAAGCAGCACCACAACACAATATCACACACACACGAAAAAAATAAAAATAACACAATGCACAAACTATACCACGACAACACCACACCACACACACATACAAAACAAATCACCACCACATTCGCGAAACATTCAACGCTGATCTTCGAAGTATCGAACCCTCGACACCCAGAGATTTAAACACGAGATATCGTCCCCCAGACCAACCAACACACATAGACCATGGGCCAGCCATTCAACCACCCAAAATCAATCAACCAACCAACCAACCACCCAGCCAGGCAAGACACACACCACACACCACACACCACACCACACCACACCACACCGCACCGCACCACACACCGCACAACCACGTCCCAGCGACAGGATAGCTGAGATGAAGCCAAGCGTGCAGCGTGTTGTCACAAGTCTGGTGGTGCAGTCCTCGTCCATGCGTGTCCCGTGTTTGTGCAAGACCTGCGCATTGGGGGTCAACCGCGGGGGATGGTAGGTAGGTAAGAGGGTGGGCTGACGAGCGGGGTGGGCGGGGTGGTCGGTGGGGATGTTGGGTGGGGGGTGGGGGTGACAGGGGAGTAGTTGTGACGGAGGGGGGACAGACTGGGAAGGAGGAGGAAGAGGAAGAGGTGGGGGGGTGGAATTATATGGGGACCGGGTGTGGGGAGTAAAAGGGGGAAGAGGGGAGTGAGGGAGTTACGTTCTGGAAGGGTGGCTGGAACGGTTCCATGCACTGGGTGGGGGAGAGGAGAGTGACAAGGGGGAGTGGAGGAGGAGGAGGAGGGAGGGGGTGGGTGGGGCTGGAGGACTGCGAGGTGTGGGGTGGTGTGGTGAGGGGGGATGGGGGATTAGGAAGTGGCTGCTCTCTCTCTCTCTCTCTCTCTCTCTCTCTCTCTCTGTGTGTGTGTGTGTGTGTGTGTGTGTGTGTGTGTGTGTGTGTGTGTGTGTGTGTGTGTGTGTGTGTGCACAGTGACCAACCACACCACCACCTTTTCTTCCACACCTCCTTCAACCTTCCCCGTCTTTCCGACCCCCCCTCACTTTACCGTTACCTCCTAGTCTCTCCGTACCGTTTTTTTGTTTGTTTGTTGTTGTTTTTTTGTTCTTGTTGTTTTGGGGGTTTTTTTATACTGTTTACTTCCTCATCAGGCTCTATGAGAGTGACAGCTTGTGTCAACAGGTGCCAGTCGGACTAGTCAAGCAGACAGGCAAGCAGGGTGACAGGCAGATAGATAGATAGATAGATAGATAGATAGATAGATAGATAGATAGATAGATAGATAGACAGATGTGCAGGCAGGAAGACACACAAGCAAGTGGACAGGGCAAACAGGCAGACAGGTTGTCAGGCAGAAAGACAGTAAGTCAGATAGACAAACAGACAAGGAGGAAGACAGATATCCCGACAGACAGGCAGACAGGCAGGCAGATAAACAGTAAGACAGTGGACATGAATTAAAAATAAAATAAAATAAAATAAAATAAAAAGGCAGACAAAGACGGAAGTACTCCAAAGAACTGTACGCTCAATCAGGGGAAAAAATTCAGCACAATTTCCTCGACAACGTGATTATGATCATGAATACGTTTATTATCACGATAACGATGATGATGATGATGATGATGATGATGATGATGATAATAATGATAATAATAATAATAATAATAATTATTATTATTATTATTATTATTATTATTATTATTATTATTATTATTATTATTATTATTGTTATTATTATTATTATTATTATTATTATTATTATTATTATTATCCAGCTCATTTCGTCATGAATGATCTAAGTTATGGTGCGATAGCTTTGACCCTTTTCCCCCGTTTCCTCCTCCTCCTTCTTCTTATTCTTCTCCTTGTTCTCTTCCATCCTTCTTCTCTACTACTACTACTACTACTCTTTCATCCTACTACTACTACTACGACGACGACGACGACTCTTTCGTCGTTCTTTTCTGCTGCTGCTGTTGCTCTTTCTTCCTTCTACTACTACTACTACTACTACTACTACTACTACTACTACTACTTACCTACTACTACTAACTACTACTACTACTACTCTTTCTCTACTACTAACTACTCCTACCACATACCACTACTACTACTACTACTACTACTACTACTACTACTACTTCTTCCTTCTCTACTACTACTCTACTACTACTAACTACTACTTCTATACTACTCCTCTTTCTGCCTTCTTCTCTACCTACTACTACTACTACTACTATTACTACAACTACTACTACTACCTCCTTCTTTCTGCCTTCTTGTCTACTACTACTACTACTTACCTACTACTACTACTACTACTATACTACTACTACTACTACTACTATAGCAACACCCGAATATGCTGCCGAGAGAGAGAGAGAAGAGGGGAGAACGAAAACGAACGAATCTTTTTAATGAGGGAAGTGCAAAAGCATGCATTTGCTTTTTTTACATCCAGCCTCAAGATAACAAAGGGTTATAAGAAAAACATACAGTGGAAATTCAAATACACTCAATTGCACAGTAGCATTTACAAGTACATAACCATGATACCTGCATTAATGACAATAATGTATATGAATATGGTAATGAGAGAGATAGAGTGAGTGAGTGAGTGAGAGAGATAAACAGAGGATGAAGGAAGGAAGGAAGGAAGGAAGGAATAAATGAATGATAAATGAATGAATGAATCTTATTTCCGATAGCATTAGAGTAAGCAAACAATTGCTTTCTCCAGCCCTCGAAAGTGAAAAAAAGTCTAAAGAAAAGGTATGAAGAAGACCCCAAAAAAGGAGTAAACGTTAACAAATTCATAGAAAACGAGAAAAGAAACAACATTATAATAAGCATCATATTTATAAGAAACAACACGTAATTTATAGCATCATATTTATAAGAAACAACACGTAATTTATAAAAATGCGCAGCGAGGGAGAGAGAAAGAGAGAGAGATGAAAAAAAAGCGACAGGAGATGAGATAGTATTTATAGAGAGGGTGAGATAAAGAGACAGAGTGAGACATGTGGCGAAATACAGTAATATCAAGAGAGAGAGAGAGAGAGAGAGAGATTCAGATTCAGATTCAGATTATTTATTCATTAATAGGCCTAGGCCCCTTATGAAGGGGTAAGTGACAATATAAGTAATAACAAACAAAATGAAAATATATAACCAACCATAATACATACACACATTACATAAACACTGCAATGAAGTACAGCATCTTAAGATGTCACGATATCACGAAATTTAAATGCCTGGTGTAAAAACAGTGCCAGATTCCATATATCAGCATGTCTCGTGGATGACAATAATAAACTCAGTTTGAATAAACATGGCTGTCGATAGTACTTAGGTGGTATATATTTTTCTCTAATTCTACAAAGAGCTGGACAACGAAAAACAAAATGTACCTCGTCTTCTTTGTCTTCTTTACATAGTGGGCAAATTAAATCATTGTCAGTAAAATCTCTGTATCTATAGTAATGTGTAGCTAAGTCTGACACGCCTAACCTAAATCTTGTTGTTACATACTTCAAATACATGTCCATGTTACATACCAAGTACTGTTTAACATCATGCGAATGTCCAAAAGTTCTATAGAAGCTAAATCTTTCACTGTTTTGAATATGGTAATTCCAGTCCTGCCATCTACAATCAATCAAGCGTTGCCGGAAAAGTCTTACAAACTGATTTATACTACCAACACCTTGATTCAACCATACATCACCAAATCCATATCTAAGTAAACAAATACGTACATCTGTGACCCAATTTCTCTTTCCCCTAATATCTAACTCATACAACATTTTGTAAGCTCTATAAGGTATTCTATAATCTTCCATTTGTAACAACTTAAGCCAATAACGTATACACTGTATAGCAGAGTTAATATATATCGGATGTCTATTTGTTTCACCATAAACAAGATCATTAGGTGTACGCAGATCTACGCCTAGAAATTTCTTCAACGCAAACAAATGCACAGAGAGAGAGAGAGAGAGAGAGAGAGAGAGAGAGAGAGAGAGAGAGAGAGAGAGAGAGAAAGAAAGAAATCAAGAGAGCTACATTTCCACTTCACCCCTATTCTTTTCTTTCTTTTTGTTTCTGTGTTTTGTTGTTATTGTTGCTGTTTTTTTTTTTGTTTTTTTTTTTGTTTTTTTGGTGTGTTTTTTTTTTTAAATTTCAAGGCGCGTTGGGCTACGTCGCTGGTCAGGCATCTGCTTGGCAGATGTGGTGTAGCATATATGGATTAGTCCCAACGCAGTGACTCCTCCTTGAGCTACTGAAACTGAAACTGAAACTAATTTCAAGGACGTATTGTTAATCTTGCAACTGTGTCTGTCTGT
>NC_134880.1:20572245-20577245 GCF_041734735.1 Babylonia areolata
GGGCAGCCGATGGTCTGGCATGCGCGCCACGTGTCCAGCCCAGCGAAGCTGGGACTGCATCAGGATGGTGAAGATGCTGGGAAGGGTGGCTTTTGCAAGCACCTCCGTGTCTGGGGTCCTGTCTTGCCACTTGATGTTCAGTAGCTTCCTGAGGCATGTTGTGTGGAAGTGGTTCAGCTTCTTGGCGTGTCGTTGGTACACTGTCCAAGTTTCGCAGGCGTACAGTAGTGTGGGGAGAACTACTGCTCTGTAGAACTTTAGCTTGGTCTCAAGACCAATGCCTCTTCTGTTCCAGACATTTGCACTGAGTCTACCAAAGGTTGCGCTTGCTCTTGCAAACCTGACGTTCACTTCATCGTCGATGGTCGCATTTCGTGACAGTGTGCTGCCAAGGTATGTGAACCGCTCCACCGCACTGAGTCTCTGACCGTTGACTGTGGTGTTGGGCTCAACGTGGGGTTTCCCTGGGGCTGGCTGATGGAGAACTTCAGCTTTCCTCGTGCTGATGGTAGGCCGAAGTTCCTGCTGGCAGTGGCAAACTTGTCGACGCTGAGTTGCATGTCAGCTTCAGATCCAGCGTTGAGGGCACAATCATCAGCGAACAAAAAGTATCTGATGATGTCTGTCATGACCTTCGTTTTTGCTTGAAGCCTTCTGAGGTTAAGCAGCTTGCCATCTGTTCGGTACTTTAGGCCGATTCCATCATCGGCATCTCTGAAGGCATCAGTAAGCACTGCAGAGAACATGAGGCTGAACAGTGTTGGAACTAGGACGCAGCCTTGCTTGACACCATTTGTGACAGGAAAAGGAGCAGATGTTTCGCCATTGTCCTGGACTCGAGCCTGCATGCCTTTATGGAATTGGCTGACCAAGGAAAAAAAATTCCGAGGGCATCCCTACTTGGCCATGATCTTCCACAGTCCCTCTCTACTCACGGTGTCAAAGGCCTTAGTGAGGTCGACATAGGTGGAGAACAGATCAGCATTTTGCTCCTGACATCTCTCTTGCAGCTGCCTTGCAGCAAACACCATGTCGGTGGTTCCGCGCTCTTTCCGGAATCCACATTGGCTCTCAGGCAAATGACCTTGGTCAAGGTGTGCTGTGAGGCGGTTTAGTAGGATCCTGGCAAGTATCTTGCCTGTGATGGAGAGCAAGGAAATGCCCCAATGGTTATCACAGGCTTGCCGGTTCCCCTTTTGCTTGTACAAGTGAATGATAGATGCATCTTTGAAATCCTGGGGGATCGTCTCTTCTTTCCACATGAGTGAGTACAGCTGATGGAGCTTCTCAGTCAGCACAGTGCCTCCATCCTTGTAGACCTCTGCTGGTATGGAGTCTGAGCCAGGTGCTTTGCCACTGGATAGCAGACGGATTGCTTTTTGGGTCTCAAGAAGTGTTGGCGGATCGTCCAGTGCTTCGTTGATGGGGACTTGTGGGAGACGGTCTATGGCTTCATCATTTATAGAGGAAGGGCGATTTAAGACACTGTTGAAGTGCTCAGCCCAGCGTTCGAGAATTTTCTCCTTCTCGGTGATCAAGGTATTCCCATCTGCACTGAGGAGGGGGGATGATCCTGATGATGTGGGGCCGTAGACTTCTTTTAAGGCATCATAGAACCTCTTCATATCGTGCCTGTCAGCATATCCCTGGATCTCATCAGCTTTGTCACTCAGCCACTTATCCTGCATCTGACGTAACTTTTGCTGAACAGTCCTGCGGATGGCATTATACGCACCCTTTTTTGATGTGGACTTTGGGTTGCTCAGGTAGGCTTGATGCAGACGGCATTTCTCATCCAGAAGCTGCTTGATTTCACCACCGTTTTCATCAAACCAGTCTTTGTGCTTTCTGGTCATGGGTCCCAGGGTCTCTGAAGCTGTACTATAGATCAGCTCGCGCAGGGTCCTCCAGTGAGACACCACATTCTGGTTGTCCAAAGAGGCGGATTCCAAACGATCTTCCAGCAGCTTCACAAAGGTCTGTTTGATGGTGATGTTTTTCAGCTTAGCGATGTTGAGCCGTTTTGGAGCCTTCTGGCCTTGGGGGCGTCTCTTGGGTTGGATTCGAATATTCAGCTTTGAGACTACAAGGCGATGGTCTGTCCAACACTCGGCGCCGCACATGGTCTTTGTCACACGTACATCTTGCCTATCCCTTTTCCTGACGATGACGTAATCGATGAGATGCCAATGCTTTGAGCGAGGGTACATCCATGACGTCCTGTTACGGGTAAGGAGGCAGAAAACTGTGTTGGTTATCAGTAGTTCGTGCTCTGCACAGGTCTGAAGCAAAAGCAATCCATTTGGGTTGCAGTGGTCCACGCCGTGCTTTCCAATCACTCCATCCCAGGAGATGTAGTCAGAGCCAACTCTAGCATTGAAGTCCCCAAGAATGATGAGCTTGTCTGCTTTCGGGATAGCAGCAATGACAAAGTGAAGGTCCTCGTAGAACTTCGTCTTCACTTCATCCGGGTTGGTCATGGTTGGGGCGTAGGCACTGACAATGGTGAGGTGCTTCTGGCCAGATGCCAGTGAGAGTTTCATGGTCATAAGCCTATCGTTGACTCCCTTTGGGATTCCAGCTAGCTTGCTAACAAGTGCTGTTTTTACTGCAAAACCAGCGCCAGCCTCACGTCGCTCTTTGCTTCCTCGTCCACTCCAGAAGAAGGTGTAACCAGATCCCCGTTCATAGAGCTCGCCTTCGCCTGCAAGCCGAGTCTCACTCAAGGCTGCGATGTCGATGTTGTATCTGGCGAGTTCGGAAGCAACTAGTGCCGTTCTCCTATGGGGTCTGTCCGTGTCATCTCTGTCCAGGAGAGTCCTTATGTTCCAAGCACCAATGGTGAGAGTAACGATCCTTGTTTTTTTTCTTTTCTTTCTCTTTGTTTCGACCGCTGATGTAGGGTCCCCGCCAGCCGCGGTATGCTGGCCAGGGTGATATGGAGCAGGCAATTTGTAGGGCACCTCTTCTAGCCCCTTCCTCATGCCAGGGAGGTGAGCAGTACATTCCTAAAGAGGGCTGCTCAGACGACTGCCGAGCTCCATCGCTGCTCCTGTCGATGAAAAATGACCCTATGGCCTGAGCCGCCTGCGTGCAGGTCTGCGGCTGCAACTGCCAGTGTACCCACACCTGCCGTTTCGTCGCTCGCCTGTCGCCACAGGACTTGGTGGTGATGAAAGGATGAAGGATGAAAGGTCATTAAGGATGACTGATGACTTGCGCGATGAGTTTGTTTAAAGTGAAGAGGAGTTGCCAACATCGACCTCACTCTCTCGTCCGGGTTCACCAATTTCCAGTGGCAAGACTAAGTCGAGACAACTGGAGGATGAGCACGGATGCAGTAGATGACTGAGATATCCTTTCGGTGTCTCATCTTGCTCTCTGCACTCCACAGTGCGTTGCTGTAACCGCCTTCCTCTCCGTTGAGCCGATAGGTTTCTTCCGCAGATTCTGCCGGATCCAGACTTCGCATGCATGGGTAGACACACCCCGGGGGCCAACTGCGTGTGGCATACACACAGCATGGTGGAGCTAGATGGCCGTCGGTGGCTCTCCTGAGCCGACGCCCTTTTATGGATCTCGTTTTTAATTCCATAAGGGTGTCTAGCCACCCGCCTCACCAGTCCCGGAAGGGAGCGGTGGGAGTGCCGGTTTAGTCGCCGGCAACCCGACCCTGAACAGGTTGTACTGGATTACAGGTTACCAGTAGCAGATCTAATGACCTGACCTGACCTGACCATGGATGATTATAGAAATATCAACAATGACGATGATGACGACGACGACGACGATGATGATGATGAGGAGGAGGAGGATACCGCGACTACCGCTAATACTACTGCTATTACCACTACAACAACTACTTCTTCTATGTGTTATCATCATCATCATCATCATCATCATCATCATCATCATCATCATCATCATCATCAATATTATTATCGGCACCAACAGAGGCACAGTAACCATTACCATCGCATGATTTTTCGCACCTTCGGTCAGCTCCCCCACAGAAGCGGATGAGCCAAGGACTCCCGTAGATAGACTGGTGAGATAACACGGTACGGTGGAGTCGTTCATTTCACGTTTCCTTCCTTGGGAGGAATGTTGCACTCATATTTCATGACTATAACCACCAGTTTCTGTATCACTCGGGCCTCGTTGATGCGCCGGGATATGATCATTTTGAAAGGCCTCTGACGGGCGCAATAGCCGGATGGTTAAAGCGTTGGACTTTCAATCTGAGGGTCCCGGGTTCGAATCACGGTGACGGCGCCTGGTGGGTTAAAGGGTGGAGACTTTGTACGATCTCCCAGGTCAACATATGTGCAGACCTGCTAGTGCCTGAACCCCCTTCGTGTGTATATGCAAGCAGAAGATCAAATACGCACGTTAAAGATCCTATAATCCATGTCAGCGTTCGGTGGGTTATGGAAACAAGAACATACTCAGCATGCACACCCCCGGAAACGGAGTATGGCTGCCTACATGGCGGGGTAAAAACGGTCATACACGTAAAAGCCCACTCGTGTGCATACGAGTGAACGCAGAAGAAGAAGAAGAAGAAAGGCCTCAAAAGGTACAGACCTGTCGGAAAATGGGTCTCCACAGCTCCAACAACACAAATGTATACCCCTCAATAAGTCTGCAAAAGAAAATATCCCAGATTTTGTGGCCTTTCATGGTGTGCCCAACACCGTGTGTTGTCGACATGTCATCTTGCAAGTTTCGTTTCACCTTCTGCTTCCAGGTCTATGATGAATTCGTGTCCAACATGCACGGAACGGGCGGAAGGTGGCAGAATGGTAAAGACGTTCATCTGCAACAATACAGTGTTTGTAAGGGTCTGGGGTCGATTCCCGCTCTTCCCATTTCTCTCCCAAGTTTGGCTGGAAAAATCAATCTGAGCGTCTAGTCATTCGGATGAGACGATAAACCGAAGTCTCGCGTGCACCACACACATGGCGCACTGAAAAAAGAACCCATGGCAACAAAAGTGT
>NC_134880.1:20587245-20589745 GCF_041734735.1 Babylonia areolata
CTAGAAGCTTCCCAGCAGAACGATTTCGAACTTTCGTTTTCTGCGCATACTTTCGTTTACTTTCGATTTCTGCGCATACATTATGGTGCTAGATAAAGGCCATGCAAGAAAACACGTTTGGTAAAGTGTATACATTACTGAATGAACTGCCCAACAACGGTTTCAGTGAGGGAAAACTGATCTGTATGTAACGGTTGTGATTTTAGTTAACACTTTGGAATACGTGTACCTTTACGTTTTTTGTTTGTTTGGGTTGTTTTTTTGTTTTTTTTTTTTTTACTTGTGATTAATATCGTCCTTGCACAGTAAATACACGTTCTTTTCTCTCTGTATTTGTGTTTACATAGAAGGAATATGGCAAGATTTTTAATTTAAAAAAAACAAAAAAACATCAGTATTATTTTAAAGGTTAGTCTTCCATTCTGTTGTCATATGGAGGTCTTTGTTGTCGCACATCCTAGAACAAAATGGATGGCCAAAGCTGGACTGACCAGTTGCTTTTTCTTCTTTTTTTTTCACCTCTCTATTTGTTTTTACCTTCTTTCCTTTTTTCCTCTTCGTCTAAAGCGGAGGGTGTCTTCAAGAATTAACCCCCCGTGAAGAAGGAACCTTTCCAAATCCTCCCCTCCCCACACCATAGCCTCTTTCTCAGTCAGACCACCCAGCATCCTTTCTTGAAGAGTCGCCTTGACAGTTTTAAAAGAAGGTGGCATCACTTGACCTTTGACTCCGAACACGTCAAAACCAAATGACCTTACTAACCCTGGGTGGAGTCAAACGGATGGCTAGAGTGGAGGAGGAGGAGGAAGGGAGAAGGAGGAGGAGGAGTGGACAAGAGGGGGTAGTGGTTGTGGTAGGGGGTGGGGGTGGGGTCTTGGGCGTTGAAGATGATGGGGATGGGTGGATTGTGTGAGAATAGAAAGAGGAGAACGGTGGGGGTGGGGGGGGGGTGTTGGGAGGGCCAGGAATGAGTGAAGGTGAATGAATGGAGACGGGGGGAAAAAAGCGTTTTGAATTGCAATCTGGTGACAATTAGAACCTTCGATTTCGAAGCAGATGGAGAGCAATAGGAATAATATGGAGAGTTCTTCGAGAGCTTGAGAAAGGGGCGGTGGTGGTGAGGAGGGTGGAGAGGGCTTTGAATTGAAAGGAGGGTTTAATTGTATTATATTGAATTGTTCCTCTTTCTTTCTTTCTTTTTCTTTTTTTTTTTTTTTTTTTTTTTTTCTGCCACATCTTCAACGTCCTTTTTAAGCAGAGTCCCATCCACGGCCACACTAGGGGTCCCTCGCTCTTCTGCGGTCCCAACGCCGATAGTCAACACATAGAACCCACTACCAATGTCAGGCTGCTTTGAGGCTACACATCCATTGAGACCCTGCACGTCAGTGCTCCTCTGTGCTGAGTCACCTTAACGATGTGTTTGTGGTGCATCTTCTGGATTAATCAAAGAAACGATTTATTATATTGATCAAACTTATACGGGACACCACCTGCTTACCCCCTCCAATTCCCCCATCCCTACGTTAATAATAATAATAATAATAATAATAATAATAATAATAATAATAATAATAATAATGATGATGATGATAATGATAATAATAATGATAATATCTATATAGCACTAAATCTTGTGCAGAGACAAATCTAAGTGCTTTCACACCAGACATTCACACGCATACACCTGACGGTGATATAGATACTTATATAGCGCGTATTCTCCGTCGGAGACCAAGCTCTGAGCGCTTTACAAACACGGAGTCACTTTGCACAACAGGCTGCCTACCTGGGTAGAACGGACCGACCGCTGTCTTTGGGTGCTCATTGTTTTTTTCGTGTCATTCAATCAGGTTTCAATCACGCACACATACACACTCATACAAGACGTTTAACATTTTACGTGTATAGCCCTTTTTTGTTTCTTTACCCCGTCATGTAGGCAGCCATACTCCGTTCACGGGGGTGTGCATGCTGGGTAAGCTCTTGTTTCCATAACGCACCGAACGCTGACATGAATGACAGGATCTATAACGTGTGCATTTGATTTTCTGCGTGCGTACACACACGACGATGGTTCAGGTTTGCACAAATGTTGACCTGGGAGGTCTGAAAAAAAAAATCCACCTTTTATCCACCAGGTGTCGTTTCCGGAGGTCGAACCCGGAACCCTCAGATTGACAGGCGCATGCACGTGCGTGTGTGTGCGTGTGTGTGTGTGTGCGCACACACACACACACACACACACACACACACATACACACACACCTACCTTCGTTCAAAACATCCGTGACAAGCTAGGAACAAGCTGTCACCACAACGATGTCCATCTATACAAGGAGAGTCAGGCCGCCCAAGACGCTCTGATGGAGCGGAACGGTGCCCGAGTGGAGGAAACAAGATGAGCCACTTTTCATCTTTCGTCGCCTCCGAGTCCTCTTCTCGGTGTGTGTATAAGCGAACGCTTCCCCTCCCCCCCTCTGTAAAAGTACCCGGCCCG
>NC_134880.1:20594745-20599745 GCF_041734735.1 Babylonia areolata
TATTGGTCAGTCAGTGTCCACGATGTAAGAGAGCCAGGTTGGGCTTTTTTTTTTCTTCTTTCTTTTTTTTTTTTTTTTTTTTTTTTTTTTCGGAAGCGACGGTAACACGCAGGGGCAAATCTGCGAACAAACATGTTTGGGTAGTCATCATGTGTATCTGGGCAGCCCAGCCCGCTCGTGTTGACTCGTGTCAACAAGCAACGGCACTAGCCGGCAAAAATGTTGACTCGGACTCGGGCCAGTGTTGGTCAGTATAGGTTGTTGAGGTGGGGGGGGGGGGGGAGTGTGAGTACTCTCTTATGTTGTATGTGGTGAGGGAGGCCGGTGGGGGTGAGGTGGGGGGGGAGGGGGAGCTTTGGGAGGCTGGGGAGTGTGTGTGTGTGGAGGGGGGGGGCGTGGTGGGGGGGGAGTTGGGGGTGGCGGCAATGGAGGAGTGTGGCTGGGTCGATGAAGGTAGGTAGGTACCTGTACGACACGTGGTAGGTGGGAGAGAGACCATGATGTAAGAGATTAAGTACTGGCTGAGTTGCGATTGACTCCGGTCTTAAAAAAAAAAAAGGTCTATATACAGTTAGTTGTGTTTGCTTCAGACATGATATAATGCTAATGTTCGCTGCGACTGGCTTACCGTAGCTCTGTATGTCCTTTGTTTTTCTGGGGAGGGGGGGGGGGCGGGAGGAGGGGGGCAGGGGGTTGGGGGGTGGAGGAGGGTGTGTGAATTGTGGCAGGTCTACTTCGAGAAGACGAATATGCGCTTCGAAGCTTCTTGCTGTTTTGAGCGTTACGCATGGAATGAATGGAAATAGCGCGACATATACACTTTAACTAACTAACTACGACTACTACTACTACTAATGATAATATTAATGATAATAATGATCAGAAGAAGAAGAAGAACTATAATAAAGAAGAAATATCAATGCATCGAGGTTGATCCACTCATCCTCTTCCAAACAACCCTCACTCCCACCCCTCAACCCACCCCTCTTTTACCTACCCCATCTTTCAAGCTACTGGTCCTCCTCCTCCTCCTCCCTCCTTCACTCCTTCACTCCGACCCATCCGCACCCCTACTCCCACCCCCACCCCCACCCCAACCTCCACCCACAGCACCATCAAGACAGACCACCAAGCGGCCGTCCACTCCACCCTGTCATCATACTTTATTTCCCCCAACATCAAAGGGGCCACGCGTCAAAGGATGCTCGAGGCTGCTGGAGAGAGACGGGGGGATCTTATCAGCCTGGGTAAACTTGACTCCCAGATTATCTGGGGATTCGCCTCCGTGAGGATTGGAATCTGCCCGTCTTTCCTAGTGTAGTAGGCACTGGCTTGCGAGTCGTCGGGTGGAGGGGGCTGTGTGTATGTATGTATGTATGTATGTATGTGGTACCGCATGGCCCTCCTGTGGACTAACTGTATCGTGTGGCTTGCGGGAGAGTTATGTTGGAGATGATTATGCGCCTTATGGGGGTATTATCGTCCGATGATGGTGTGTGTCGGGTAGTAGGGCAGTGTGGGTTGTATTGGGGTGGGGTGAGGTATAGTGGTAGGATGGGGAGTGTGTTGTGTGTTCAGGCGGGTGTGTTTTTGGATCACTTGAGGTTAGATTTGAGAGGTTTTAGGGGGAATGGATTAGAATTGGTCAGAAAAATGTTGTAATGTTGAGTATAGCATACGGTAATAGCAGCAAGTAGTAAGGATAGTAGTAGCAGCAGCGATAGTAGTAGTAGCAGTAGTGGTAGTAGTAGTAGGAGCAGCAGCAGCAGCAGAGATAGCACTAGCATAGTAATAGTAAAAATAGTAGCAGCAGCGATAGTAGTAGTAGTAGTAACTAGTTGAAGACTCTGTCAGTCGGCTGAAGAAGGGGGTGCGGAAAACTGTTTTTACTAGTAAACGAGCGAAACAATGCAACTTGAGAACCGATTTCTAACAGACAACAATAAACTAAAAGACTAGAGTAGAAACAAAAAGTGACGCGAGACGATTCCGAAAGAAGATCACAAAGAAATAATGAGGTTATGTCTGGAAAACCCAAACGTGCGAACTAATCAAAACTGCACGATGAAAACGTACAGCGCAACGTGAATAACAAATCAGATATTATAAAAGACACAAACGACGTTGACAGAGGACACCTCAAATATAACAAACCGCCTCATCAGACCGCAGGAGAGTTCCACGGCCATCCTGGATCTTGCATCTAACTTTTACTCGAAGTTCGAGCAATGTGAAAGGCGATCGACATTGACAAAACCAGCCAACATGTGCTGTCCTCCATTTCTTCAGTTGACAGCCTCCATTGCCACAACCGAAGTCTGGTCGATCAAGTGCCATCTTATGCACACACAAGAGCAAAAAAAATCGATAAAAGAAGCCTTCTGTTTCGTACGTTCTGCCTCTCTCGATCGCCTTTGTTACTCGAAATTTCGGAGACCCAATCAACTTCGAGAGCATTGATCATGGGATGCACCTATACAAGTCATGCAAGCACGGAACTTTCCAGTGGTCTATTCTAGCTACATATAGGTTCTGTAAAAACGAAACTAAAAGAAAAAAAAAAAAAAAAACAAAGGCTCTTGGACTGCGGGCAGCGACATCAGTCTCAAACCCTGCGAGAACAATCTAAAAGCAGGTTTACATAAGATAAGACAAGACGAGGTAAGGTAAGTTAAATTAAGGAGGGATAAAGTAAGATAAGATAGGGTAAGGTCAGGTCAGAGGTCAGGTCAGGTACCACCCTAATGTCTATAAACTCAAGGAAATTTGACTAAGAATGATAATGGACCACCTTCGCATCGATGGTAAAATAAATAAATAAATAAATAAATAAATTATTCCCGAGGATAAAGATCAGCTAAGACTGGAGAGGATTAGAAAGAGGGCGGTGGTGAGGGCTTGGGGGTGGGGGTGGGGTGGGGGTTAGGGGGTAGTACGTAAGACATGACCTTCATGCTTATGCAGTGGATTTTAGGCAAAGGTGGAGAGCGGTGTGCGCAGAACCGACCCCGCCATTTGAACATGTGGTTCATCGATCATGGCCAGGCAAGCTGGAACGGTGACAGTGTGAGGTCAAGAAGTCAGACAGGAATTCGGCCAGCCCTAGCTATGATGTTAGCATTTGCAATTTTGTTCTGTAAATGTGTAATTAAGCCTGTCGTCGAGATCTCTGAAACGCAAGCAAATTCCAAGTTCTACGTGATGTTGACAAGGGAATCTCTGTGCGCTTTAACTCTTATCACAGATGATTGTCGAAAGATTTTCCACACGCAGCGGACACGTGGGATGAACAGCGGCATATAAACTGGGTAGAACCGATAAGATTCTGGATGAAATCTTATTCTGAAACTTAATCAATTACTTTTTTTTGCCATCAGTTTTCATGATAATACAGTGTTGGAAACGCGCTCATTATGAAACTGAAAATAAATCACACTGGGTAAGTAAAAGCAGCACGACTCACTCTCAAAGCTAAGAAACGTCAACACATCACTCCCCTACTCGCTTCCCTTCATTGGCTCCCCATTTAAACACCAATACAATACAAACTCCCAATCCTTTTGTCACAATTTCGTCACTGATTCTTGTCCTGTCTATCTTTAGATCTACTTTCTGTCTATTCACCATCCAGACAACTCCGTTCTTCAAATGACAAACGCACACTGTCCATTCCAAAGATTCCTACGAAAACTCACGGTGAATGTTCCTTTTCTTTTGCTGCACCTAAACAATGGAATTCACTGCCTTCACACCTCAGTTACACCCCAACACCCCGCATTCAAGAGAGCACTCAAAACATATCTTTTCGAACTGTACTTTTCTCACTGACAATTTTCCAGCTGCATAATTATGCTTGCTGTGATTTCTGAAGCTGGATGTGCTCTTTGTGTTGAACTGTATGCATCTGTGATAATTTTGGTGTGTTTTTTTCGTGAAACCTGGTTCCCTGGTGTTTTATTTTTGACAATGGTGAATGTGATGTGCTTTGGTTTGCTGTGATTTGCACCTGTGTGATTTGAGACTGTGATGGCGCCTGTGTCGAGTTACATATTCTTTATGTCAGTTAGTCTTATTCATGCATATTTTAGCCAATGTCAAATGAGACTGTGTTGACTTTGTACATATTTTACGACACTTAGTCTTGAATTTGTATATTCTATTGTAATTATAATTATGTCGATAACGATAACGATTTTATACTGATGAATGGGAGTGTACACTTCAAGAGGATAATATATATATATATATATATATATATATATATATATATATATATATATATATATATATATATATATATATATAACAAGGGGAGAGATAGAAGGAGACAGACAGAACCAGAGACAACCTGCAAGAGGAAATAGCAATCAATGAGGATTGAAACACAAGCCTATAATGAGTGGCTTTTTTATATTCTACCTTCGCTCATGAATGGGCAGAGAAGAGAACGGAAAATAAAAAGAAAAAAAATGATACAGTTAATATAATAATTAAAAGTATTAAATGTAGGAAAGAGAAAGAGAGGGAGGGAGAGAGAGGAGAGAGAGAGACGCTTTGACGTTTAGACATTTTTATTGTCATTGCCTGTAAGGGTCTGTTGACAAGGGGTGACGGGGATTAATTCTTAAATCCCCTTAAGTGCAAGAGAGAGATTCAAGATTCAAGATGGTTTATTCATGTGTAGGCCTAGGCCCCTTATGAAGGGGAATGTGAACATTATTTTACAAGCAATACATCACGACACTGTGAGCATCAATAAACACAGTCAAACAAAAATATACCAGCATTACAGTTCAATGTGTAGAACAATAAAAGAAAAAAAACAAACAAATGAGTACAACAGCGTTTTCACGAAGTAGCCATTTCTCTGAATTTGAAAGCTTTGTATAAAAATAGTGAAAATTTGCGAACAACTTCAGGGGAAGTAGATGACATCAATAAGTTCAATTTAAACAACGTAGGTTTACTATAATATTTAGGCTGAATAAACTCCTCTCGAA
>NC_134880.1:20602245-20604745 GCF_041734735.1 Babylonia areolata
ACCCAGCCCCACCCTCTCATCTCCTCCCCCCTACTACCCAACTACTGTACCCCCTCCCTCCACTGCCATGCTTCCACCTTCTCCCAGCACAACAACTACTGCTACTAATACCCATACCCCACCCCACCCCACCCACCTATCTCTCTCTCTCTCTCTCTCTCTCTCTCTCTCTCTCTCTCACTCTCTCTCTCTCCCAGTCCCTGCCCCATTCTACTCTCCCCGATCCCACCCGTCCCACCTCCCAACCCATTCCACCCACCCACCCACCCTTCCTAGCCTGCCTCTGCCTGCCTTTTCAACAAATCTCCCCCTTTGCCTTTCTCTATCTTCTATTTACATCTGCCACCCATTTGCTAGCCCCCCCCCCCCCCCACCCCCCACCTCCCCGCCCTCACTCCCTCCCTCCCTCCCACCCACCCACCCACCACCACGCCACAAGAGAACGTCCCCACAGCTATACTATCATGCAAGACAAGACCTTCTTCTTCGCTGCTTCTTCTTCTTCTTCTTCTTCTTCTTCTTCGTCGTCGTCGTCGTCTTTCTTGCAGGGTTCTCGAATCAGGCTTCCCATTGGCTGTTGGTTGGTTGGTTGGTTGGTTGGTGGTAGTATGTGGCACTAAAAGTAGGCGGTGGGAGGGCGGGGTGTTGGGGGTGCGGGGGATTTGGGGAAGGGGGCTGGGTGGAGGCTGCTGTTTGCATTTGTCGGGGAGGGCTGCTGCTACCTTACCTGTATGGCAGTTCTTAGGTGATGGGGTTGGTGGTGGTGGTAGTGGTGGTGGTGGTGATGGTGGTGGTGATGGTAGCAGCAATAAGGTTGAAAGATGTATGAAAGGAAGGGGTACCAGTCTCCATCCACCGTTACCCAGCCGCCTGCTAGCTGGTCCAGGAATATCAGGTGGGGAAGAGAGGGAGGGCTGGTGATGGTGAGGGTGGTGGGGGCCAGGCCGGGAGGATGAAGGGAGGACTGTTGGATGATGGGAAGGGTAAGTCTGGGCGGGGGAGTATGGGGGTGTGTCCGATGAGAAGGGCGTTGTTGTGTTGTGGGGCTGGGGGGTAGGGGGAATGTGGGGTGGGTAAGGGGTTCGGGGGGGGGGGTGATGGGGGCGGGGGAAGGACGGGGGAGGGGATACGGAGGCAGGGGGGTGGGGGGGGGAGAGTGGCTTGAAGACTAGCAGAGAGGTGGAGAAATCATGTTGAGAAGTTGGAGTTTGGGGGGCGACGGGCCCCCTTTACTTCAATGCCAATCTTTTGTTTGCACTTCGTAGTTTATTGTTTACCTCATTTCCTGTTGGATTATTTTCTGTCTGCCTGTTTGTCTGTCTATCTATCTGTCTCTCTGTCTCTTTCAGTCTGTCTCTCTCTCTCCCTACCCCCATCTTCTGTGTGTGTGTGTGTGTGTGTGTGTGTGTGTGTGTGTGTGTGTGTGTGTGTGTGTGCTAAAGTCTGTTTAAACCAGAACATGATTTTTTTTTCGCTCCATCCCTTTTCTTTTGCAGTAGGATAAGATTTCTTTTTTTAAACCATGTCCGTAAAAATGTACCTTGACTTGAAACTGCAGTGATAATGTTCGTCTTCCTCATCAGGTTTACACCTCGATCGCTGAATAATTTATTGACTACTTCTGGTTTTCCTGTCACTTTCTGTTGGTAAGCACTATTTGCCGTACCAGTTCCATGCTCTGCTGTCGCTCTCTCTGTCTCTGTCTGTCTGTCTGTCTGTCTGTCTGTCTGTCTGTCTCTCTCTCTCTCTCTCTCTCTCTCTCTCTCTCTCTCTCTCTCTCTCTCTCTTCAAATGTTTATTGCTTAATCAATATCTTGACATACATTAATTTTCGTGTCTTGTACCCCCTCTCTCTCTCACTATATATATATATATATATATATATATATATATGGCCCCTATTGTCTCTCTCCTCTTATTCTCCTCTATGTAGTGTTGTAAATGTCAAATTACAATTAGTTACGTATCCATGACTAAACTGCACATGCTGCATTGATATAATAATTCCCCCCTTTAAAAAAAATTGTTTTGTGTTACTGTTTGCCCTTCGAGGGCTGGATGGGAAAAAGCATTGTCTTGCTAATTCAGCTTCATTTGTTTGTTTTTTTCTCTGTCTCTCTCTCTCTCTCTCTCTCTCTCTCTCTGTCTCTGTCTCACACACGCTCTGTCTGTCTCTCTGTCTGTCTCTCTCCCTATCTCTCTCTCACTCTCTCTGTGTCTCTCTCTCTCTCTCACTCTCTCTCCCTGTCTCTCTCTGTGTCTCTCTCTCACTCTCTCTCTGTGTCTCTCTCTCTGTCTCTCTCCACCTCTCTCTCACTCTCTCTCTCTCTCATACTCGCACACATTCATCCAAGCACCTTTGTCCTCTTCTGTAATGTCTCCTCTGGCTTCCGATCTATCAGACAATCCGGTTTTAAAAGAAAATCAATGTTCTACTGATGCTGGAAATGTATGCCAGGTATTGATCGGTCTTACTTATACAATGGTTTGTCTTATCCCA
>NC_134880.1:20609745-20612245 GCF_041734735.1 Babylonia areolata
CGTGGGCTGCAACTCCCACGTTCACTCGTATGCACACGAGTGAGATTTTACGTGTATGACCGTTTTTACCCCGCCATGTAGGCAGCCATACTCCGCTTTCGGGGGTGTGCATGCTGGGTATGTTCCTGTTTCCATAACCCACCGAACGCTGGCATGGATTACAGGATCTTTAACGTGCGTATTTGATCTTCTGCTTGCGTATACACACGAAGGGGGTTCAGGCACTAGCAGATCTGCACATATGTTGACCTGGGAGATCGTAAAAATCTCCACCCTTTACCCACCAGGCGCCGTCACCGTGATTCGAACCCGGGACCCTCAGATTGGAAGTCCAACGCTTTAACCACTCGGCTATTGCGCCCGTCGGTCCTTGTGAGACGACCTGCGCGTTTTACAACGTCAGACTGGCTACCAATAGACAACCTATCAAGGTGGCAGAATGGTCAAGACGCTCACTTCTGGCAATACAGTGTTGGTGAGGGTTAGGGTTCGAATCCAGCTCTCACCGTTTTTCCCCAGACTTCACTCACTGGAAAATCAAACTGAGCGCCTGTTCATAAATCGAGGTTCCGTGTGCAGCACATACTTGGCGCACTGAAAAGGAACCCATACACGAGGTGAGAAAGTGCAGGTCGTCGTTTGCTTGAGAAGAAGGAATTTAATCAGCATTGCTCCCTCCGTCTGGCGTTCCAAGGGGCAGGCCTAGCCTCCACACGATTAGAGTCGTTCAACGTCCATGCAATATAGGCCGCATGGCTTTCCTTTGTCAATAATAATATTGTATCTTTTGACATGTGGCTTCTTAAACTTCCTCAAGTCCGACGGAAGCGCACGTGCAATTGCAGGTGAGGGCATTACATGGAACGCCAGTTGGCAGTGCAGGGGCAGACACAGCTCTGTGTAGCCGATCTGGAGCAGTTGCAAGACGCTGGCGGCCGTCTCAGTCCTGGCTAACCGTTTAACTCCTTCAAGGTGTAAGCAATGTTTGACATAGTACTTGGGGAATCTACCTCCTTTTCAACAATCTTCTCTACTCTTTGATGCTCAAAGCGCTACCACCACTCATTGTTACCTTGGCTACGATATAAGTATATGTACCCATCTTCGTTCCGTTAGCTAGCTACTCAACGATTCGCGAGAGTTGAGTTTCCCTACTTATCCTACCCTCTTAAGTTCATTCCCTCTGTTTAAGTACGGAGACATTGCTACACTGCTTCCTCCGTTGCCTGGCTAGCTCGTTTTAAGATAAGCATCTGCTTTGGAGCATGTTAAACAGTCTTCTGCTTCCTTGTGTTTCCTTGAGAATCGTCCTAGCCATCAGCCTCACTCATCACAATCAATCTTCTTTTCTGATTTTACACACACACACAAATAAAATAAATCAGAGCCTGTTCCTGAAGGATCGTGCGAGAGGCGGTGATCTCTCCTCCAGTGCAACGGGATGCTCTCTCTCTCTCTCTCTCTCTCTCTCTCTCTCTCTCTCTCTCTCTCTCTCTCTCTCTCTCTCTCTTTGGCTTATCGTTGTAGACTAGAGTAGGCTAGATTAGTCTAGAAAAAAAATATATAATAGAATGAATATAACACTCGACTATCATGAAACCATAAGGCTTATAAAACAAAACAATACAGATGTTTTGCATATCCAGTTCAAAGTAGTATCATATCATTTTAGTCCTGATCACATTCATGCCTATATTAACGTTTAAGAGGGAAAAAAACAGTAATGGAAAGGTTCCACGAGCTTTGGCTGCAATTTTCCATCTGATATTTGGGTACCTCTCCAGATGAGGCAATAGACCGACATAAAATAGGTCTTTTGAATGAGTTGTTTCTCTAAACGCTGTGTCTCTGCACAATGATCCAAAACATGAATTCCATCTTCTTAACTCTGCTGTCTAGCACATAATTCTTTGTTCTTTTGGTGTATCTTTTATCCCTTCCCGATGAATGTGGCATCCGAATCTTGGCGACATGTGAGCATAGTGCGGTGTAAATGACACAGAAGACGGGGCAGCAAATTAAAAAAATAAATAAAAAAACAACGAAAGAAAGAAAAAGAAAAAGAAACGAAAAGTAATGCGATGCGAATGACAGAGCTAGAGGGAGGGGGTTATGGGGGTGGGTGGGTCAGTCTCTGCAGCAAATCTTTAGCAGGTGGGATGGTAGAAAACACCTGACGGTGGTGTTCAAACAAAGCCGATTCTCTTCTCTGACTGTTCTTCGCATCACATCCGTCTCTGTCTCTGTCTTCGACCTGTCTCTGTCTTTGTCTCTGTCTGTTTGTCTCGCTCTCTGTGTCCGTCTCGCTTGTCTATCTGTCCGTGTCTGTCTGTATCATTTTCCCTCTTTCCCTTCTGCTGTCTCTGTATCTCTCCCATCTACCCATCTTTCCTCTCTGTTTTGTTCTCTCTCTCTCTCTCTCTCTCTCTCTCTCTCTCTCTCTCTCTCTCTCTCTCTCTCTCTCTCTCTCCCTTCCGTCCCTTCCCTCATCTCTCCCTCC
>NC_134880.1:20617245-20634745 GCF_041734735.1 Babylonia areolata
GAAAGACAGGCACACGGACAGAAGACAGGAGGGACAGGAGGCGTAGGAAGGGAAGGGAGGGATAGGGGGGAGGTGCCGAGAGACAGGATTTGATCTCTGCTCCTCTGTTGTGGTTGAGGGTCATGAGGGTGGGAATTGTCAACCGCCCCACCCCCCCACACCCCCACACCGTGATACCACCACCCCCCAACTGCCACCGCCCACTCCCCGCTGCACACACACACACACACACACACACACACACACACACACACACGCACATGCACGCACACGCGCACGCACGCACTCCCTGTCACTTTCACTCGGAGTCCCACAGGACTCTTCCCTCAACTTCGTTGACAGTCATTGAGACACCGCCCTGAAGAAGTGGACTTAGGACGAGGACAGATCATTGATGGCGTAGCTGCGATAACCACCCGCTCCCTCTCTCTGTCGCTCTCTCTCTCTTTCTCTGTCTTGTCTGTCTGTCTGTCGGTCTCTTTCTCTGTCTTGTTTGTCTGTCTGTCTGTCTGTCTCTCTTTCTCTGCCTGTCTCTCTGTCTGTACGTCTTTCTGTCTGTCTCTTTGTCAACGTTTGTGTCTTCCACTTCGACTGTGTCCTTGTCTCTCTGTCTCCGTTTCTGTCTGTCTGTCTCCCCTACTCTGTATGTCTGTCTGTCTGTCTGTCTCTGTCTGTCTGTCTGTCTGTCTGTCTCCCTCTCTCTTTCTCTCACTCCGAATCTGTTGTATCAAAAACAAAAACAAAATAAAAAAAAAATAAATAAATAAAATAAACAGTAACAGTTTGCCAGATGATTTGCGCAAGCAGCAACGGTTCGGGTTAATTCCTTTTTTTTGTCTTATGAAGTGTAACACACATTCTTATTCCTTGTTTAACATTTCATTTCTATTTATTCATTCACATTCTAAAAAAAATATGAATTACTCTAGAACTGAATTAACCATCCAATCACTCTCGCCGGGGAAATTGCCAGAATGATGGATTGAATCTGACGTATCTCTTCCCCGTAAAAAAAATTTAAAAAGAAAAAAAAAATGTTGACGTGCGCATACCACTCTACGAGATTACACAGAAAAAAAAACAAAAAAAAAAAAAAGTATATAAAGCGTAACAAACCTATCTATAGTTGACACAAGGTCAAGTACGTGCCAGAAGTCAGGATAACAGTTTGAAGCGCTTGATATTTTTGTGGTCTTCTCAGATGTTTTTGTTTTTTGTTGTTGTTGGTGGTGGCTGTTGTTGTTTTTTGTTTTCGTTGTTGTTTTTTCTAATGTCGTCAGTAATTACCATCATCACCCTTTGGTTGTTGGCGTGTGGAAGTTAAAGTTATCAGAAAGTCAGGTGATGGTGCATACGATAGACTTTTTAGAAGAGAGAGGGAGAGAGAGAGGGAGAGAGAGAGGACAGGGCGTGACAGATTTCAGGTAAGAATATAAACGACCGTCGTAAGGTTTCTTTTTCTTCTTCACTGTCCAACAACTTCCAGTCCTTTATATTGTGTGTGTCTGTGCATGTGTGTGTGTGTGTGTGTGTGTGTGTGTGTGTGTGTATGCCTGGTATCCAACAAAAATCAACATTTGTACCCTTCACAAATAGGGAGTGCAATAAGGGGAGCAAAAAATCATATAGATAGTATAAAATCATATAGATAGTATAAAAGTATATTGCCCATTGTCATACAAGGAAATAAGCAATATACTAGAAAGAGGCTTTTATAGGTGCTTGAGTTCAAGTCTAAAACCTGGTCAGTTGACTCTCTCAGACTTTGGTCCGATTCGCAGACCAATTCTGAGCTTAGCTCTCAGACTATTATCAAATTCATTACGGACCAAGTATTGTTCTAATGTCAAGTGTATATGTTTTAATAACCTGACAATTGAGCATATAATTTTTCACTGTAGCTTGATGAAGCCTTTTGTACACGAAAGTGTGTCTTCACAAGTGACTGAGAACGTTGATGTTTTTGACTTTTTGCATTCATTATCAGTTGTTTCGCTTCTCAGTTTAACGACTTCTCTTTTACGAAGTCCTTTAAGTAATTTCCTGTAACTGTATTTAGAGGTGGGTTTTTTTTGTTTGTTTGTTTTGTTTTTCTTTCAAATTTTACCCACATTTTTACCCTCATTTGCCCAGTTTCCCCCAACCCTCCATTCATCCACATCTCCCACCCCTTCTAACCGATAATTCTCAGATGTATTCATAAATACTTTAACAAAATGTCTTCAATCACCGATATGTGTGACGGGACATTAAACAAAAATTCCTTCCTTCCGTGTGTATGCCTGTCTGTCTGTCTGTATGTGTATGTGTATGCATGCAAGTGAAATCACGCGCATGCCTGTGTGAATGTGATGTGGTGTGTCTGTGAATCACATTTCAAAATCATATGTATTTTTCATGGAATTTTTGATAAGGGTTTACAAACTCAACAACATAGCGTGTGTGTGTGTGTGTGCGCGCGCGTGCGTGTGTGTATACGTGCGTGCGTGCGTGTGTGTGTGTGTGTGTGTGCGTGAGTCAGTGCCTGCGTGTGTGTGTGTGTGTGTGTGTGTGTGAGAGAGAGAGACAGAAAGCACATCGACCACAACAAAAAGAAAAAAATCAAGAGAGAGATGAGAGATGGACACACACACACACACACACACACACACACACGAACACACACGTCCTTGACATGAAAACCCAACACAGGTCCACAACTTCTTTTCTGCAATAAATTTATTGCATAACTGAAACACGTGACAAGAAACAGACAGGAACCTGAAGACAACGAAACACGGTAATAAGTATCGATAATGAAACTGCTCTGATATGGTCATTTCTATGAAGTGAAAACCTCCACTTGTAATCCAAATGCAATGAACAACCAATCAAAGGACATTTTTCCTTTATGTGTATGACGTCTGAAAAGAGTGAGAAGTATGATAATAAACAACCGCTGATAATAATAATAATAATAATAATAATTCCGTTAGTGTTGGACACAACATGGATTGAAATCCATGATTGTATGGTGTCTGAATGAGACGAAAATAAATGATTGTGTACTCGTATGTATGGTTGGTGACAGGGGTCAAATGGATTTAAAAAAAAAAAAAAAAAAAAAAAGTGTTGATGGCTTTGTTGATATCGTTGTTCCCACCTCAAGTAAGAAAAAATACGGCGTGTAAAATAGGTTAAAAAAAACAAAAGCGGAAAGAACGGAAACCAAATATGTAACTGTTATTGTCTAATTGCATCTAAACGTGGCTGTCTTCCTATTCTTTACTTTTCGTTTGTTTGTTGTTGTTTTTGCTTCTTCTGTACTGTATCCATTGAGAACTGATAGTTAAAAGTTTGCTTTACCAACCCATTCAAATGTTCTCCGTTTTTAGTCTTGAACCTGTATCATTAATTTGTTTTCTTGCTGTTGTTTTTATGACTTACTTGCCGGACAACAATTTCAGAAGTTCTCGTTCGACAAAGCCTGCATTTAAAGAAAAATTGAAGAAGAAAAAAAATAATAAGGGAAAGGAACATCCACTCAAAAACAGTCAAGAAGAATGAAATAGGAATCGGTTGTCATTTATTATCATTTTCCGAGGAACAGTGCTTAATTTACACATTAGTAACTGTTTGATGCAGAACATTGACTCAGATGATAAACAAAATGACCAAAGAGGACCAAAGTCCAACTCAAATAAACAACGAGGGTTCAGGGGCAACATTCCAAGAAATGACATGGTTGGGGGTGAATTCATCAAACAAAAGAAAAAACAAACAAACCAAAAAAAACAAAGAAAAAAACACCAACATGAAAATACAACGGGTGACGATTTCAGTAAAATGGGACCTCAGCCATGATAATCATTTGCTATGGAAATGAAGGGGGGGGGAGGGGGTGAAAATAATCATCAAAGAAACCGCAGTGCATGATGTGGGGGGTGAAATATGACACAAGCACGCGCTGTGGGAGGGGGGGGTGGGTGAATGTTAATGATATGGGGTGAAATATGACTCCCGACACCCTCATTGTCTTACAGAAGAAGAAAAAAAAAAGAAAATCCAAAACGTCATAACAGCAAACATGAAATTATTCACCACAACGAAGTATATACATTTGTTGACATGATAGATGGAATTAAATGCTCAATCTGAGCGTTTCGTCATAGACATCATTATCGTCATATTATGCACGTGATTCTTCGTCACCGTATATATATATATATATATATATATATATATATATATATATATACACGTCTACGAAAATTCAATTCATTCTTTCAGGGTCGACCACAGTGTCTTCTCTTTGCAAATTTGCTGTCATTCTCTTTCGAACAAATAAATAAAAGATCTTGAATGGACAAGAACACAATATCAAAAAAGTAACATTAATTTTGTCACAGTAAAATACAAAAACAAAAAAACGGGGGGGGGGGGGGGGAGCTGAGAGGGTGTGGGGGGGGGGAACAGTGAGAGAGAGAGAGACAGACAGACAGAGAGACAGACAGACAGACAGAGAAATAGAGATTTCTTGCCAATTTTGTTGGTTTTTTGTTTTGTTTTGTTTTTTTCTTTTTCACTAGTGGAGTGAGAAAAAAAGTTGCATGGTCGAAATAATCCCAACTCAAACACAAACAGAGACCAAACACATCAGAATTTTTTTTTTTTTTTTTACCAAAAAAAAAAACGCATTAACAAGAGGAAAATATTGACAGAAAGACGAGATAGAAAGGGAAAGACAGACAGAGACAGAGAGACAGAGAGAGGGTCAGAGAGGCAGACAGAGATGTGGACAGAGAAAGAGGGTGTGTGGGGGGGAGAGAGAGAGAGAGATGATGATGAGAGAGAGGGAGAGAGAAAGAGAGGGTAATAGAGAGAGAAAAAAAAGATGATGAAAGAGAGGGAGAGATAGACAGAAGTGGGGTGTAGGGGGTGTGGGGGGCCGGGTATGGGGTGTGTGTGTGTGTGGGGGGGAGGTGAAACTCACACACAATGGTATCACTTCATTGGTAGACTATATACAATGGCAAACACCACTGCCGTCAGAGTTGTCATAATAATTATACTGTACACTGTACCTCTACTTTTCGGTAACTCCATCTGGTGTTGTTCATGCGTTCACTCTCTCTTTCCAGAAATGACAATACAACACGCAATCCCAACAACAATCAAAAAAAATCAGTACCAAAAATAAAAAGAAAGAAAACAATTACTACCAATGCAGCAACACAACACATCAGTTAGCGGCAACTTCAAAGAAGAAAAGAACTACAAGGTATAATCATCAAACAACCCAAACGAGAATAAATAACGAGAAGGAAACATAAGACAAGAGAAGTGAAAAAAAAAGGGTTGGGGAGGAGCGAAGCTGAAGAAAGGAGGGGGGGTGGGGGGGGGGGAGAACGGAGAGACAGACAAACAGACAAGAGACAGAGCGACAGAGACAATGAGAGAGAGAGAGGGGGGGAGGGGGGAGATATAGGATGAGGAGAGAGGAGGATAACTGACGATCAATCTACCACTTGAAAATAGATATCATCAAGTGTGTCCGCAAGCATCCAGAATTACCACACTCATTATAGAACTAAATCGTTCAGTCATTTGTTTCGGCAAAGTGTGTGTGTGTGTGTGTGTGTGTGTGTGTGTGTGTGTGTGTGTGTGTGTGTGTGTGTGTGTGTGTGTGTTTGGTTTCTTTGAAGTTGTTGGTGTTGTTGTTGTTGTTTCCATTTCTAAAATCTCTTTCCTGAAATACCCTTTTATGGTGCTTATTTCACAAGACAAATACATTCCAGCGATTAGTTTTTGCTTTTTGTTTTTCTTTATGCTATATTAATACAGTCTAAACACAGTGTTTAGGTAATAAAAATAAAAAAAACACAAAAAACAAACACACACCCAAAACCCAATAAATTTAATGTAGCTTGAAATGAAAATATCAAAGCAGTAGAAGGTGAATAAAAAACATTAACGTGTCACCTTATCATCTGCAACGTTTTGATTCGGACTGCAGGAAATCCCAAGCATGGCTCGTGAGTCTTCCATGGAAGGAATTCGGTGACATCATTTATAAATATTTCCAAGCGACCCAGAAAACTTCTCTCTCTTTTTTTTTCTACTCTGCCTACAAGAAAAAAAAAATCGCCATTTATGGGTGCGGCCTTTGAGTTAAATTTATTGTTTCTGGCGTCAGTTATATGCTTAGTTATCTATCTCTCTGACAGATGTATGGTGAAAAGACCACGATAAATTCATTTACTTATTATGATTTGCCATGCTCGAAAAGCATAATAAAATATTTTTGTTTGTTATTTGGGCCTATTTTTGTATGTATGTTTGTTTTCTTTTTCTTTTCTTTTTTTTTAAGTGAAGGGGGTATGCCGTCCTCTCTCTCTCTCTCTCTCTCTCTCTCTCTGACACCACCCAATCTTTGTTCTTATTTTGTTTATTCCCCAAAGTTTGTTTTGTCTATATTTTCAGCCAACTGGATTTCTTTTTTTTTTCCTATTTAGTTTAACTTTCATTTAGGCATCAGTAAACATTCAATCAATCAATCCACCACCCAATCGAACAAACCAATAGAAATGATCAAGAACTCCACCTACTGAAATCACTACTTTTTTTATTTTTCAAACAACCACTCAAATCATCAAGAATTCTACGACTACTACTACTACTACTACTACTGCTGCTGCTGCTGCTGCTGCTACAACTACCACTATATTATAGATCAAGTCTAAGCGGACTTTCAAAACATTAAAATAATACCCTTGTTTTAAAATTGTCTTCGTCCTGTCAAACAAATTAATATATATATTTTTTTTAAATCATACGCCACTGGTTAATTCTTCAAGTTGATTCTCATGTTATCGTTAAGAATGCAAAAATCAACCCGGCTTCAGTCATTATTTATCAAGTATTCTGTATTCTGATCACTCACTGGGAGGCAGAACCATGAACATCAGCTTGCATCCAGCCAAGACTGAAGATGCATGAGTCATTTGCTAATCTTTACTTCGGACCAAAGCGTAAGTGCATTGGTGCGTGTGCGCGTGCGCGCACGTGTGTGCGTGTTATAGCCTACCTGCGCGTGCGCATGGCCTTCGTGTTGACATACTTTTTTTTTTTTTTTTTTTTTTTTTTCTAGCCGTCAATATCGTCGGTGTAAGCGATACCCCGCACAAACACACAAGTTCTCACGACTAGTTGTCATTTCCCCTCCCCGCCGGGATCATAGGTTAAGAAAAGAAAATCATAATTATTACTCGGAGGGAGAGAGAGAGAGAGAGAAAGAAAGAACGAAAAGAAAAGAAAGAAAAGAAAAATACAGCTCTCAGACCTCCACTCCCCCCCGCCCATAACCCTCCCACCTCCATCCACCCCCATAATTTTTTTCTTCTTCTTTTTTTTTTTAATCAGGCATATGTGGGGAAAAAATTGCTAAGCAGCAGCGGTGGGTTCTGCCCCCCTTCGGTAGCATATAATACAGGCAGTGGTTGGAAGAAGGTTCGAACCACTGTTGTTTAGACGGACGGCCTGTCAGCCTTGATAAGATGTTGCCGGGGCCGTAAGCATCCTCTTTTGCCGTCCTACCTGCCCCTCCCCTCCTCCCTTGTCACCACAGACAAGAGAAGGGATGAAGGAGGGTGACGGGGTGGCGGGGTGGGTACTGTGTACCCTGCCCTAGGGTGGGGTGGGTGGGATGGTTACCCTGCACTTTTCCTTGCCTTGCCATAGACCTTGTCAACACAGCCACTTGTGCTTTAACGGCCAGGTTGCAAGCTTCTTGTTTTCGGATTGAGGAGAGGGGGTTGTGGAGGGCAGTTAAAAAAAAGAAAAGAAAAAAAAGAACAGAAGAAGAAGAAGAAGAAGCAGAAGAAGAAAAAAAGACTCGCTCTTTTTTTCTTATGAAAAAAACATCTTTTCTTCGTTCCTATACAGATAGATATGGTCCGAATTCATGGGCTCATACGTACGTAGGTGCGCACGCGCGCGTGCTCGCTCACACACACACACACACACACACACACACACACACACACACACACAATGTGTCTGGAAATGTTGGCGTTTAGTTTGAAAACAAAATTGTAATCTCAACTTTCGGAATCGTATGCAAGTTGTTTTTTGTTTTGTTTTCATTCTTCTCTAGTCATCACGTTTTGACCGTCAAACCATACTCGTACGAATGAGATAACTTGGAGTGACTGTCATCATTATCGTATTATGTATGTATTCAATGACGGTCTCTTGCGTCTGTGGCTGGTACATGCCCGGTTACAAAATCTATCTAGAGTGAAAGAGAGAAGCGCACTGCCAACACGGGAAAGACACAAGAGAATCACACAAAAGCAGTCAGAAAAAAATAAAACCAAACAACCCCCCCCCCCCCCCCCAAAAAAAAAAAAAAAACAACCCCAGCCCAACACATCCGAAAACGAATGAATGCACTCTAGTTGGCTAGTCTTCGTTAATCTAGAGGTTGTCATTGTCTACGTGTACATTCTACAGAATTTTCACAGGATGTACTGTCACTAATATTCTGGGATAACAGACATTTTGTAACATACACAACATGGTATGTATGTTTCGTCGAGGTACCTACATGGACAAACAAACGCTACACTGACACCAGTACAGCAAACAGGCTCAAGGGCAAATAAATACAACACAGTCTGGTTAACAAGAGAGGAAAAGGTGTTTTAGACGATCCCTCCCCCCCCCCTCTCCCCCACACACACGCGCGCGTGTATTATCATTGTAAATGATCACAAATTAATTAACTTTTACACCATATAAAATTAAAACTTCCTTTAAAAATTACGTAATGTTAAAAATCGAGAACGAGTTCATAAAATGGATTATATCTAATTTCCCTTGTCTTAAAACTTTCTGATTATACGCGTCTTTTCAGCAAACCAATAATGATTTTCATGTGCTTTTTTCCAATGAATTCTAATGCCAAAGCATGACAAAATCCAGGTTGTCAACATTAACTTCATACGAGTTTCTACGCCTGTTCGGTTTAAATGTTGTTGTTTTTTTCTGATACTTTTGGTTTTACAGAAGACAACAGTTTAAAACAATTTTCATTCCTCTCTATAGGTGCCTGTGTGCATGTGTTTGCCTGCTTGCGCGCGTGTGTACGTGAGTGTGTACAATCGTGGACCAGTTACTGCCACGTTTTTTTTTTTCTGCAGGCTGGACCGGAGAATGAAAAAAAACAAAAAAACAAACAAAACCTATCAACATATATATCCATATTCTATGACTGCTATTCATATCATTACAATGCATTCTCTCTCTCTCTCTCTCCCCCTCTCTCTCCCTCCCTCCCTCTCCCCTAACCACTTCCTCGCGATCCCTTTACCATCAAATCATGTGTACAATATACTATTTTTTTTCTCCAATAGGTATTCAATGTGGAAACTTCAATCATGAATCAAATTGCTAATGAAACCCGTCTAAAGACCGTATTCAGCATGCATTCTACGGATTCTACTTTATCATAAAATATATCTAAATACATCGTTAAAGTGAGAATGACTTTGAAAAAAGAAAAAGAGAGACAGAGAGATAGAGAGAGAAAGAGAGAGAAAGAGAGAGAGAGACAGACAGACAGACAGAAAGCAAAGTCATCGAAAGACTAAACACTTGTTCAAATCTAAAATCAAAATTAAAATTGCACACTCACTCACTCACTCACTCACTCTTCCCTAGGAAAAAATAATGATTTGATGCCAGAAACACTTACTCTACATATAAAATGGGAGTATTTGTCACAAAGCATCACCTCGCAATACGTTTTGCGTTTCCCTTGTCGCGATTACGCATACATAAAGACAGACAGACAATCACAGAGATAGAGAAAGACAGACAGACAGACAGACAGACAGGGTGTTGGGGGAGAGGAAAGAGACAAAGGAAATAATTTGTGTACAAAACAAACCAACCGAAATGTTAATAACTTAAAACGCAAAAAAAAAGATGATACATTAAAAAAAAAAAAAGAAAGAAAAAGAAAAGGAGCCCAAACTTTTGAGCTCTTTGATACCATAAAAACTTGATTCAACACAATTTTGTCAACGATTCCAACACAATTTGTGTAAACCCCTCCCTCCCATCCCCGATCCACAACCCCGAGAAAAGAAAAAAAAAGAGTTAACACTTTAGCAGCGTGAAACTTTCAACTGACACACAGCAAATCCACTCAGCAAAGTCTTGTTTTCCAGTATCTGTTTAAAAAAAAAAAAAAAAAAAAAAAAAAAAAAAAAAGTCTACATCGTCCACCACCAATCACCACCACAGATGTGGATCTGAAATCTCTTGGAACCGTCACACCACACACACAATGTTGATGGAGGGGAGGCGGGTTTGGGGGGGGGTCAGTGGGGGCGGAGCGGGGGTTGGGGTGGGGTTAAAATGTTCCTTCTATTTTGTTTTGCGTCTGCACAAATTTCAACACAATACACAACTAACAAACGTCATTTATACTGTTTTCTTTTTCGAGAGAGAAACTGTTTACACGTTGAGAAATAGTTTGTTTTTGTTTTCTTTTTTTGTTGTTTTTTTTTGGGGGGGTAGGGGGTGGGACCAGTCTTTTCCTATGTATATACTGTGTCCGCCAAGTTTTGAACCTTCCGGAAAGGGATAACTTTGGACAAAAAAAAAAAAAAAGAAAGAAAAAGAAAAAAAATGGGGTGGGGGGGGGGGAGGGGAAGGGGAGGGGAGGGGGGTTGCGCAAAATCCGGCTCTGTCACGCCAACCACGATACGATATCTTGCGAAATGTTTGGGTGAGAGAGAGAGAGGGCAGGAGGGGGGTAGGGGGTGGGGGGCAGCAACAAAAAAGTAGAACGAAGCGCGAAACTTGCCGAGATTCGTTGTCGTTCTTCTTCATCATTCGGTCTTCAGAAAGAAGGTAGACGTAGAAGTAGTAGCTGTAGTAGTTGTAGTAGTTGTAGTAGTAGTAGTAGTAGCAGACCTCTCCTCACCCTTCTTGACGTAAGATTACAGTCTTTTATCGCTGTTGTTGTTGTTTTGATTTCCTTCCTCCAAAATGTCTCTCTCTCTTTTTTTTTCTTCCTCTTTTATCCAAGACACACCCCGACACCAACGTCCGCAAAACCATCTCAAGATGGGGAGATGTCCAGACCCGGGGTTCTTGCTGCAAACAAACCAACGCCGAATCTGAAGGATGTGGTTATGTGGATGGAGTTGGGTGACGAAACGGTTAGTTAGTTGGGTGTTTGACTAAGGAACGAGACGAGATTTCACTTGAGATCGATCGTGGTGATCCGATAATGGAGATAGTGCCATTTTCAACAACAAAAGTAAGGGGGAAAAAAGAAATAAAAAGAAAAAAAGAAAAAGAAGAAGAAGAAGAAAAAAAAAAGAGAGTGGGGAGAGTGAAACAAAATCATAGTATGTTGTTAACGATCTCGTTTTGGTAGTCGTGTCGTCACAAACAGGAGGAGGAGGAGGAGCAAGAGGATGATGAAGAACAGGAAGAGGAAGAAGCGGCAGAACCGGAAGCGGAAGTAGAAGCAGAGGGCGGCTGCGCAGTGGCGGCGGCGTTGTTACGGAAGGCTGGGGCAGGAGAGGGGACGAAGAAGTGGTGGTGGCGTCACTGGGACAGCGGGCTGGACATGGTCTCCGAGGGGGTCCCTGGGAAGTCCGACCCCACCGAGTTGGGCATGTCGTCGTGCGGATGAGGGTTGTTGGCGTTGGGGTTGAGGGAGGAAGGGTGATTGTGGTGGGGGTGCGTGGGCGGCTGCTGCTGCTGGTGGGGGTGGTGCGGGTGGGTGGTGTGGTGGGCGTGCGGGTGCGGGTGGTGGTGGGGGTGGGGGTGGTGGTGGTGAGGCGGGTAGCCGGCGGGCATCATCAGGTCTCCAGGGTGGTGGGGTGGGGACCCGTGGCATCCGGGGTCCATGTGCTCGAAGGTGTTCATCTGTGACACACACACGCACACACACGAACACACACACACAGAGGATGCAAGCGTCTTGTTAGTTTCATTGTATGGCATCATCATAACGAGATGTCTACTATTATCACATGGTGAACTCAACAATTAGGGAAAGTTGACAGGAGGGTGAAGGGGAAGGAAGATGAAAACTGAGAGAGAGAGAGAGTGGGGGGGGATAGACTGAAGGGAGGTAAGGACATACATACATACAACAGACAGACAGACAGACAGATATACAGAGAAGCACACAAGCAATACTCATTTCGATTCATCTTATTAGAATGTGCCAGTCCTGCATAAGAAGTTAATCCATGTTGTGCATTCCAAGAATCCTTTGTACTTTTTTTTCTTCTTCTTGTTTTGTTGTGCATGTTTCCCGTCCAGATGACAACTGAGCATGAACTGCAATTTGAGCTATGCTACTATTAATGGTGATACGGAAAACAGACCAGCTTCTTCATTCGTGTGGCTTATATATCCCACTCGTGATTTTTTTATATACTTTTTAACAATTATTTTCTTTTTCTCCTTTTTTTTTTTAGCGTATGGCCAATTTTGCCCGGTGGTTGAGGCAGCACTGGTCCGTTTTCTGGAACAGGCTGTGATACAATCCATCAATCAATCACCCAAATCAATCAATCAGTTAATACAAACCCCAAAATGTATATAAACCTCGCAAATTTACCCAAACGTTATTCACAGTTTTCACAAAACATCCTTCCAGAAAAACAAAACAAAACCATAGCACTCTTCTTGCCTATTCCATACTGGCTTCACACCAAAATGTCAAGCAATGAATAAATGACTTTCTTGAGTCGTTCTCTCTTGACTTCTTGACTGTATAGTAGGCCTGCTTGTATTTCGACATGACTGAAAACTAAAACAGGCAGTTTGGGGGGAAAAAAACCCAAAACGAACGTAACTATCCTGCGCGAGCAAAGTTGAACAAAGACAAGTAGGTCGGAAAAGAGTTAATTCAATTTCTATTATTCAAACACAAATTTACATTGACGATCTTCCAAGAAAAAAGAAAAACAAAAAGTCAGCAGCGAGCGTACAGAGAAGTCCCTCATTTCGATCTTTCTTTCTTTGAACTGAAACTGAAACTTTGTTTGAATTTACTTTTGTTTTCTTTTTGGCTGTCCTTTCCGTCTTTTGTCTGGTGTCTTTTTCTCTTGCTCTCCATGTGAATCCGTCATTTCGATCTTGCTTTCGCTATTTTTACTTCTGTTTCTGTTTTCCTTCTCTCTCTCTCTCTCCCTCTCTCTCTCTCTTGATTTACTTCCTTTTGTCTTGTTCCTCTTGCCTTCCTTTCGGGAATTACCGATTGTTCTTATTCTTTGTGATCTGTTTTATTGATCATTCTCAAGCTTCTGAACTCCCGCAACGCGCCATGAATTCATGGGTGTGTCGTGTTGATGGACAGGGTAGTTACGGCTGGTTCATGTGCCCTATTTATTACTGTATGTATTTATTTGTTTATTCGTTTATCTGTATGCTCCTGCTCGTTCCGATCTAATCCTGAAACGACAGTCTTTTTAGAGCCGAAACAGCACGCACACGTCGTGCGTTTGTTTGTGTGTGTGTGTGTGTGTGTGTGTGTGTGTGTGTGTGTGTGTGTGTGTGTGTGTGACACTCTGTCTGTCTGTCTCTCAGTCCGTCTATTTGTCTGTCTGTCTGTCTAATTCTCTCTATATTTTTGTCTGTCTGAATAATTCTATGTTTTTGTCTGTCTGAATATCTGCCCGTGTCTCCATAACTACTATAAAAACTAAATTGTTTCAAACAGATTCATGAAGCAGTTGAACAAATATGATACCCCCCCCCAAAAAAAAAGTATGAAAACATGCTACACTGAATCAACAACTTAAAACACCGACGATCAAATCGGGCAGAATCCCCAAGCTACTCGGCCTTGTAAGTTTTACAGAGAACTTTCACGTTCATAACAATAACAACTATGGCAACACTTCTAGTTCAAAATGATACGTTACTATATTCAAACAACATCGAGTCGATTATCAAGCAAATTTGAGGCAGCAAGATTGACAGCAAAAGGTGAAATTGATCTCAAGCCAAAAGAATTATGTTACACCTGGTCAGTCGCATCACCAACTTGTTGAATACGCGGTTAGTCGAGCGTTTACACTGGTGGTAAATCTATAGACTTCCTCCACAAAAACCGTTATCATTATTTATTATAACACCGTTACCATCATTATTGTTATTATCATTATCATGATTATGATTATCGTCATTCTTCTTCTTCTTATTATTATTATTGTTGTTATAATTAATGCTGTTAGAGTTAAAAACTTTCCCAACACACCATTTCTCTAGACAATGTGCCGTTGGATGGGGAATTATTTGCATGTAGAAGTAAGGTAGTTTCGAAGGTATAGGATAAGTAATGGGAAAAACAAGAACACACAAACGTGTCATAGAATTCTTACACACTTTGTCCAGTTGTCGCTTTTATCATTTTTGTTTTTTGTTTTTTGGTTGTTGGGTTTTTTTTGTTTGTTTGTTTGTTTGTTAATGTTTCTGTAGTTGGTTGGTTCAGTTTGTCATGCGTTTATGTACACGTCTGGTTCAGAAATCATTCTAAATAAACCAGTGTCCATTTGGGAACAAATAGACATACTAATATAAAGTTAATATGTTGCATCAGTTACTGACTTCGAAGAAGATAACGAAATAAAACCAAGATAAATGAACATGAATCGAAGAGATTAATCTGCCATTAATCCCCCCACGCCCCCAAAAACACAAACCCCCAAACCAACTATTTTTAAATATGACCGAATTACCATTAATAAAAACTGGTATGGAATGTAACATTTTATAATTGTCAGTTTTCTAATTTCATTTGTTACAGAACACAATTTTCATTTTTTTAAAAACCAACCGTAAAGATATGTACAAGCAAATGAACGAGGAAAAAAAAGTGTGAAAGCATTCACGGTAATCGGACTATTTTCATACAGAAGCAACCAATGAAATATGCCCTTTATTTTTTTTTTTTTTCAAGTGTCAAAATGAGGCTGAAATAATCGAAAGCCAACTGAAAAAAGAAAAAAAAAATCATCCACACAAGATGATTATCAACAAAAATCAAAAATGCTGTACGACAAGGTGGGAACGACCGAAGGAAATAAAAATCAATAATGTCAAAAATGGCTTTAGAACAAACAAAAAAAGAAAAGAAAAAAAGACAATAACAAAAACGGAAACCTAATGTTTAAATAGCGTGCAGAATTACTTTTTGAATCATCTCTTTAAAATGAAACAAAAAAATGAAAATAAAAAATGTGAAATCTTCTAATGGTGAGAACAACAAAAAAAATGAAAGGGAGAGAAAAAAAAAATCGTGTCTTTTCTTACGACCGAAAACAAAAACAAAACAAAAACCAAAAACAAAACAAAGCAAAAAAATCTGACAGCCTGTAATTTGATGTTGTTTTCTGGGAAGGAGACAACCGAGGAGAAACAAAGCAAAAGAAAATTATGGGGAGGTTAAAAAAAACAAAAACAAAAAAAAAACAGAAGCAAAGAGGAGGGGGGAAAATGCTACAGAAGTGTGAACTGATGGGATACATGACAGAAGGTTAAAATCCAATAGTCCGATTACCGTGTGGGACAAGAAAGCTTTTGCCGACTTTCTTGTCCTGAGCGCTGGCTGATGGAAGAAGGAAGGAAGGAAGGAAGGAAGAAGGTCTGGCATGGAGAGACAGAATTCCTCCTGTTCCCCCCGGTGCCACTGGCAGCGTCTGTCTTCTGCCTGAAGGCCTCGCTTCTTCACCTTCTTCTACAGTTCCGGAGTCTGTGTTTTCAGCCTCCTTTTTTTTTTCTCCTTTTGATTAATCAATTAAGCCAGTGATGATTTTCTCGCGCCATATAGAGTCAACACTACTACAGGGCAACACCAGGGATTAGAGAGAGCCTTCTATTCAGGAATGGAAACCAACAGAGTTGCGGCCACGTTTGTTGTGTTGAATGATTCTCTGCGTTCGTGGTTGTCTCCATCGCTTTGTAGATACCATTCTGTCTACAGGTTAAAATGCTCTTTCCTTACATTGTCAATGAATGCTACAAAATGAAAAAAAAAAAAGTTCCATTATTCATTTCCATTTCATGGTTTCTGTGACTGTGACGTAGAAATAGCAGGACTAAATAAATAAAAATGTCAATGTTCAACAACAGAGGAAAAAAAAAAGAAGTACAAACGCGCAGGATTATTTCTGCGAATTTTGGAAATGTCTGGGTTGAACACTTTCATTGGCGTTATAATGTTCTGCATCAAAATGTCGTAAACATCAAATCCCACTTCTGCCAGGTGTAAGTGATTTAATCACTTAAAAAAATAATAAAATAAAATAAAAAGATTCGCCGACAATGTGCGTATTCCATAAATTTTATCTTCCATATTAAAAGGAAATCTTCACAGACAGGCACACGGACAACAAACATGACAAAAGTCAGCAGCACACTCATACTAAAGGTGCACAAGCTTACAAAGACACTGTTTCTTGTCTCTAACACTCTCCAATCAAACACAAATACATTCCTTCCCCTTCCTTTATCTCAACAGACACGATAGACGGGTATACATACGCACGTTAACACACACACACACACACACACTTCCCGACTACCATATATATATAGATATATATATATATATATATATATATATATATATATATATATATATATATATATATATATATATATATAATTCTTCAACGCAAACCAATTACAACAAACCCCCTCTTCCCACCAAACCACTCCTCCTTTCTTTTCTGTCCTGGCTCAGCGAGACGCGAGGACAACAAACACCTGCACCAAGACCTATACATCCACCTCCTCCTCCTACTCCTCCTCACCCATCATCAACCTCAGCAGCATGATCAAACCATCAAGAGTATCACAACCACCCCCTAAATCCTCTTTTTCTGTTTGTTTGTTTCCAATTCAGAAAATTGCCGACGTTTGTTTGTTTTAAATTCAGAAAAAAAAACAAAAAAAAAAAACGGCCGGCCCGTCGTCAACACCCTTGCTCGTCCATATACACGATGGCATCGTCCTCTTCAGGAGGCAAAAAGCGGCTCACCAGTTGCTGGAAGGGCGGGTGGTGCTGGTCCATGTCACCCTGCATGGCGAACTCGCTGAGGGCCTTCCAAGGGGTCTGGTAGCTCTGCACCTCCACCGGGTTGGCCTGCAACCCCGGGGGTCCCTCGTGACGCACCGGCGACGAGGCCACCATGGGCACTCCGTTGAGAGGCCGCTGGAGCTGCCCACTCTGTTTTTGAGAAACACACGAGGTAGGTGAGACAAAAATCTTCATCTTGCTTCGGATTAACTTAATTAAATCTATCAGGAACAGGGCTTCGAAAGAGAATTTCTTCCTGTTGTTGTCCTGTTTTATCTTAACTGCGGTGTATTGCTTTAAGTTCTAAACATGTTCTGAATGAAGAAGAAGAAAAAAGTATATATATATATATATATATATATATATATATATATACTGTGTGTGAGAGAGAGAGAGAGT
>NC_134880.1:20637245-20652245 GCF_041734735.1 Babylonia areolata
ACAACAACAAGAAACGTAGACACAATTAAATAAGAGAGAAACAAGCTGAAAATAAAAGTAACAAAACCACAATTTCACTCAATTTACAAAAAAAATGAAAAACATAGGGAAATATAAAGAGGAACAAGAAGATGAAGAAGAAGGGGGTGGGGGGAGGGGGGAGGGGGGGAGGGGGGGCGAACAAAGGCTGTACAATCAGACAGGAAAAAAAAGACGACGACATGAGAAGCAAGAACGCGGAGAGGAGGAAAGAGGAAAACAAAAGGAGGAAGCAGAGAGAAGGAGAAGAAAAAAAGAGAAAAAGAGAGAAAGAAAGAAAGAAAGAAAGAAGGGAGGGTGTGAGGGAAGGACGAAGGAAGAAGGAAGAGAGGAAGAGAAGGAATAGGAGGAGAAGGAGTAGCAGCAACAGCAATAACAACACGTGAAGGAACACTAAAGTAGGAAGAGGGGAAGAGCAAAACACACACACACACACACACACTCACAGGCCGTTATTATAAAGGTGTCCAACATACACAGAAAATACGCTTCGTGTTCTTGTGTATTTTGAGGAAGATGTAGCGCCTTAGCTTTGCAATAAAAAAAAAAACCCAAAAAAAACTGCACTAACCATCCAGGGTTCATCGAAGTGGGGCACACACAGTCATACTACACTCACATACGTGTGCGCGCGCGAGCACACACACGCACGCAAACGTGAACTCACAAACACACATGCACACACACACACACCCACACACACACGCACACACACACACACACACACACACACACACACACTACCCCACGGTACAGCACGGTGTGGTACGGTACCCCACCTCACAGAAACAACAAGAGGTAAAATGAAAGAAAAGGAAGGGGAAGGGGGCGGTCGGGGAGGGTGGGGGGTGAGGGGGGCGGGGGGCGGGGAGGTCGGGTGGAGGGAGGGGAACGCAGCACTCGTGGGCAAGGCGAATTACAGACTAGGGGGGAGGGGGGGAAGCCAATGAAACGCCTAGTGAGTCAAAAGATGATCATTGAGAGAACAAAAGCCCCGGCCAAATACTAGGGAATAAGCGATGAAAGCGGAGACAAGAACGAGAGCTCTTCTATAGACAACAAGAGCATGGGGAGGAGGAGGGGGAGGGGAGGAGGGATGGGTGGGTGGGTACGAGAGGGGTTGCAGCGGGTTGGGGGTGAGGGGTGGGGGAACAAGAGACAGAGCTTCTCCTCTCTCCCCCACTACCCTCAACCCCCCACCCTCTACCTATCCCTCCCCACACCACCCCACCCCAACCCCCCTGTCCCTTGTCCTGAAAGACAAGGAAAGCGGATAATCCCCATACAGACAACAAGAGGTGGAGAAAGAGAGAGAAGAGGGAAGAGAGACAGACATAGAGAGAGAGAGAGACAGAGAGACAGAGAGAGAGAGAGATAGAAACAGCCTTCGGACCAGATGCGCGAGCCGATCTTTATCACGTCTCTCGCTCCGTGAGAGCAATTACCTCCAACTTGATGGTGGGTTCTAGCCCTCCGCACCCCACGGGGAGGGGACGAGGGAGGGGGGGAAGGGGGGAGGGGAGGAGAAGGGGGTGGGGGTGGGCGGGACATCAACCCAGGGGTAGCAGTGGTAGTGGGGGGGGAAGGGGTGGGGAGGTGAGGGAGGAGAAGGGCGGCAGCAGTAGGATGAGTTCAGGGGTCACAGGAAACAAAAACAAGGGAAGAGTGATAGTAGAGGGCGAGGGGAGGGGAAGGTGGAGCTTTTGTGTGTGTGTGTGTGTGTGTGTGTGTGTGTGTGTGTGCGTGGTGGGGAGATGGTAGTAGTAGGGGGAGAGAGGTTTTTGGCGATGACGACAATATCGTTGCAACTGTCACCAGTACCATCCAGTACCTCTGTCTGTCTTTCTGTCTGTCTGTCTGTCTCTCCCATTGCAGCATTCCTCCTTCTCCCCCCCCCCCCGCCCCCCCCCCACCCCGCCTCTCCACTTTCTCTCAAGGTTTCTCCTTCCTTCCTTTCTATTCTTCCTTCCTTCCTTACTTCCTCTAGCTTCCACCATTTCTGCCACCCCAATCCTCCCCCCCTAAACCCCCCTCTGCATTCCCGCAGCGGCTATCGGGTGGCCCTCTAATCAAAGGGTAATTTCTTATAATGATGATTGAACTAATTGGGCACGGCACCCCAAGAGGGGGGGGGAGGGTAAGGAGGGAAGGGGTGGGGAGGGGCTGAGGGTGGTGGTGCCGGATAAAGACTGGAACCAACAGCGACTGATTACTTCACAGACGTACGGAGCAACTGTCTGTCGTCTGCTACACGTATTGTGCTGCTTATACTGCTTGGTACCCTGTTTTTTGGTGTTGTGTCTATACTGCGATTGCTGCCTGATACTGCTACATGTGCTGCTGTTGCTGTTGTTGCCGCCTATCTAAGATACTGCTGCTGATGCTACTACTGCTGACACCAAAACATTTTTTTTCGCACGATATCCAACACACAGCACTGCTACCCCCCATACTGTTGCCAGTCTACAGCCAAATGATCTGCTCTGTTCTTCTGTGCTCTGAGCTGGTCTGGTCTGGCATGTGTGCGTGCGTGGAGAATGTGCTGTGACAAGGATAAATGAATAAAAAAAAAAGGTGGGGGCGGGAATGGAAAGAAGAAGAACAACAACAACAAGTACAACAACTACAACAAGAAGTACATCTAGAACTAGAACAAGAATAACAAGTTCCAGTAGAAGAAAAACGGGAAGAAGAACAAGAAACAAAACAAGGCAAAGAATGAGAACAAATACAGAACAAAGGTCAAGAACAAGACGAGCAAGAAGGAGGTGGAGGAGGCGACAATGATGATACGGAAGAATAAGGCTCGAGATGAGGATTCACGAGGTAAGTCTTCGCAAAGTGTTCTCACTCAAACAGTGAATTGCGCGTTCTTTTAAGCGTATTAAATCACATCTTTACAATCAATGTTTATCCAAACAGACGACGACAACAAAACAAAAAACACCCCCCCCCCCCCCAAAAAAAAAAAAAAAAAAAAAAAAAGAAAGGAAAGAAGAAAGAAACCAGATATGACGTGCACTAGATTCAATCACAACAAGTTTTCAAAGAGCTAATCAAATCCAGCTACGAGCATGGTGATGGGTACATTTCGATGTGGGGGTTGGACGTGTACTTATCATCAAAGGCGAACTGTGTTTATTTTGTTCCGATCATGAAAAGCGCTCGAAGTTACAAATCTTATTGTTAAAATGTCTAGGAAATATACTTCAAGAGAATGATATTGCTGCAGAATATTTATTCTTTAAAAAAGGGGGGGGGGGTATACTTTTGTGCATTAATAAAGAAGAGACAGTCACACAATAAACATTTTACTTCTCCAGATTCAAGCGGTGGAAGCACAATTCAATACCTGTGTGGCAAAAGAAGAAGAAGATGATGATGATGAAGAGGACGAAGAACAAGAAGAAGAAGAACAAGAACAAGAACAAAAAGGAAGAATGAAAGAAAGAAAGAAAGAAAGAAAGAGAGAGAGAGAGTCAGAGAGACAAACAGATAGACAAAGACTGAGACAGAGAAGTTGGAGACACAACACAGTCCAGAGACACAAAAGGTTAATATGGAACTGAAAGAAAGCAGGGGATGATGAAGCAGACAACATATTTCTAATGGGAGGAAAAAGAAGAAGAAGAAGAAAAAAAAAGATGGATGACAGATGATTTGCATGGAATTCCCAAACGCATCTTCTTCACCCCACACCCCCACCCCCACTCCCCTCACCACGCGTCCCCTGCCATCCACACACACACACACGCACACACACACACACACACACACACACACGCACACACACACCCTATCGCTCCCTACCACACCCATCCATACCCCTCCCATTCCCATCTCTTTCCTACTCGTGACGGCCTGGTGATATGGAAACTGGGGTGACCTGAAGCTTTGCGGTTCGTGGGATGGTGGGGAGGAGGAGGAGGAGGAGAAGACAGAGGGGAAGTGGGGAGTGGGAGGGGCAGGGCTGGAGAGAGGAAGAAAAAGAGAGGAGGGGGTGGGGAGGAGTGGACGTGGAGGTTTGGTGAGCCGGGAGGGGGTGGGAGGGGGCGGCGAGGGTCGGGGGAGTGGGGGGGGGGATTGTGTGACGCGTGGCGTGTCACCCTGTCTCTGTCATCACGCTCTGACCGCCAGGACAGAGACGGACAACCGGCTGCTCTCCCCTGAGATCAATCTCCTGGACAAGCATGGGAGGAGAGGGTGAGGGGGCCGGAAGAGGGGAGAGTTAGGTGAGAGAGGGAGAGAAAGAGAAAGAGAGAGAGGGAGAGAGAGGAAAGGAGAGAGAGGGAGAGAGAGAGAGAAGCGAAGAGAGAGACAGAGACAAAGAGTGAAAGAGAGAGGGAGGGAGAGAGGGAGGGAGAGAGAGGGGGAGAGACAGGGAGAGAGAGAGGGGGGAGAGAGAGAAGCGAAGAGAGAGAGAGACAGAGACAAAGAAAGAGAGAGAGATAAGGGGAGAGAGAGAGAGGTGAGTGAGAGACAGACAGAGAGAAGGGGAGAGAGAGAGAAGGGGAGCGAGAGAGAGAGGGGGGGGGGGTGAGGTGAGGATGGTGCATCTGCTTCCACACCAATCTGACGACTACCACACGACCACAGACATAGACCGCGGAGAGCGCGACCTCGGTGTTTTGTGTGTTTTGTTTAGTTTTGTTTTGTTTTCTTTGTTCGTACAGGTGCTGTGTTTTGGGAGGGGGTGGGTGGTTGTGGGTTTGTCATTTTTCTCTATTTCGCGTCCTCTTCCCCGCCATTATGATTGTCCCACAGTTACAAGTTACAGTAATCCGATTTTTAGATATTTAATTTTAATTACGTCACGTTCATGAGACTCGTTATATAGTGTGTGTGTGTGTGTGTGTGTGTGTGTGTGTGTGTGTGTGTGTGTGTGAATGAGGGGTGATGGAACAACAGAACGCACGCGAACTTGATTGTGTATACATGTAACAAGACATTGTGTATACATATAACAAGACATGGGGACCCCCCCCCCCCCCTCCCCCCCCCCCCTTTTCGACACAAATGGCGCTGCTTGTCGCCATGTCAGATCCAGATCCCCTAGGGATCAGCATCCCTCCTTCCTCCCTGCCCTCTCTCTCCCCGCAACCCCCACCCTTCGTTGTAACGGGATTCTACATCTGTCAGCACCACCACTACCGCCACCCCTTACCCCTTCCCTCCACACACACACACACACACACACACACACAACGCGGACACGTGAATCTTTAAGTGTCTTTATATAACCCCCTACCCCAACCCTCCCCTCCAGCCCCCCATCATCCCCCCCCTCTCCCCGCAAGTCCCATGATGTGACAACCCAACCTACACCCTTCTTCCCCTTGTGATAACGCATCGTGTAAGCCCCCCTTCATCCATACACTGATATGACACTGGTTGATGCATTTGTCGTGTCGCTCAAGTCTTACTGGGTTCCACAGCACGCCACGTGTTCGGCTATCACTTTCACGGTACTTGCTGTTAAGTTTCTATTCTGTCGCGCTCCCAGGTAGTCCAAGACTGTTATAATAGTATTGTGTGTGTGTGGGGGGGGGGGAGAGTAGGAAGGAGGGAAGGTAGTAGGGAGTGGGGGTGGTGCGGGGGGGGGGGGGGTGAGAAAGAGGAGAGACGGAGAGACGGAGAGAGGGAGGGGGAGCAAGACCTACAGACTAGTGGCCTGTGGAGACAAGCCACTGATAATCAATTGAGTATGTATATATATATATATATATATATATATATATATATATATATATATATATGTATATATGTATATATATATTTTTTCTTTTATAATTTATCATACATACATATATATATATATATGTATATATATATATATTTTTTTTTTTTTTATCATATATATATATATATATATATATATATATATATGTATGATAAAATAAAATTGTGTGTGTGTGTGTGTGTGTGTGTGTGTGTGTGCGGGCGCGCGCGCGATCACAAGCATACTGCCAATCACCTTGACGTCATCGATGACGTTGCTGTTCCACATTCCACCATTTTCAAACTACCCTCGTAGTTTTTTGGGGTGTTTTTTTCTCTTTTTTTTAATTTCAAAATATATTATTAATGATACTTTCTCTTTCCCAAAATAGTAAGTGACGTACATGTTGTGTGCCGCAAGTTACCTTGAATGGCAGAAAAAGAAAAAAAAGAAAGAAAAAATAAAAATAAAATAAAAAAGGAGTGGCCAACGTAATGATTAACTGAATATCGCAACCCCCACCCCAACCCCATACTCTCCTCACCCCCTCTCTCTCTACCTACCCCCCCCCCCACACACACACACACCACCTTCCCCTTCCAACCACCCCGGGGGCTAGCTGGCTGCAATGGTGCCGCCCAACAAGCAGAACAAATCACTTGCCTCACACGGCAATGAAGCTCGCCTGACCTGGCGCGCGGTCTACCAAGGCTGTCCAGTTTTTTTTCTCTAATCAATCCGCTTACTCCTCCCTACCCCCTCCCCCCCCCCCCCCCCCCCCCCCCCCCCACACACACACACACACACACACACCCTTCCCCCCTCTCTTCTCCTAACACACACACTCTCAAAAGAAGAAAAGAAAAAAAAGGGAAGGAAAAAAAAGAGGGAAAAATAACAAAAAGCGCCAACAAAAATACCGCTCGTCAATAAGCCTTTTGTTGCTCGCACACAAGACTCCGCTGTTGTCCTATAGCGCATTAATAAACGTCCCTTTCACGCTCTCAATGAACAAGCCCTCTATGGGGATTGGGCGGCAGCGGCGGGCGAGAAGGAAATCGAACAGAAATTAAAGAAAACAGCGGAGGAAATTCGAAAATAATGGAACATGCAATGCCCACCAGAGCTGGCAGCAAAACGATTCGGCGCGTTGCGCTATGAAGACGATATTGCTTCATACAGAGATGTATAAAAGAGACCAAGCTTCTTCTTCCCACCCCACCCCACCTCACCCGACCCCACCCCAAAGCCCCACCTTCTATCCCATCCCCCCAAAGCTTCCATGCCTTAGTAAGCGGAAGATTATTCATGACGACACTGAAGAGACTCTGTCACGCTGAAATGATGTGAGCCGCAGCAACTTCTTTTACCATGGAAATAATAAAAAGCCCGTAAAGAAGAAACGACCCGTTAGAAAGAGGCTTGGTTGATGGAGAAGTAGAAGCAGCAGCAGCAGCAACACCAGCAGCAGCAGCAGCAGCAGCTCCGAGCCCTGGCAAAAGCTCCCTACCCACCCACCCACCCACCCAGCCGCCGAGGTTCAATTCAAAGCCATCGAACCTTTTGATGGACGGGACCGGAAACTACCGATCACCGATTCTGGGAGACGGCCGATCTGGAATTGATGGCGGGCGAGCGGCGTCACCAGTCAGGTTTTTTTTTTTTTTTTTTTCCCCTTTCTTTCTTTCTGTCTTTCTTTCTCCTTGTGTGTCCGCCTCGCTTTTCTTCCCTCCCTTCTCCCTTGAGCGGTCTTTAGTGGAACGATGGACAGGCTCGGAGGTCTGGCTTTGCCACTGGGCGGTCTCTCGCAACAATTTGCTTTTAATTACCGCGAGAAAAGACACAATCCAATATCGTTCCCAGCTTTTAATTTCCTGTCCAGGCAGACAGCCCTCCTCTCTCGCGTGAGGCCAAATCCTGCAGACGCCCGAAGGAAATTAAAAATCTCCCCCCTCCACTAATCAGCGAGCAAATTTACATCGAATTAACTCGAGTTGAAAGAATCATCAAGACGGGCATTCAGGGCCGTTTATTGGCGTCCAATCAGCCGTACGTTTCAGCATGGCCGCTCTGTAAGTTACAGGGACATAGCTGCGGTGCTGGTGGTGGTGGTGGTGGGCTGTACTACTTGGCGCTCGCGGAGGAAGAGAGGGAGGGACACAGTCAGAGAGAGGCAGTGAGGGAGAGAGAGAGTGGGGGAGAGAGAGAGAGAGTAGGAGACAGAGTGACAGACATAGAAAGACATAGATGACAGGCAGAGAGAGAGAAAGAGACAGACAGACAGACAGTAGGAGAAAGAGTGAGAAACACAGAGAGAGAGCGATGATAGGAGACAGAGTGAGAGACATAGAGTAAAGAGAAACAACATGGGCACAGAGAGAGATAATGGGAGACAGAGTGAGAGACAGACGCAGAGAGACGGTGAGAGACAGGGAGAGACAATGAGAGATAGAGTGAGAGACAGAAAGAAACAGAGACACACAGGACATTTTTCTTTAACACGTACTTAAAATTTAAAGAAAAAATGGCTTGTGCATTGCAGATCCTTATCAGATCCAACCAAACGTGTCCTGAACACTTACGAAAGATCACGAGAGTTGAGCTAATGGAAGGTAGCAACTGACTGCATCGACGATAGAAAATATGCTTTGATATCTATATGCTATGGGTTTCAGAACCATATTGTATTTATAGTTTTAAAAACAAATGTTTGTTCTTTTTTTATAAGCATTCATTTACAGTTCTACTACTTTCAGATTGTGTGTGTGTGTGTGTGTGTGTGTGTGTGTGTGTGTGTAGTTGTTTGATATTTGGTTGTGTTTTTCTATTGTTTGTGTGTTGGGTTTTTTGTTGTTTTTTGTTTTTGTTTTGTTAATAGTTTGGTTGTTTTTTTTTTAATTTATTTATTTGTTTGTTGTTGTTGATGTTGATGTTGTTTTTTTCTTGTTTGATTTTGCTTTTCTGTCTTTTCTTCTTTTTTTGTGACAGCCTTGGAACAAACAACCTGCCCTCGAAAAAAACAAACACAAAACTAACAACAACAACAACAACAAAACCACCAATAACGGAAACAGAAAACAAGACACCAGTAACCAAAAACAAAAAACAAAACAACACACACACACACACACACACAAAACAAACAAATTTCAATCAAAACCCTCCGTCTAACAGTCACGTCAAAAAGCTCCGCTGGAAATCTAACGCTGGGAGCATGTGCGTGACGAAGACAAGAAGGCCAAACCGTCCCAGACGCCTCCGCGCCGCTTGCACGTGAACCCCGAGCACAGGGAACCAATCAAATCAAGCAGGGGGCGCCAAGGAAATCAAAGCGACCGCAAACAGGCGACAATTACATTGTCCCGATCCGGGAGTCATCTCCAAGAACTCAGGATGACTGCTCTCGTCACGAACCCGCTCTGGAACCGATGTTTCCTCCCATCCCATCCCATCCCATCCCCTACTACCCCTCTTTGCCAGATTTCTGCACCAGACGGGGTATTTTCAGACATGTATGATGAAGCTGGCTCCATCCTTGTTTATTGCACTCTTGACGTACTCATCATGCTCTTATCCTTGTGGGACAAAATTATTAGTTTGCTACATGATGCCAGATGTGCCTTAGATAAATGTCAGCAATGCCATCAGTCTAACTTCAGACTCGGCTGTGCTAAGTTTCAAGAAATTATAGCAGCCTCGTTTTGACAAGAAATATCATTCATTTTGCACAAGCTGTGTGGTGTCGAAAGGCTAAGATGGATTCGATAACATGCATATCAACTAGTCACATTATTGGATGTTATTTAAAATCGCTGCACGTTTTAGGTCGATTCGAAAGGAAGCGAGCTGGGAGTCATTTCTCAAACCCCCTCAGTCTGCTTATGCATGAAATAAACTGTTTGCATTTAATGAGGCATAACATTGGTTGCAGTTCGGATGGTGACAATTTCTGTATTTTGGTCCTGTTTCAGACGACCATGGTGTCCACTCTGACTGGCAATTTTGTATGATGAGATAACAAAAAAAAGAAAAAAAAAAAAAAAAAAAAAAAAAAAAAGAGGCGCATTTATAGCGAATATCAAAAGCGCTCTACTTATTTCGAAATCCATGAAAAAATTGCCAGGAACCGATCCTGGCGTGGAAGTCATTCCTAACCATTGTCTGACAGAGAAACTGCTCCACTTTCTTCCGACTCATTGGCGTTCGCACCACGCTAACCCTAGAACGCCCATACAATACCACGAAACCAAAAGAGTGATATGTTTTTTTTTCCATGAATAATAAAAAAAGAACAGGTTATATAGAGCAGGACATTTTAAGTTTATCATGTTTTATGATTATAAATTCATGCAGCAGTCTTTAAATATAACTAATATGTAAACCAACAGTTAAAATAAGGCATCTGATTCTATGAACAGCAAAACAAACCTCGAAACTTAAAAGAAAATAATTAAAATATAAGCATTTAACACTATTGAAACAAAAGTCACACACACACACACACGCGCGCGCGCGCGCGCGCGCACACGCACACACAGCGATACACTTCCTTCTTCCCATTCCTTCTCCTCTTCCTTCATTTTTCTTTTTTAACTTCCGCCCATCTCATCCTGCCATAATTTCAATACAACAACAACACGCCTCCCTTCCCGGTTCCTTCCTCCTTCCCGTTCCCTTCTCCAACTTTGGCTTTAAAAACAATGTTCCAAAAAGCAGGGCAGGAAACAGGCAGAGGACAAACCCCCCACGCCCCCCACCCCTACCCCCGGAATTTGCACACACGTCCACCAGGACAGACACAGCAGGACAGGCCAGGCCAGGCCAGGTCCAGGACTTTGGGCACTAATCATAGACCGACACAAACTCTGCCCCCCCCCCCCCCCTCCTCCCCTGCCCTCCCCCCTCCGCATCCCCCGCTCCCCCGAAAACCACTCCGGGCAAAATGTCAGCCTCGGTGCCAATGCAAGCCGACGCAACCTTCAATCTTATGCTGAGAGACTCCGGAATGGCCCGGAGGAAGCGCCCCGCCAAAGCATCCTCCGACATGATCATCATCATCATCTTCATCATCTTCTTCTTCATCATTTCCCCTACACAACAGGCCTATCCTCCCCTTCCCTCCCCTTCCCTCTCCTCTCCTCCTCCCCCTTCCGCGGTCCTACAATGGAGGTGAGGGGGAAAATGAACACGGAAGTGGGTGGAAGGATGGGTGGTAGGGTGGGTGAAGAGGTGTGTGGGGGTGGGGAGGGGAGGGGTTGGGGAGTGTCGGGAGGTCAACAAGCAAGCAATCGAGGACAATTTCTGTGTTCCGAGACCTTTTCTGGAACTTGACTTTTTCTTCTTTTTTTTTTTTTTTTTTTTTTTTAACATTCACGTTTATCTTTGTATTGAGAAAGGGGAAATATGCCTGCCTCATCTGCTGTCTGTTTATTAGGCGCGAATTTTTCATTTACTCCGGGGAAAAGGATTATTGATATAGCACACAGCTGTTACTTGAAGTTGACCACCTCAGTAATAAACACAGACATGGTGGGGTTGTGTGTGTGTGTGTGTGTGTGTGTGTGTGTGTGTGTGTGTGTGTGTGTGTTATTTTTTTTAAGCAACGCTTTTCAGTCATCGGAATTAATTAAGCTCATGACTGAGTGGTACATTTACTACACAATTCAGCTGTGTCTGTACTGGTTTCATAATCGTACTGTCTTCAAACTTGCCGTTTGACTGAGTGTTGTAGAATTCATTTGGGTGCGTGTGTTCCTTTTTTTCCCCTTTTCATTTTGCAAACTGACATATTACATAAAAGGATGCTATCGACACTTCCAGCACAAGATGATCACCAGATAGATCGAATCAACAGGAGAGAAAACAATGAGGAAAAAAAACATCTTCATCACTTTTTTTTAACTGGATGGAGAAGTTACTGTTATGAAAACATCTCAGTACGGGAGTCATCCCGAAGTATAGGATTGTCCCCTCGAAATACCAACAGACTTAACACACATTATATAACAACAGCTGCAGTAACAACAATAACGAACGCAAAAAGAACACCCGAACCCTACTACATCACTCAGAGACACCGCACGAATAGAACTAGCGATTGTAGAAAAGAGTACCGTGACTATCGGGAGAAAAAAAAAAGAAAAAGAAAAAAAGTACAGCCCGAATGGGTGGGGTTGATTGCGTTTCTCAGGCAATGAAACTGAAAATCAACAATCATTGCTATAGTAAGGGGGAGAATAAAAGTTCCAAACACACATGCATGTAATGTCCAGTGTTCGTAACTAACAAGGTCAGTGCACGCACGTGAAATCAAGAGCGAGAAGTAAAAGGGTTTGTGTGTAGGTGAATAATGTTGCAGTGGTAGAGAACGGGGTTCATTTATAGATGGCTAGGGTGAGTGTGACGAACCACTCCCGAAAAAATATGATTGGTTGAAGGTATGTCCACATATAAAACAGCAATCTTATTTTCCTTCACAAATGAAAAACAAATTACTTGGTTCGGAACTGGAAGAGTACATGCTATTACCACATTCTGAATCGTTTTTCGTAGATGTGGTGTTGTTTTGTTGTTGTTTCCCCCCCCCCTTAATCCACAATAGTTAACTCTCTTGCAAGAAGATTGGTTTTTGACAATACATTCACCACAGCCAAATAAGAGTCTACTTTTGTCCCCAAAACGCAAATACACTCAAACAAAATACACTCCATGGAAAATAACTTCAGATAGAGGTGTGACTAGTCTGTTTTTATTATTCGACTTTTCATTAGGCAAATAATCGCTGGCAGGAAGACGAAATAGATTGGAGACCACTTCGTCAAAATGTGTTCGCCAACTTTTTCACACACACACGCCATCCACCCACCCACTCCCACACACCACAAATCATCCTCAGAAGGAAGGAAGGAAGGAAGGAAGGAAGGAAGACATATATGCCCCCAAAACAACCAAATCGACTTTTCATTTCTTATCCCCTCACTTCACCCCCCCCCCCTCCCCCACTCCCACCCAACCAATCTATTTATTACTTTTTTCCTTCTGTTTATTTCGGCGATAACTATTTCCCTCAAGCTGAATTTGCTTCCCTACCCAACTCCACTCCCCCTCCCCCGCCCCTGCCCCACCCCCACTCCCAAAGTGGCTCCAGCGGAACCAAGCGGCGCGGATGATTACATCTAATTGTCTCCCGACCGTGTTCCTCCGCGACAAACTTGATTCCCCGCGCTTGCGTGCTGGTTTCTAATGCTATCATTTGCCGCCTTCCGTGGGAAGTGGCTAGCCCGGTGCCTGGTGATTTCGGGCTCCGAGACTTTTGCGTGCGACTGCAAGAAATTTGCTTTGATTAGGGGCTTTCTGGCTCATCCGCTAACCGCCAAACACGGACCCCGAGTCCAGAGAACCCGGCCCGCAAGTCATCTCTCGTGTGTGCCCGTGTGTGTGTGTGTGTGTGTGTGTGTGTGTGTGTGTGTGTGTGTGTGTGTGTGTGTGTGTGTGTGTGTGTGTGTGTGTGTGTGTGAATCTCTTTCGGGGAGAGTGCGTCACCAAAATTCAACGCCACCATATTCCCCCCCCCCCCCACCCCCCACCCCCACCCCCACTCGATTTTTTTCCTACCCTCGTCTAATACCACTTGCAGTGAAAAGACGTTAAACTAAAGAACGAACGAACAACAACACACAAATAACTACTAACAAAACAAAACAAAACAGAACGCACACACACACACATACACACACACACACACACACACACGCACGCACACAAGATATTTCACAAGCTCATATTTCCAAGACGGACAGAAGAAACCAATTCAACTATCAGTACTGAGCTGATATTCTCAAGATTCCAGGTGGCTGAGAGAAGAAAAACGAGCTGACATTTTTCATGCTAATGTTTTCTTCAAGTGACAGAATGGGAAAAAAAAGAGAACTGGCCTCTCTCTCTCTCTCTCTCTCTCTCTCTCTCTCTCTGCCCCCCACCCACCCACCCCAGCTGATGGTTTCCATTGATAGAAGTAGACGTAGTGGTGGTAGTGGTGGTACAGAGTAAAAGCTCTGTCACTCTCTCACTCACTGTTGTTGGCACCGAGATAAACAGTGGTTTTGTCTGTGTATTATTCCTCTCTCCGCGTTTCTTCAGACCTTATCTTTTTCTTTTTTTTCTTTTTTTTTTTAGTATCAGCCATTCCTCTTCAACCCCTGCGTGAGTCCCTGGAACGACTATGTGTTGTGTGGCGGTACTACTAACCCTGCGAGCTAGAACGGATTCCCCATTACTATACTCCCTGCTGTCGTTTTTTTTTTTTTTTTCACCTTCTCTCTTATCTCCCCCTTTTGCCGGGTGAACCACCACCATCCCTCCCCTTCCCCCCTTCCACAGTTCATAACCCTATCCACCCCTATCCCTTCCCCCCACACCCCCCAAAAAACAAAACAAAAACAAAACAAAAAACGTAATATAGAAATGGAGGGGTTGGGGGGGCGGGGGGGGGGGGGGGGGGGGGGGTAGAAGAAGAAATAAAGACCTCAGCTGATACAACGTGGGTTTGATTACTGTTTTATGTGACTGTTGGAATGTTGTTAGTTTTTCAAGGACCGCATGATTGTCGAACCAACAATGCTTACTCACAAATACAGAAGAAGAAAAAAGATTTACTGGGAAAGGCATGGACGTTAAAACAAAATAAACATCTGATTAACTGTCTAGATAACTAAACAATAGTTAGACATATTGGTTGTTGTTGCCTTTTTCTTTTTGTTATTGTTGTTGCTATATCACCAGCATAAAATGTCAGCCCTTTTTTATCATATCGTATGAAGACTTTCTTTTTTCTCTTTTTTTTTTTTTTATCGTGGAAGACTTTTTATCTCTGTTGGATCTTTGCTCTCTCCCCCCCCCCCCCATTAGACTTCCACGTGCTTTTCTTCTGTCTTTTTTTTCAGTTAAAATCCTAACACCCTGTACATTGAAACAGTGGGGTTGGCGGGTGGTGGCGGTTGGGGGGGATGGGGTGCGGAGGGTCAGGGGGGAGGGTGGGGGGTCAGGGGGTTGAGGAGGTGGAACAAGGGGGATGAAGGGGGGTGTGTGCTAGCAGCATAATAAAAAATTATCTTCAAAGCGAAGCGGTAAACTGGAACTGTCTGGCACCAAGGAACCGAGAACCAGGAACACCTTCACTTCCACCTCAGTGCTGCCTGTTGTTTCCGAGCATGTGGAGCCCTTGAGTGCACGCGCGTAGAATA
>NC_134880.1:20662245-20664745 GCF_041734735.1 Babylonia areolata
AAAAAAACTTGTCCGAGATGCGACGGCTCTCTAATACAAACCTAGCAAGAGAGAGACACAATAACCATCAGTATATAATAATAAACTCAAAGCCAGTGTAAGTTAGCCAACACAGGACACAGTAAACAGAATTATAAGCTCCCCCGAGATGCTCCCCTATAGTACACAGGAGTCATTTATTTGGTACCACCACCACCACCACCACCCACCTCCACCAGTGTCGTTTGAAGGGTCATAGGTCAGTTGGAGGGGTCATAGTGGGGGCCGGGGATGAGAGGGTGGGGGTGAGGGGGACTCCTTTCCCTCTTCTTCCTAACCCTCAACCCACCCATCCCCAACACACACACATACACAGCTCCCCCTCTCCCCCTCCCCCTCCAACTCATACCTCCATCACCTCATCCCCAACCCATCACCTCAGACTCACGCTCCATTAGTTGCCGTCGTGTCACGCTAAACTTCGCTTCGTCGCCGCTACTCTATGTATTCGTGACCGACTGTCTGTCTGTCTTCTCTCGCTTCATCTGTGTGTGTGTGTGTGTGTGTGTGTGTGTGCGCGCGCGCGTGTGTTTGTGTGTGTGTGTACGTGTGCGTTCGTGCGTATGTGCATGAGCGTGAGTTCGTACGTGCGTGCGTGCGTGTGTGTGTGTGTGTGTGTATGTGTGTGTGTGTCTGTGCGTATCTTTGGTGTGTGTGCGTGTGTGTGTATCTTTGGTGTGTGTATACGTGTGCGTTCGTGCGTATGTGCATGAGCGTGAGTTCTTACGTGTGTGTGTGTGTGGGTGTGGGTGTGTGTGTGTGTGTGTGTGTGGGTGTGTGTGATCCCCTCTCTCTCTCTCTCTCTCTCTCTCTCTCTCTTCTGCTGCTCCTTCCATCCGCTCTCTTCCTCACACACACCCCCCACCCCATCCCCTCCCTCCTCATTCCTCTGTCCACATTCACCCCCACATCCACCCCTCTCAACTCCTCTACACAGGTATACGTGACACCAACATGGTTAGTTGTTGGTGAGGGAATTACTTTCAACGGAATGTCAGTTATGAACAAGTCTGTTGTGTTCTTTGGCGGCGAAGAGAGAGACAGACAGACAGACAGAAAGAGAGAGAGAAAGAGAGAGAGTGTGTGTGTGTGTGTGTTTCTTGAGAATAATCTCCATTCCCTTTTCTTCCCTTTTGTGTGTGTGTGTGTGTGTGTGTGTGTGTGTGTGTGTGTGTGTGTGTGAGACCATGATTCCTGTGATATAATATGTAATGAGCATCTTCACAAAACACGTCAACCTCGCACAATGCTAACAATTATGATTATTATCAACATCATAATTATGTGGTTCAGACTGATGAACTACTACTACTACTACTACTACTACTACTACTAATGATAACAACAACAACGATGACGATAATAATAATAATAATAATAATAATAATAATAAAAAAATTAATAATAATGATAATAATAATAATAACCCACGCATCTACCATCCCAATACGGGAAGGGGGTGGGAAGGGAGACGGGAGGTTGAGGGGGGGGCGGGAGGGAAAGAGTGAGGTGCGGGCCGGGGAGGTGGTGGGATGGGTAGGGGCAGGGGGGTAGGGGGGGGAGGGGGGGAGGGGGGTTCATGGGAATGCTCTTCGCTCCGCCCGGCATAGCCAACCAAAAAAAAAACCCAAGCGGACCGGCGGCGGCGGGCGCCACCACGTACGTGACGGATGGGTTAACTCGCGAGACTTGAGCGCTGCCGTCGACAGGAGCCGGAGACCAAGGAGGAGTATAAACGAGCCACAGGAGAGACCCCCAAGATGGACTGGAAGAGCAGCGCGCTGTCATTTTTCTCTCTTCATCTTAGAGCCTCTGTCACGTCTTCAAGGCAACAGTAGCAGTAGCCAAAAGCCCTGCTATTATAGCTGGGCTCCATTCGTCGACGCCGTTGCCGTCGTCCGTCGTCCGTCGTCGGGTTTGGAAAAGGAAAAAGAAGAGAAAAGGGGGAAGGAGGTGTAGCGAAGAAGGTGGTGTGTGTGTGTGTGTGTGTGTGTGTGTGTGTGTGTGTGTGTGTGTGTGTGTGTGTGTCTCTCTCTCTCTCTCTCTCTCTCTCTCTCTCTCCGTGTGTGTGTGTGTGTGTGTGTGTGTGTGTGTGTGTGTGTCTCTCTCTCTCTCTCTCTCTCTCTCTCTCTCCGTGTGTGTGTGTGTGTGTGTGTGTGTGTGTGTGTGTGTGTGTGTGTGTGTGTGTGTGTGTGTGTGCACGGGGAGGGGAAGGGAAGGGGGAGGCGGATGGGGAAGAAAAGAGGGTGGCGTGTACACATGAGTCGCGATCACAGCCCCACAGAATAGAAGGAGAGGTGTCAGTTATGTAGAGGGGGCGTTATATAGATAGGTAGACATATAAATAGATAGATAGATAGAGTGTTCCTCAGACAAACTGAAGAAAACATTCGACCGGAAGAGAGAGAGAGAGAGGGGGGGGGGGAGATAGCTACTCAGATAAACTAAAGAAAACATTCCA
>NC_134880.1:20674745-20682245 GCF_041734735.1 Babylonia areolata
TATCCCCCCGATCCTTCCCACACCCCTTCTCCCCCTCGGACCCTCGCGCCTCCCCCCCACACCCCCCCCCCCGGCCCCCCGTCCCCCTCCAACCCCCCTGATCCCCCACATCCCCCCTGATCCACCGCATCCCACTTCACCATCCTCACCCCTGCACCCAATATCCCCTGCCTCAATAATGCTTTGTTGTGTGTTGCCAGTTCCATCCTATGTCCTTGTCTGCCAGTGCCAAAGCATTCCTGGAAAATTTCTCTCTCTTCGTTCGTTCGGGGGCACCCACGGCAATCCTTCACATGCAGACACTGGGGCTGGCATTTTCGTCGTCATTGTGTTGATGATGATGTAAAATACAAATGAATAATAATAAATAATAATAATAATAATCGAGGAGGAAGTAGTTTTGTTCTCACAGTGGGTCTGCTTATTGGTGATGTTACCTTTGTGTTTTGTTGTTTCCTGGGTTTTCTTTGTTTTGAGAACGAAAAATGAAATTCGTTGTGTATATGCTGTGTGTGTGTGTGTGTGTGTGTGTGTGTGTGTGTGTGTGTGTATGAGAGAGAGAGAGAGAGAGTTCGTCGGTAGTTAACTCAGTCGACCTCTGTAACAGAAGGTTATGGTAAGTAAGCCTGGTTCACTTTCCTTCCTTTGACTTCTGTTTTAACTCTTTCTACACTAAGGTACACTACAGCGTACCTCATGCGCCACAACGCTTCGTTACTGTGGGTACGCTACAGCTAAATAACATAAACACACGGCCAGTACAGAGAGTTTAATGAAGGAAGTCATCGGGCAGAAAAGAATGAGTTAAACTGTTCTTTGCCCATGTCCAGCCAGTTTTCATCAATAAGTTCCGAAGATCATTATTATTATTATTATTTTACAAACTACTGCTTTGTGGAAATCACTATCACACAATAATACGGCATGGCGAAACTCAGGAAAGCCAGTCAGAAAATTATATAAAAAAAAAAATAAATAAATTAAAAAAAGGACCACACTTTACGTTTTGCTTGTGTCGGCAGCAAGCGAGCAGTAGCCAGCCTAGATCGACACTGAACCAATGATCCTGACCTGTGTTACTCACAGATGGGGAGTCGGGTGAACTCGGTTGACCCAGCTGACCAAACAAATTAGTTTTAACACGCATGGGCGGACACGCTTCAGCCAGTTGTGGTCACGCGAAAAACCCCTAAGGGGGCTTTGCGGAGGGGGGGGGATCAAAGGATTAAAAAAAAAAAAAAAAAAAAAAAGCTCCCAGGTCGAACCGGTTCATGATTATGACGTGTTCATTATTGTGACGTTTTACTGGTACGATGACTACATTTCTGCCAGTGTGACGTCACAGTTTTTTGTTTTGTTTTTTAAGGGTGAGGGGCTATGTTTTCAAAAATTGATCGATAATCGGGGTCACGATTGATGAGTCTACTGGCATGTAAGGAGACGTGGTTATGTTGGTATAATAAGCAGAAAGTGCACACGAGCGCAGCATCCGTTAATTCTTTTGCATTCATCACACACACACACACACACACCACACACACACAAGCAGTGTTTAAGATCCTTTCCTAAGAAAAAGATGACAAAATATGTGAAGTTCGGCAAAAAAAAAAAAAAAGCAAAACATAAAGAGCTTCATATGGACGATAATATAGCTCTCATAAATAGGCCCTACCAAAGAAGATATGCTGGAGAATATGATGACAATAAGTATAATCTAATACAGACGACGACAACGTGAAAGGCGTGGACATTTACATAGCTGACAAATGCGTGCATCAACCCTCCCAACAACCTATTCCTGATGGACACACATACGTACAGCCTTGTGTTTACATTTCTGACAATCCGGATTCCAGCCCTTCTGCAAACACTATCAGTCACACTGATGCATATATATAGATAGATAGATATGCAAATAGATTTAGACGACGTGCTCAGTCTAACAACAGCTCAGATAAGCTCCTAACATACAAACAAATGAACGGGAGAGCAGGCCGTAAGAGAGACAGATTGGCAGATGGGTAGAGAAAGAAGGGGAGGGGGGGGTCTGAGGGGGGGGGGGGAGGGGGGGAGCGGGGGGGGGGGGTTGGGGGGGGGGGAGGTAGAGAGTGAAACCAATCATTGCCATAACAAATACAGAACACTAAAATAATTTGTCGATTTTGTTTGGGTTTTTTTTGTTATTGTTGTTTTTTTTCGTTTGTTTGTTTGCCTACAATCATTATAACATCGTTCTGATAGACAGACAGAGAATAAGACAGATAAACAGTCAGACAAGCAGAAACAGAGAGAAAGAAACAGGGACAGAGAAGACAGACAGACAGACAGACAGAATGGGGCAGAAACGGACAACAGAGACGCTCGGGCTGGATCACAGGGATACAAAATCACAAATCCGCACTAACGCAGACAGACCGAAGAACAAAAAAAAAAGAATATAATAAAAGAAACAAACAAGGTCCGACAGGCTTGAGTTCTTGCTTCGCGAAGCCACGGATATGAATGTTTCTTTGCCTCCCCATGGTTAACTAGTTTAGGGCAGGGTGTAAAACTGTTTTCAAAGAAAATTCAAAAGACAGAAAGAAAGAAAGGATGGAAGGAAGGAAGGAAGAAAGGAAGAAGAAGAAGACAGACAGACAGACTGATAAAGAGATGGCGTGCATGTTACCTACCTACCTAAAAACCCACCAGCCCTTTAAAACTAGCTTTACCCCCCACCCCCAACCCCCCTCCCCTCCTCTTCCCCCCCTCCCCTTCCCCCCTGCCCTAAGCTATCCAAGGAGAGAGAGAGAGCAAAAGAAATATCCGCGTGGCTTCGGGGCAAGAACTCATCAAGCCTGTCAGACTCTAAGCCACAAAGGACCAGCCAGTTTAGTTGCACAGGGAAGACCTTGACAACTGGCAAATGAATCATTTCAACAACAACAACAACAAAAACAACAACAACAACGAAAGAAAGACAGAAAGAAAGAAAAGGGGGAAAATAAAGTACGGACTGAACAAACATTTGAATAAAAGCACGTTTCTCTCGAAACCGTTTTCTGTCAGAATGTGTGTGTGTGTGGTTGTTGTTGTTGCTGTTGTATGTTTGTTTGTTTTGTTCATTTTGTGTGTGTGTATGTGTGTGTGTGTGTGTGGTTGTTTGTTTTCTAGGGAGGGGAGGGGGTGTGGGGGTCAACAACACATTTTTTTCCCACAAAATCGATCAACCAAACTGAAGGTATGAATTCTATTTCATCTAAGTTCGGGTGCCGGAAGCCCGTTTGATGTGTAGCCGACTTTTATATTCGCAGGTAAACAAACAAATAAACAAACAAACAAACAAACACAACCGTTTGTCGACTCGATAAACAAAGCAAAACCTTGGAAATGTTGTTTAAAGTTCGCCCGTGACAACAAGCGACAAGGAAACACGTCAGTTGTGACTAACTGGTAGAACCGGGACGAGAAATCACCCTTGTTTTTTTTTTTTATCAAATGCCGTGACGCCGTGAGGTTGGTTCCCTTTTCTTTCTTTTTTTTAAGACAAGGGGGGTAATTACCCTTGTCTAAAAATAGCAATTCATATTCCACTACTCTTAGATTTTATTGGTCCCCACTCGCTCGGGCGTATATGGAGATGCATGCGGGTGTTCAGTACTGCTCGTTAGAGAACATTGAAAGGAATTTCTATACTTGTTGCTAAAAGTGACGATCCCCCCCCCCCCCCACCCCTTACCCCCACTGCCCCAAAACAGTAACTGATGATGAAGACTTGAACGAAACCAAGGTCAAAATGAACAGAACAGTTCATCGCAGCGCTGACTGTACATGTGAACTGCAGTTGTCTGCAACTGCAAGCGGTTTTCTCTCTCTCTCTCTTTTCCCCGATTATTCATATTTACCTCAGTGCACTACCTGTCCATCTGTTTCTATTCACCCCCTCCCCCCTCCTCTTCTAAACGATAATGATTAAATGTATACATCAATACTCTAACAAAAAAAATGTCTTCAACAATCACCAATATGTGTGACCTGATAGCGAACAAAATTATTCCTCCTCCTCTCTCTCTCTCTCTCTCTCTCTGTCTCGCTCGCTCACTCAAGCCTTTCTCGGTCGTGCATCCGCACACGCGCTGTGCGCGTATATGCGTGAACAATACGTGCCCAGCCTTTTTTTTTTCTTTTTTTTTTTTCTTTTTTTCACTTCAAAACTTTGATCAGTCCTGTGCCGCTGAATTGAAACGGGACAGGGGGGAGGGGCGGTGGGGGAGGAAGGTGAGGTGAGAGGGGGTAAGGGGGGGTAGGGGAGGAGGACAACAACACTCAGTCACTCCATGCGTGGCGCAAACCGTTGTAGTATTGGAGACAAGGAGAGAGGAAGGGCGGAAAGAGAATAGAGAGGAGGGTAGTGGGAGAGGGAGGGAGGGAGAGAGGGAGGATGGGTGGGGTAATGGGTATGGCAGGGGAGACCGGTGGGTAGGGGTGTGAGGGGGGTGGGGGGGTATGAGTGTGGGGGGGGAGGGGGCTAAGTCTCCGTGTATGTGGGTGTGGGGGGGGGGGGGAGGAGGGAAGTTGGTTGTATGCAAGCAGCAGGGAACAAACGCGAGTTGCGCCGACGAAAGAGACAATGGGCGCAGGTAGAGCGTTGACACAGCGACTGATTGCACGTGCTCGCTTCGTTTTTTACCGTGGTGATGATGGTGGTGGTGGTGGTGGTGGTGGGGTTCGCTTGTTGGTTTGGTCTGGGCGTTTTCATTTTAACGTCCTCCGTCAGGTACGACAATCTTTGATTTATTATTTTCTTTTTGTTTGTTTGGGTTGTGTGTGTGTGTGTGTGTGTGTGTGTGTTAGTTGAGATGACCCTGGAGAAGATCGCAATAAGCAGGACCAGAGCGCGTACACATTCTGATTTGATTGGCAGTTTAGAAAGAAGAAGAAGAAAGAAAGAAGAAAACAATATGTCATACCATTACAGAACACGGAACATATATAGAAACAACAATACACGAACAAGCGAAATAATGAAGGGAAAAAATGAGTATGAAGATGATTTGTTTTCCTGTCAAATCAACGACGATGAAGAAGAAGAAAACAATAATGTTGCTGATGATTATGAGAAGAAGAAGAAGAAGAAGGAGGAGGAGGAGGAGGAGGAAGAGGAGGGGGGGAGGAGGATAACCAATCCTTCCAACATGAATTAAGATTTCACAAGAGCAAATTAAGTACACCAGAAATAAGAGGGCGGAGGGGGCGGGGAGAGGGGGGGGGGGGTACAGAAAGTGTCACATCCACTTCGCCACAAGTGAGGAGTCCTTTTTATAGCAAGCGTCACCCATTGATCGGAAAGAGTCATACAAATTACGCACACGTGTCACAGGGAACGAGTTTTCTTTTTGCCGAGCGGTTTTTTGTTGTTTTTTATTTGGTGTTTTTCTCTCTCTCTCTCTCTCTCTCTCTCTCTCTCTCTCTCTCTCTCTCTCTCCTGGGGGTTGGGGAGGGGCGAACTGTTGGGGTGGAGGGTGGGGAGTAGAGGGAGTGAGGGGGACGAAGGAGTGGAAGTGATGGGGGGTCGGGGAGGGAGGGGGGGGGGGAGATTACCGCTTCGATTCTGTCTGTCTGTCTGTCTTTCCCTTGTCTGTTGTCCCAGTAGCCATCTCTGTTTTCTCTGTGTGTCTGTCTCTCATTCTCTTTCTCTCCATACATTTATCGTGTATCTGATTTGATTTCTTTTGAATTCTCTCTCTCTCTCTCTCTCTCTCTCTCTCTCTCTCTCTCTCTCTCTCTCTCGCCTTTCAGTCGATGTATCTGATTTTTTGTTGTTGTTTGTTTGGGTTTTTTTTGCTTGTTTTCTTTGGTTTTTGGTTCCTCTCATTTCTATTTGTGTTGTGTTTTGTTTTATGTTGTGCTGCACCCCTCTCTCTCTCTCTCTCTCTCTCTCTCCCTCTCTCTCCATCCTCCCCTCTTCTTCCTCTCTCTCTCTCTCTTGCTCCGTCCTCATGACCCGATTGTCAAGTGCATGTTTACTGTTGTTGCAGCCTCAACAGGTGATGAGATAACATTGTACGGTGGGGGTTGGAGGGTGGGGTTGGGGGCGGGGGTGGGTGGGGGTGGGGGATACGCAAGAGTGAGTAGGTTAGGAGTGGAGTAAGGAGCAGCGGGTGGGGTAGGGGTTCGCGGGGGGGGGGGGGGGGGGGGGGGTTGGAGAGGGGAGGGAGGGGGAGTGTCACAGATCTATCCGAGGAGAAACGCCGGAAAGAAAAAAAACCAACAACAAAGGAGTGGAGAGAGAGAGAGAGGAAGATTGAGGGAAGACTGTGAGATGAAAAGAAAGAAGGAGGCAGGGGGCAGGGTGGCGGGGGGGGGGGGGGGGGGGGGGGGACGGAGGAGGAAGAAAAAAGGGAGTGGGTGGAGGGTGGGGGGTGACCTTTTGACTCACTTGACTGAATCACCGTGCAAAATTGATTCTTGGTTTCCGAGTCCTACATGAACCAATACACAAAAAAGAAGAAGAAGAAGAAGAAAAAGCAACACCTGGTGTTGAGAGTGAATGAGATAATGAGAGACAACACACACACACACACACACACACACACACACACTGATGCGCGCGCGCACACACACACACACGCACGCACACACACACACACACACACACACACACACGGTCTGGCAAGCGGATCGAGTGAAGAAGAGAAGTATAGGATCGTTCACAGCAAGTGACGAAGTCCAGCTGGCGTGTGGTCTGGTTTCCCCCCACCCCCTCCCCATCAACTATCCCTTTACCCCTACCCCACTACACCGTCCACACACACACACACACACACACACACACACAACTCGCTCTCGCGGGCGGCTTCCTCCCCGCTCCTCCCCCCCGCCCTCCTCCACCCAGCGAATAATATTCATTCGGGTACTACTAATATTCCACCATATTAATAAAGTGTGTTGGCTGCTGGTGGTCGCATTTCATCAAACAAACAAAACACGAAGGGACGGCTTGGATAGGATTGGACTGTGACTGAGACGAAGAGACTGCGAGTGATGGAGCTGTGCACTGCAGGGCTCGAACTGAGTTGGAGAAAAAGAGAGTGAGGGGAGAGAGAGAGAGGGAGAGGGAGGGAGAGAGAGAGAGAGACGGGGGTGGAGGCGGGGGGGAGGGGAGGGGGGGGTCACAGAGTGAGGGGAGAGAGAGAGACGGAGGCGGAGGCGGAGGGGTGGGGGTCTCACAGTGAGTGAGGGGGAGAGAGAGAGACGGGGGGTGGGGTCGGGGTTGACCGAGAGAGAGAGGGGAGGGTGACAAGAGAAAGAGTGAGACAGAGACAGAGAGACGAGCAGAGACAGGGAGATAAGACAGGAAGAAACATGACAGAGAGACAGAGACACCGAGACAAAGGGAGACAGGGAGAAACAGAGGGAGAGACAGAGAGACGAGCAGAGACAGGGAGATAAGACAGGGAGAAACATGAGAGAGACAGAGACACCGAGACAAACGGAGACAGGGAGAAACATCGGAGAGAC
>NC_134880.1:20689745-20694745 GCF_041734735.1 Babylonia areolata
ATGTAGACTTGGCTGGAACAGCAACTTGGAAGAGAATGGGTAACTCACTAGTCGATATATGCAAATTAGTCACAAAAGTTTTGTCGGAAGAAAGAAGTGCGAAAACGACTGCATGGAGGGTTTGTTTGGGGTTGGGTTTTTGTGTGTGTGTGTGTGTGTGGTGTGTGTGGTGTGTGTGTGTTTTATGTTTCCGGTTACAGTAAAAACAGTATGATGTAGGTATTGTTGGAACATTTAGCTGGGCGAACGAATTTAATACACGATGCTGAGAAAAGAAATCCACTAGCACTGGTCGATTGCAGAGGCGTTCATTTCGAACTTCTTTATCATTTTTTTTTTTACTGGGTGTAAGGATGTCAAAGGAGGGGCGATACCGTATGTGCACCGGAATACACTCCACACACTTGTCAATTCATGCGTTTCTCTTCTTCTTCTTCTTCAATTTCTGCTTCGATCCCAAAGGTCTGAATGAAAATATTGGGGGTGAAAATATCACCTAACAAACATACCCTTCCTTTACCATTTTAACTGCCTCCCTGCACAGGTTATAAATATACCATATATACACGGGCGGACATTCAACAACCACCAGCTGCATTCGCTCACACTCTAGCTAAGCTACACAATTGATGGAGCAGTAGACTTTGCAAAAATAGACTTTCCAGCTAAGGTTTCCAAAGACTTGACAGATACCTTGCGCAACGCAACATGCTGTTGGTAATGTACACAACATGGAAACAAGTAATGCACACACTCACACGACACTACACTACACTACACCACACACACACACACACACACACACATGCACGCACGCACACCACCACCACAAATATCCCACACATTTCCAAGCAATGTTGCCAATGCAAGAAGCATGCATGATCACACGCCGGTACCAATAGGTGATCCGCTACATTCACGTCATACATGACACAGCGCACCACAAGTCAAGAAGAGCAGAAGAAAAAAAAAAGAAAAAACAGAAGACCCCCCGAACACGACTCGAAACGTCAGTGCCCCCCCACACCCCTCCCAACTCACCCCACCTTCCACCTTCTCCACCCCGACCCCCACCTCCATGGCACCAGCTCTCACTCGTGACAGGTCTTCTAACCCCCCCCCCCCCCTACCCCTGTCCCCCCCCTTTCCTTTCCGCAACCTTGATGCCAGATTTGCGCCAGGGGAACACACACACACACACACACACACACACACACACTAATAATAATAATAAAAAGATGACGTTGTGTGTAAACTATAGCCTACAGCATGGTATAGAGGTTTGGTTGGTGTGGCGTAAGACAGGATAAACAGATAGATACATAGATAGACAGATAATTTGCTAATTTTTATGTGTTTTGTCTTCTTTTTTCGCCTGTCTTCATCTGACGACACCAAAGAAGCGAAAATAAAAACGAACTAAGACAACTACTGAAAAAACGAACAAAGAAAAAGAATTTAAAAAAAAAAATACAAAAAGAAACAAAGACCAGCAGGTAACAGCAATACAAAACAACCAAATACAAACAACCCATACGAAAACACACACACACACACACACACACACACACACACACACACACACACACACACACACACACACACACGAAAAAGACCTGTCATTGCCTGTATCACGCACGAATTGTACGAAAGTTGCGGAAGTTGTAACCCTTGCTGGAAGAACTTCATATGCGGGATCTTACGATTGCGGAAGAGCACTTCCATCACCTTCATCATCATCAACAGCAGCAGCAGCAGCAGCAGCAGCATTATTTCATTGATGGGAGGGGTCCATTTCTTGTAACTGATGTTGTTGTTGTTGTTTTGTTTTGTATTCTTGTATTCTTTTGCGTTGTTTTCATTGGACGAACAAATAAGATTATTCAACCGTTCTCGAGGGATCTGAGTGCAAATAATAATAATACTAAGTCAACAAGTGACCATGCGGCTGATTCATCAAGATCATGTTGTTCAAGCAAGCACACGAGAGAGCAAAACGCAAGCAAACAAAAAAGTTAAGAAAGAAGGAAAGAATGACTGGACTGCGAACTAATGAATAAATGACTGACGAAAAAAAAGTAAAAAAAAATAAAAATTAATAAGTAAAACAATTTCGTGAATCGATCAATGAAATTAACAATTGCATAATTTCAAAGCAACGTCAACTCGAAAAAATAAAACAAAGGAACGATGGGCTGTACATGAATTAATCACACACACACACACACACACACACACACACACACACACACACACACAATCAACATGTAAAGTATTTCAATGTATTATAGATGAATGAATGAAGTATCCGATACTTTCACTTTTTTTTTTTACAAATAATGGGGAACACATAAGGGTAGGGGAAATTTACTGGTGAACCATACATAAAATGAGTCCTTGGGTACATGAGAGAGAGAGAGAGAGAGAGAGAGAGAGAGAGAGAGAGAGACAGAGACAGAGACAGAGACAGAGAGACAGAGAGAAAGGCGAGGCGGAAGGAAAAGAGGACAAAGATAGACGGAGAGAACCAGAGAGAGAGAGAGAGAGACGGGGCGGAAGAAAAAGAGAAGAAAGAAAGAGAAACTGAGAGAACGAGAGACAGACAGACAGACAGAGAGCAAGAGAGAGAGAGAGAGAGACTAGGTGGGGGCGGGGGGAGAGGGGGGTAGGGGTGGAGACGGTACGAAAAAATATGAAAGAGGAAGTGAGGAGGAAATTCTAGACAGGAGTAGGGTATGATGACATAAAAATAAACAAAGGCAACCTGCGTGTATTGTGATTAACATTTTTAACAAACACGTACACCAATAATAATAATAATAATAATAATAAAACCCACCACACAACACTAATAATAATGATAATAATAATAAAAGCCACCACACAACACGAACACTCTAATAAATAATTCATAAACAGATAATATATAAACACCAAGTAAATAAACAAACACACGAACAAATTTGAAACAAACAAGCCTTAAGTGAACACTATCAAAACAAATAAATAGATGAATACATAAAATAGATATGTAGGCAGATAAATGAATGAACAAATGAAAGAATGAATAAATAAATAAACAAATAAACAAATAGATGAATAAAACCAAATCCCTCCATCTATGAAGAAACCAGGGTCTCCGAGTGAGGTGTTTTGTTTGTTTGTTTGGGGTTTTTTTTGTTGTTGTTTTTCTGCATGCCCTTTCAGATATATTGCTTTATGTCGATTGCATCTGATAAGATTTATTAACGCCACACACATGTTCCAACAACAAACGACTGCCTTTGTTTTCGCCTCCCCCCCCCCCCCCCCCCCCCCCCCCCCCGCCCCGCCCCACTTTTTTTTCTTTCTTTTTTTTTTCTTGCTTTATTTCTCATGTAAACAATTTGCAGTTTCTTTCTACTGTTCTTCGCTTTTTCGTTTCTTAGACATGTGGCCCTTTCTGGTTTTCTTATCTCTCCTCTATCATTGAATCCTGTCATTATACTCATTCCCAACTGAGATTCATAATTATTGCTTGGGGGAAAAATAAAAGAATCAGGTTAAATTCGAGACTTACATATTTCTCCAAAGAAGCAATCATGAAATCAACACACACACACACACACACACACACACACACAGAGAGAGAGAGAGAGAGAGAGAGAGAGAGAGAGAGAGAGAGTTTGTAATATGCACACCAACAGCGTAACACACATCATACACAACCGATGTGGGATATGTCTAACCCTCAAGGCCTGACTAAGCGCGTTGGGTTACGCTGCTGGTCAGGCATCTGCTTGGCAGATGTGGTGTAGCGTATATGGACTTGACCGAACGCAGTGATGCCTCCTTGAGCTACTGATACTGATACTGGATATGTCTCCATGATCATGACAACAGATATTCTACGCTCCGTGCCCTCACAAAGCAAGGACAGCTTTCCCACGTTTTCGCTTCTTACCAAGCCACGGAGAGGGAGCGTGAACACACACAAAAGAAACCAGCCTGCTTGTTTACTTCCAGTCAAAATGAACTGCATGGTATGACTGATGATTATACGTAAAGTTTGCGGACATATCTTCGATCAGAAAACGTCACGTAAACTCTGTGTGTGTGTGTGTGTGTGTGTGTGTGTGTGTGTGTGTGTGTGTGTGTGTGTGTGTGTGTGTGTGTTTAATATTTCAACAATCGTGCAAACACAAGCACAGAGTTTTTAGGTTGACAAATCCACGAAAACCCCGCTAAATTGAAAGTAAAACAAAACAAAAGAAAACAAAACAAATGAGAACAATTAAGTCCAATCAAAAAATTGCTGAATAAAACGCGGAACAATATATGGGAGGAGGGGGGGGGGGGTAGTATTGATAAAAAAATATATATCACAATACGAAATAATGAAAGAAAAGCAACAACGAAAAATAAGCAAACATACAAACAAACAAAAACAACAACAAATCAACAACATCCGTACAAAGCAGGACAGAAAAATTCCCCGATTCTTGAAGGAAAGAAAGAAACGGAAATTAAGTCGATTTTCTTCACTCGTTTTATCTCTCAATCACGCTAAAGTGGAGAAGGTGTTAGGGAAGTGAGAATTGAATAATGAAGAGATGTTTCTCAGAAAAAAAAAGAAAGAAAAAAGTTCAGATAGTTTGGGTGTTTTGTTGTTTTTTTTAACAAAGAAAACAGGACACAATAACTAATAAGAACAACAAAAACAAAATCAGCCCAGCTACTCTTTTCTATCCGATACAACAACAAACAGTCCATGCAAAAAGGTTTAACACCAAACTAACCTTCCCCCCCACCCCGCCCCCCCCCGCCCCTCAACAATGTTTAATTAACAAACACGAACAGACAGCATCAATTTCAACTCATTACACTCTTTCCCATACGATGGAATTCGCCGTCTTATCCTAATTTTGATCTGTATTTTTATCTTCATTTTTCTTTTTTCTTTTTTTCTTTTTTTTAAATAAACGAAAACAGCAGCGGCGATTTCGCGTTTTACATTAAAA
>NC_134880.1:20699745-20717245 GCF_041734735.1 Babylonia areolata
GTTTTGCACTATTTTGTTGATTAGTACTTACTATGTCACTAGAGCTTTTCAGCTAACGACATTAAACATTTCAGTGTTCAGTGTTCTCTTCCACATCCCCGCTCTCTCTCTCTCTCTCTCTCTCTCTCTCTCTCTCTCTCTCTCTCTCTCTCTCTCTCTCTCTTCTCTTTTATTTACTTCTTTCTGACAAACCTTTTTTTTTTTTTTAGAGTTACGCCAGGGCACAAGTAAACAGCGACATCAGATATGTCACAGCTTTATATAAACAAAAAAGAAGAAGAAAGAAAAGAAAAAACAGAAGAAAGAGAAAAGAAAAAAAAAAGAGATGGAGAAAGAGATAGTGTGAGAGCGAGAGAGATCAAGATAGGAAGATATGCATAATATATATATATATATATAGAGAGAGAGAGAGAGAGAGAGAGGGACAGAGAGAGAGAGAGACAGAGACAGAGAAAGGTGTAGATATATACTGGAGAGAGAGACAGAGAGAGAAAGAAAGAGAGACAGAGGATGTGAGAGCGAGCGATATATATATATATATATATATATATATATATTGGGACAGAGAGACAGAGGCAAAGAGAGAGAGACAGAGACAGACCGGCAGACGGAGACAGAGAGAAGGGAGGGGAGAGACAGACACAGAGAGAGAGAGGGAGGACGTGAGAGAGAGAGACAGAGACAGAGAAAGACAGAGAGACAGAGACAGGGACACACACACACACACACACACACACACACACACACACACACACACACAGTGCAGTAACCACCACAAGCACGACAGTTCGACAGGCGAGGAGAGAAGAAGAGGAGAGGAGGCAGCGAAGTTCCAGAAAGGAGGGGCAGGAGGCGTCCATGTTATTATTAATGTAATAAAGTTTGACACGCGCTGCTTGTAGATCGCATCTTCTTCCTCCTCTGCGTAGCCTTCTCTGGGGAAGGTTGCTTAGTTCCAACCCCCCTCCCCCTACCCCACTCCCCCCCCTCCCCCCCCCGACCCTCTCCCCCTCCACTCCCTCCGCGACCCCGTCAGCTCAGATAATTATCTACCTGTCGTTGAGTGTATTGAAAACAAAACTACATGGGTATTATTTAAAAAAAAAAAAAAAAAAAAAAGGAAAGGAAGATTTCAAATAAAACTTGTGATGATGAGGTTAATTGGCTTGTAACGGCAGCAGCTGAGTAAAATCCATGAGTTGGCAATGACAGCACAATAGCTAAGAATACAGATTGTTCCATCACACACACACACACACACACACACACACACACACACACACACACACACTTAATACTCATAATAATGATATAATAATAATAATAATAATAATAATAATAATAACAAACACCACCAACAAAACCACCACAACAGAAACAATAATGCTAATAATAACAACAACATCAATAATAATAATAACAACAATATAAATGAATAAGTAAAGATAATTAATATGGGAGAAAACGGAGAAGGAAAAGTTGGAGGACGATATAAATCCTTCAAATACAGTCTCTTGGTGGTATTCGAATACTCTCTCTCTCTCTCTCTCTCTCTCTCTCTCTCTCTCTCTGAGGGAGACAGCTGAACCGAAAGTATGCCTGCCTCATACGACTTCCATGTGTGAATGTCTGTACACAGCAGAACACTGCATGTCTGCGGCTCTAACCTCTTTATAATACAGAGCTTACGTAGCACATGCATGCACTGTTGACTCTACGCTTAGCGCAGTCTAGACTGGTGTGTATACACACAGCGGAATGGAAAGGGGGTTCTTAAGATTCAGCTCCTCCTCCGATGGTGACTGTATGAGCTGGAGTTGTGTCGCTGCGGTATTCCTCCCTAATCCGTATTGTGGTTTCGTATTAAGATGTGGGGTGGACTGTGTTTTAAAAAGGGTGCGGTTTGTTGACGCAACCGCCCCCGCCTCCATACCCCGCTTTCGTTTATTATGTGTGTGCATGTGTGTGTGTGTGCGTGTGTGTGTGTGTGTGTGTGTGTGTGTGTGTGTGTCACGGTGTGTGTGTGCTTAAGTGTGTGTGTGTGTGTGTGTGTGTGTGTGTGTATGTGTGTGTGTGTGTGTGTGTATGTGTGTGTGTGTGTTCTGTGTGTGTACGTGTGTGCCGTGTGTATGTGTACGCGCGCTTGTGTGAATATATGTGTGGCGACTGTTTGTGTGTGCGTTCGTGCTCGCGTATGTGAGTAAAGGTCGGGAAGTGTGCTCGCGATCTTATCTATAATCTGTACCACGAGTCTCTATGCCCCGTTTCAAACTATCTGTCTGTGTGTGTTCTTGCTGCTTGAACCTAATTTCCATGTTACTTTTCGCAGGTTTAATCATTCATAAGCTATGTCTAGATAACTAGCTATATTTCCTTCTTTTTTTTTTTTTAAATTGTCTATAAAGCAGACAAATGAATAAATAAATAAATAGATTTTTTCCACAATAATTAGTAAAGGTGAAGTGTTTGTTACTCCCTGCCTTAAATAGTTTCCATAACTTGATCATGGAACTTGTCGTCATTAAATTGAATTAACCGTTGGCTCGGAAAATCACGCCTCTCGACACCATATAAGCAGCAGTTAATGTTGAACATGTAACATAATTTTGTATTTTGCCCAGTTTTTGTTGTTGTTGCTGCTGTTATTTATCATAGCTATTCATTTTTTTTTTTTAAATATAGAATGACTTAATTTGATCATTGACTTTGCTGCTGTTGTTGTCAGCATCACTGTTGCTGCTATACTGCTACCTGTTAATTAATGATATTGAAGATCTCACTGTTGGTTGGTTGTTAATAAACAACATGAACTGAAGTGTTCAGTATCCGCATTGTCTAACTACACAGCAGATGGTGATTTGATAATGAAACAGTGGCCGGCAAAACTATGTCACACACTGTGACCAACACTGAATTCAAAATATCAAACTTCCAGAGAATACACAACAAACAAGCACAAAACACGAAATAAACGTGACCGCGAAAAGTCTTGTTAATTAAACACGCGCAGAAAATGCTCAACAGAACCTCTGCGTAAGTTTAACAACTAGACTTTTCGGGTCATGACAATTTAGTGTCTTGTGCTTGTTTGTTGCACAACAGAATCTCTGCATAATTTACACGTGTGAAGAATGATACAACAAAGTAAACTCTTGCCCCTATTCAAAGCACTGTCCATACGTAGAAATAAATAACATAAAAATCTGTGACAGTCTGCTAATTATCATAATCAATATCAAAAGCTGATGAAAAGAAAACTTTCACTGACTGATCTTCTCATAGCTCTCTACCAACAAAATTATATCGCAAGAACTTCAGAAAATTTCTTCGACAATGACTTACAACCAGTTTTAACGCTGACACCTGTAGACGCTTTGACACACTGGGTAGCCATCCTTGAAACGTGAGGGAATTTTCATCAGCACTTTTTCTTAAATATAGGCCTTTCTCGACGGTTGCAGTCCGAGGAGTTTAGGAACCTATGATGACAGGTTAGATACTAAGGCTGAGCTAAGATAATGTTGAGTTAAAACTTGAGATAAATCATGGGGATCACCATTTACAAAAAAAAAAAAAAAAAAAACTGTTGAAATTTGCTACTGTTATATTCAATCTAAATCTTCAGATTAACTTATTGATAGATATCGTCTTACTGGAGTTGACAGATTACATGAATGATATTATAATGATAGCTACTGATAATCAACAGAGACCTCTGAATTTCACCTGACCCATAATCTGACATCAACAAGCAGGTGTGAAGTTTTAGCTGAATCTCTAACTAGAACCTGTGTCAGTGAGGACTCCAAACTCCGCACACTAATAGGCCTATAGACATGTACTTCGGCAGTAACGCATAAAATCAAGCAAATTCTGAAGGGCTCCATTGACCATGCAAATTTAACAGTACATGACGAAGACATGTTTCCGAATTTCAGTAGCAGCAGTCACTGAAATCAACAAGAATTAAACACACGGAACTTGCTCAATTCTTTTCAAATTAGTCATCAATCGGAAATATCAGGAATTAAAACAATAAGCAAAATGACTGATACAGCAAACAACATCAACAAGAGAAACTGATGGCAAACGCCAATGATATCTGCACTACTGGACAGACTATACAACAAACAGGATCAAGGACTCTTAGTTTTACTAGCCTGTACTGTGACGGGGCATCTCCTTTATACCACCACTGTCGAGGACTCTTAAATTTACTAGCCTACATTGTGACAGGGTATGGAATAAATAGGGGCTTTCTCACAACACCACCAAACTTGTCAAGTAAAGAAGACGTAAACACACGCATCTGTCAACATGTTCAGTTGACAGCCCACACCAATAAACACACTGACAAACGTCGGCAATTGAAGGAAGTCAGAGCGCTCAGAGTATACACAGTGGCTTTTGATATTCATAAACCGCTTTTGAAACGGTATTTCAAGCATACTTAATTCACCCGCCCGCACTCTCGACTCTCCTCCCCAGACCCCACCCCCACCTGTACGACCACAACAGGGGGTCTGTGTGTGTACCCCACAGCAAGGTTAAAAAAATATATATATAAAAAAAAAAGTTTTGGCGACCTGAGGACAGCCACCACCACGCTTCGTCGCGTGGCCATTGTGCGCGTGACAAGACGGATGCTTCAGTGAAATCTTCCTCGGCGTCAATTACACCTGTTGTTTTTTTGTTGTTTTTGTTTTGTTTTGGGTTTTGGGGGTTTTTTTTGGGGGGGATATATATATATATATATATATATATATATATATATATATATTCTTTTACATATCCTCTCTCTCTCTCTCACCCACTCCCTCACTCCCTCTCTCTCTCTCTCTCTCTCTCTCTCTCTTCTTCTTCTTCTTCTTCTTCTTCTTCTTCTTCTTCTTCTTCTTCTTCAGGTGTGGATGTGTGTGTGCGTGTGTGTGTGTGAGTGCGTGCGTGCGTGAGAGAGAGAGAGAGAGAGAGAGAGAGAGAGAGAGAGAATTTCCCACCGATTCTATAGAAAATCATGCAGCATGCACACATGAGCAGCGAAAAATGTTTATGGCCACTCCGCGCGGCCACGACTGCTTAAAAAAAAATGTACAGGGCCGGGTGGATCATTTTTGTTTGTCTGGTCGTGTGTGAAACTTCCATCAATGACAGTTGTGTTGATTCATTCGGATTACTCTGCAGTAAATTAAAGCGTGCGGTAACACGCAGGTGCAGTGAGTGAGCAACACTGAAAAAGGAATGGGTGGATGGCTGGGAGGGTGGAAGGAGGAGGAGGAAGGGTGTCACAAGTTTCCTTCGTCATTTGAGTTGTCAGAAGTTAACAATGCTATGATAATAATGACAATTTATTGACAAAAAAAGAGACATTCTTGACTCGTTTCCTTTCTTACAGAAACTAACAACGATATGATAATAATGACAATTCATTGACAAACGTTAGAGATTCTCCTTTCTTACGCTGACTGATGAAAACGTCCTAGAGTATCACTACGGTCTTGCTCACGCAGAAACTATCATTAAGTTCAAGAAATGGTACACAGTTATCAAATTAATAGTCGAAACGCGATCATCCTCCCTCCAACGCCTCCCTTAGTACTGCTACTCCCAGTTCTGTTGTGTGAAATTTCTACTGTTTCATACCGTAGAAGCTGAGAGTATCCTTCATGAAAATGTCCACTCATGTGGGGAACAAATCTTTTCTTGAAAATGTTCACTCATGTGGGGAACAGATCTTTTCTTGAAAGTGTTCACTCATGTGGGGAACAAAATTAATCTTGTCTTAAAAATGATGATGTCGTTTCAAATCCAGCAATTCTTTTTTGATTCCTTCAAGACCGAGGTCATAAAAATGCTCTACAACAAAACATTAGTCATCACAAACGTAACAATAACAGTGATATTAACAACAACAACAACAAAATAATAATAATAATAACAAATTGCAGTAGTAATAATCATCATGATAATAATAATAATAATAATAATAATAATAGTAATAATAACAATAACTAATCAACACACATAGCCTACACTGGCAAGCAAGCCTAATTATACCAACTTTGTCAGATTTTTGCAGTACACACACAAAAATACTATAGGTTTAACAGAAGCAAAGCACGATCAGTTTTTGTTTTTGTTTTGTTGGTTCATTTCAAAAGTATATAGATATATAAAGTCCACTTACTGCCGACTGGTTGGGCCTCCACGGCCATATCTTCGGCTTTGGAGGGCGAAATTTTGCCTGATTCCGATAAATACCTCATACACGCGGAGTTGTGAAGGCAGAATCACACACAATTCCACACAACCGTTAGGTTGCTGTCAGATGCAAAGCCGCTTGCCCACGGCGAGTGAAGAAGGTTAGTCAAGAGGGCGAGTTTAAAAAAAAAAAGAATCACACCGGAGACTGACGAAGTTGTTAGACCTTTGGAAACTTTTTTTTCTGTTTCCCAGTCGTCGTCGACGTGGTCTTCTTCTTCCTCTTCTTTCCGGAGCAAAACAACACGAGGGGATAAAGAGTACACACGAAGACACGCTATATCCGTGCTTCTTGTCTGTCGGGCGCTGTGCGCAGTCGTGTACTGTCAAACAACTCTAGGCCAGACTCGTGCTTGCTCGCGACACAAAACACGGAGCACAAATTGCCCCTTCCCTTATCCCGCAGCTCCCATTGGCTGGCCCGGGCGCTGCGCCGCGCACGTGTGCCAATCAATATTCCCAGGAGGGCGGGGCTAGCGTTGCTTGACTGCAAATTCGCTTAGCTACCGAGCGGCAGGGGGCGGGGTTGGAGAGGAGGTGGGAGGTGATAGGCTGGGGAGGTTCAGGGTGCGAGCTGTCAGCAGGGGGGGAGAGGGAGGGGGGAGAGAGAGAGAGAGAGAGAGAGGGAGTAGGTCAACCCTCCCCACCTTCCTCCCTTCCCCCGCCTCCTTCCCCCCGTACTCCCTTTACCCATGACTCTCTGTCTCTCACGTGCAAGGAAGGAGCAAGGGGCGGCAAGCAGCTGAATGAAAACAACAACACGGCTGTAGCGTGACGGAGTCTGTGGGCCTCTGGCAGCAGCAACACTGAGCGCCGGCCCAGAAATTTGATCTCGTCGTCGTCTGCTCAGAACCACTCTTCCGTCCCCGGTCCCTTTTTCCCCTTCCCCGTGTTGAACGGCGGCGTCAGTTTGACAACACCGCCACCACCAACCACCACCATCTCCACTCCGACTTGGAGACCACTGACGAAACGACATCATTCCCAGTTGCTAGGGGTTACCCATACCGCAAGTCACGGCCGCAAACTGCCGGTTACAGTATGGTCGTCAACCAGACAAACTGTAATAACTGACACACACCTGCTTGTTACGGTTTCGAGTGGAGGTTTGAGTTGTAATAAAACCTTGAAACCAGAGTCGTGTGTAATACAGGTACGAACATGGGGGTTTAGCCGACTATGGTGTCTTATTTTTTGTCCTTTTTTAAATATTTTTTTTCTGCCCTGTCTCAACGGACCGCGAAGGTCGTGTCAGTTTCATATCCGCTGATCTAACCCTTGTCAGCCATTGTTTAATGTCGAGAATAGTTACTATTGACGTGAAATACATGTCAGTGCTGTTTGTTTGGGGTTTTTTGTTTTTGTTTGGGTTTTCTTTTTCCTACCCTGAATTTGCTCGCCGTTTTGGTTTGGACTGATTCATTAATGAAAAGAACCTGCACGCGCGAGCAACGAGGAGTATAGTTCACGTGCGGTGTGCTGGATGCATGTAAGCTGCAGAAAATTGTTGTCAGCAATAGTAGACATCACAATTTTGCTTATCGCTGTTCAGTACTTCAGTCGCGCGGACTTTGAGATATTTTTTTTTAAGCTTTGAGAGACAGTTCTTTTAGCTGTAAACGGTTTCACATGTAAACGCTCCGATTCTTTTTTTCTTCCCTATCGTGATATTTGGTTTTCAAAAGTATGAGGAAAACATCAGCGTAAGAAGACACCGATTTACCTGATATATATATATATAATACACAGTGTTACCTGTGGACAATAAAATATTGCTTTTTGAATCGTCAACTTTCTTCTCGAATATTCCCAATCCATGGGGTTTTCTCTGGAATAAACCTTGACGTACAGACTCAACCTCTTCCCCCCATCCCCTCTCCACCCCACCCCCACCCCCAGCCCCCCTCCACGTCAACGCACTAATGCTACAGACCTTTGCGTCAACGACTCGTGAGCAACAACAACAACAAACCCTTGTGAGCAGTTGCGGTCCCTCAGTTTTGAGCAATGTTGAGTACTTTCAAGACCAGTCTTGTGAATAGCGCCTGGCAGTTGGGTTTCCTTTCAGTACTGAGAAATTAAGCCGCCGGGCTACTGGTCAAGTGTTTTGGTTTGAGTGTAATTTTAGTTGTGTTCGGGTGTGACAATCTGTGTTCTTCTCCAGCTCCCACGTGGTGCCCGTGGAATGACTCTACCGCATCCGCTCCCTTGGGCTATACCACCATGGTGTGTGTGTGTGTGTGTGTGTGTGTGTGTGTGCTTGAAAGTGTTCAAAGTACCCGTCACAAAGCGAGAAGATTCTGAGAGAGCTTGAACAATGCTGAGACCGTTCGAACCCGTGCATTTCCAACAAAGATGCCATTCTCAAAAACGGTGGAAGTGCGGTGTTAAGTTAGGCCCTGGACTCGACTTACTTCCTCTGAACATCACATCAAAGGGACTAGTTATCCACCGTCGGACGTACTATCACCTATGTGCGACTATCGTAACGAAACAAAGGGCAGAAATTTTCTCTGTTCGAACCACGTGTGATGGTCACTCAACGAAGCTGCATTTCTCAAATTCCAATTCTAATGTGCTGTAGTTCTGGTGATGGTCAGTCACTTAAGCAACATTGTCAAAATGTTCCTTCTCCCCATCCTCTTGCTCTTCTCCTCTTCTTCTCCTCCTCCTCCCTATCCTTCTCCTCCTCCTCCCCTTCTCCTCCTATTGTTCTCCTCTTCTTCTCCTCTCCTCCTCCTCCTCTTCTCCTCCTCCTCTTCTTCTCCTCTTCTCCTCTCCTCTTCTCCTCCTCTTCTCCTCCTCCTCCTATTCTCCTCCTCCTCCTCTTCTCCTCCTCTTCTTCTCTCTTCTCTTCCTCCTCCTCCTTTTCTCCTCCTCCTCCTCTTCTCCTCTTCCTCTTCTTCTCTTCTTTTCCTCCTCCTCCTCTTCTCCTCCTCTTCCCCTCCCGTTCTTCTCTCTTCTCCTCCTCCTTTTCTTCTTCTCCTCCTGCTCCTTTCCTCCTCTTCTCCTCGTCCTCTTCTTCTTCTCCTAAACCTCCTCTCCGCCTCCTCCTCCTCTTCCAACTCATCCCTCATCTTTCAGTACCTCCACCGTCTTCCTACTATTATAATGGATTTATTATGCTTGTCGGTCATGTCAGGTGAGAGTTGTGTCGATCTTACTGGAAACCTAGCTGTGAGTGTTCGCTAAACGTGTAAAACCTATCACTGGACTAATTTAGCGACGCACTGTTTTACTGTTGTTTTATTAGACTGCCATTACACACCATGACCACAAGTCACATCGATTCGCCTGCTATAAGCACATATGATTGAGTGCCCGTTTGCACGCGCGCGCGCACACACACACACACAAACACACACATACGCGCACCCCCCCCCCCCCCCTCGCACCCCCATCCCCCACACGCACACCAAATTCAAGTGTGTGGTGTGGACAGCGCAAACACTCGTGTTCACCAATGGAATTACTTTCAATGCACAGCCCTGATATGGCCTTATTGGTCGACTGTGCTATAAACAACATGATTTGGTTTGATTTGACTTTCAATGCACGATCTGGTTTTTTTTTCTTTCTTTCTTTTGTTGTTGTTGTTGGTAGTGGTGGTGTTGTTTTTTTTCCTCAGATTAGTTCGAATAAGACCCTCATGTTATATCAAGTGAGATAAGATAAGATCACGTCAAACTGAACTGAATCAAGCCAGATCAGTTTTTGTTTCGATTTATTTCTTTTATTAGGTTTTTTTTCTTCTTCTTCTTCTTCTTTTCCCCCCGCTGACAATAAAGTTGGGCCCCAAAGGCATCATGACTGTTGGGTCATGTAGGTACAACAATGGCATGGACATTGATTATAATATTGACACCGCCAGACACTGCGTATAAGTTATTTAATATACTAAAGAAACTGCATGCATGCTGCATTGGATGTTTGACAATGTAAGAACACCCACAACAAAAACAAAAAAAGGAAGGGAGGGAGGGAGGAGAGGGGAGGGGAGGGGAGACGAGGAACATCCACAAACAAGTAACGTGTGTGAGCAGAGTGGGAAGCAAAAGGCTTTTTTTTTTTTTCTTTTTTTTTTTTTGCACACGTGTCAGAGATCAGAAGGGGTTGTGAGAGTGTGGGGTGTGGGGGAGGGTTGCGGGGGGCGGGGGGGGGGGGGGGGCGGCGGCGAGCGAGAGGGTGGGTGGGGAGAGAAAGGGGGGGGGGGTTGTGGATGAAAGAGGGCGGAGGGAGAGAGAGAGAGGGAGCGGAGCGCGGCCCTTGGTGGTCACAGTGTCACAGATAACCTGAAAGTTTCAGTTTCAGTTTCAGTAGCCCAAGGAGGCGTCACTGCGTTCGGACAAATCCATATACGCTACACCACATCTGCCAAGCAGATGCCTGACCAGCGGCGTAGCCCAACGCGCTTAGTCAGGCCTTGAGGGGAAAAAAGTTGATAAATAATAGATAAGCGTACATAAATAAGTAAATAAATACATAAATAGATAAATAAATAAATAATAATTATAATATGGAAAAAGGTAGTAGTAATAATAATAATAATAATAATAAATAAATAAATAAATAAATAAATAAGTAAATAAATAATACAACAATGATGATAAATAAGCAAATAACCTGAAAGGAATTAAGAAGGCACAGAATGGGGGTCTTCTTTGAGGTGGCTATAAAAAAAAAACAGAATAAAATTAAGAAAAACAACAACAGCAATAACAATAATGATGATGATAAAAACAACAATAATGATGATAATAATGATAATAAAAATAATAGTCATATTATGTCGAGTGTTTCGATCGCGTGCGGCAATCGATTTAACAACACCCCAACTGGAAGTGCGTTCAGCAAACTGATGTATTGTAGTTTGGTTTATCTGTTACTTTTTTTTCTTCTTGTTGTTGTTGTCACAGCAGATTTCTCTGTGCGTATCAATATCAGTATCAGTAGCTCAAGGAGGCGTCACTGCGTTCGGACAAATCCATATACCCTACACCACATCTGCAATATGCCTGACCAGCTTCTGTGCGAAATGTGGGATGCTCTCTCTCTCTCTCTCTCTCTCTCTCTCTGTCTGTCCCTCCCCTCGCTCAGGGAGAGCGAGTCGCGATAGTGTAAAACTACCATTGATTCTGTCTGCCAGTGTGTATCTGCTTCACTATCAAAGTGGAATCTTTTTTTCTTTTTTAAGATAATTTTACCAGGAGACAACCATTCTGTTGCCGTGGGTTCTTTGACGTGTGCTGCATGCATATTTGACACGGGACTCACGAACTTATACGTAAAATTCTATATTTATGTCCGTGAACGAGACCTCAGTTTCTCGTCTCACATGAAAGACTGGCAACAAGACCACCGCTCAAGATCCAGCGGAGAGAGAGAGAGGAGGCCGGGGGGGAGGGAGGGGGGAATAAAAAAACAAAAACAATAACGGTCGGTAGAAGAACCCATGGACAATCGCTTCCTAGTAGGGCGCATTACCATTAGGCCATTGCCTAGTAATGGAGTGATGGCCTAGAGGTAACGCGTCCGCCTAGGAAGCGAGAGAATCTGAGCGCGCTGGTTCGAATCACGGCTCAGCCGCCGGTATTTTCTCCTACCCTCCACTAGACCTTGAGTGGTGGTCTGGACGCTAGTCATTCGGATGAGACGATAAACCGAGGTCCCGTGTGCAGCATACACTTAGCGCACGTAAAGGAACCCACGGCAACAAAAGGGTCGTTCCTAGCAAAATTCTGTAGTAAAAATCCACATCGATAAGAAAAACAAATCGAAGTGGATTTTTACTACAGAATTTTGCCAGGAACAACCCTTTTGTTGCCGTGGGTTGCTTTACGTGCAGGAAAAAATAACAAAAGCGAGTGGTGTAGCGACGCGCTGTCCCTGGGGAGAGCAGCCCGAATTTCACACAGAGAAATCTGTTGTGATAAAAAGAAATACAAAATACAAATTAGTATAACGCGGGAGTGCTGGGGGTGGAGTGGGGTGGGGTGGGTGTTCGTAGGGTCTAGGGGTGGGGGTGGGGGGCGCACACTACTATTTATGCTGTTTTCTGCATAGACTGGCTGAATGAGACAGTATGAGACAGACAACAATGAAAGTGGCCTTGATGGTAACGCATGTGTTGCAAAGCATTAGTTTTCGTCATGCTCTTGTAGACGTAGACTTGTGCGTCCATATCATCCACTCTTTCGATTGCATTTCAGTGTCTGGGTTTTGTTCTGATGTGCCTTAAAAAAAAAGCACGTGTGTGCTAGTTGAATTGGAAGCATCAGCAAGCACTGACTCGAAGTTGTATATCTTGTTCATGGAGAGAGTCACCACTCTTTATCGTTTGTTAATCGTTCAAGAATTATATTGTCAGTTAACGCTGCTCGTGTTATTTTGCAGAGACAGACAGACAGACAGACAGAGACAGAGAGAGAGAGAGAGAGAGAGAGAGAGAGAGAGATGCAGAAGCGGACGGTTCATTCATTTCAAGCCAAAGCTCCCTTTATGGTATGAATGAGTATGTGAACATTATACAATTTTGAACAGAAATGTAATACAGTTCTAAACACAATTAACATGCATACCTACATTTTTTTTTATTTCTCCGATTTGAATGCCTTATTAGAGAGAGAGAGCGGGAGCGGGGAAGGGGAGGGGGAGGGGCAAAGATAGAGAGAGAGAGAGGAAGGGAGAGCGAGATCGGGGGAAGAGACAGAAAACACAATGATAGCTGTGACACTGTTAACAAAATATCCCCAGGAATTTCTTAATTTTTCTCTGCATTTTAATGCCGTGAGGAAGAGTTAAAGATAATAACAACGTTGTTACATCCAACAAAAAGGCCATGACCTCATTGGAAAGGGAGCACATAAAATAAGACATTTATTCTTAAGTAATAAGAGAAGGGGGGGGGGGGTAGTCAGAGAGAGAGAGAGAGAGAGAGGTTAAAAAAGAACATTTTCAGTAATTATGTCGACCAACATGTTCATGTTGTTTGCCAGCTGCTGTTTCTGTATGCTTTTGCTGTTCTTTTTTTTTTCCCCACTGTGAAAACAAGCTGATTCGTTGTTATTCTCCTTGTTTGCTATTGTTGTTGTTGCCGTTGTTGTTGTTGTTGTTGTTGTTGCTCTTGTTGTTATTACTGCTGGCATCATCACCCCTGATCGTTTTACTTTCGTGATGTTCTCAGCGATATTTTCTGTCTTTTCTTTCTTTTTTTTTCTTTTCTTTTTTTTTTAGATGCAGATTAAAATCTTTAATCTCTTGTTTTCCAAACAAATATCTACTCCATTTACCAAGGTGTTTTCCGAACATTACACCAAACAAAATGATGTTTTCTTCATGGAGAAAAATGTTATTGTTATTATTATTATTATTATTATTATTATTATTATTATTATTAATCATCTTTGTTGTTGTTACACAGTTCTGTGCGCGTTGTATCGGATATCGTGCGTGTTTATTCATTCTCATCTCATGTTGGTATTTTGTGTGTTTTAATGATTTCCTTTCGTCTAGGAATTCCCCCCTGTTCAACGGGCGGCTACTCGCGAGTAAGTCATTGGTTACACTGACGCAGCAAGCCTGATAAACTCTTCTTCTGAGAAACGAAACAGCTATCGCTGGCTGGTGCCGCATTATTTGTGGAACAGTGGCCTCGTAGCGGTTATGCGTTCACGTAGGAAACGAGAGAATCGGAGCGTTTGGGTTCGAATCAGTCCCACACTTGCCAGAATTATTTTTGTTTCTTCTTTTTCTACTGTACATAGAGTTGTGTGGTATGGACGTCCACCAGTCATTCAGATGAGACAATAAACCGAGGTCCCGTGTGTAGTGTGCACGTAACGCACGTAAAAGAACCCACGGCAACAAAAGAGTTGTTTCTGGCAAAATTTCACAGAAAAATCCACTCTAATACACACATATGTGTGTGTGTGTGTGTGTGTGTGTGTGTGTGTGTGTGTGTGTGTGTGTGTTCGTGTGTGTGTGTGTGTGTGTGTGTATGTGTGTGTGTGTGTAAGTGTGTAAGTGTGTGTGTGTGTGTGTGTGTGTGTGTGTGTGTGTGTGTGTGTGTGTGTGTGTGTGTGTGTGTGTGTGTGTAAGTGTGTGTGTGTGTGTGTGTGTGTGTAAGTGTGTGTGTGTGTGTGTGTGTGTATGTGTGTGTGTGTGGAACGGCCATACTACGTTTTCGATCACTGAAGTTAAAGCAATGTCGGACCCGGTCAATACTTAGATGGGTGACCGCCTGGGAACACCGGGTTCTGTTAGCATTCCTTTCTAAGCGCGTTCGGTAATTACGCTGCTGTTCAGGGCATCTGCTTAGCAGATGTGGTGTAGCGTATATGGATTTGTCCGAACGCAGTGACGCCTCCTGGGGTAACTGAACTGAACTGAATTGCAGTGACTGAAACGTGACTGAATGATACATAACAGGAAACGAATGACGAGCGCCTAAAGGCAGCTTTCCACTCCCGGCTCTACCCACGTTGGTAGACTGGTTCCGCAAAATGACTCCGTCTTTGTTAAGCGCTTAGGTCTTTTGGTTTCTGATCGAGAATAGGCGCTGTATAACGATCTGTGTCAATCAATCAATCAAACTATCAATCAGCTAATCAAACAATCAATCAATCAAAATACCTGTCATCACATGCTGACTTTACTATGTGAGACCTAAAAAGCCTTGCTGTAACAATTCCCCAATTAAGGAACTGTTGAGGGAGGAAGGGAGGGAGACGGAGTGGAGGGGGGCGGGGGGGGGGAACATTGCAGGATGAAAAGGGAAAACAGTTTGCAGAGAGACAGACAGACCCCATGCAGGCTTTGACACATGTATACATCTGAGCGGACAGAACTTGAAGGATTCTGGTGAACAGTTCTTCTGAACGGCGCCCAAATGAGTCTTCTCAGAGTTAATTAAGAGAGAAGAAGAAGAAAAAAAAGAAGAAGAAGAGAAGAAGAAGAGAAGCAGAGGAGGAGGAGAAGAAGAGGAGGAGGAGGAGGAGAAGAAGAAGGAGAAGAGGAGGAGGAGAAGAAGAAGAAGGAGAGGAGGAGAAGAAGAAGAGAAGAGGATACTGGGATAACGAAATATTTTCTGAAGTTTTGGGGGTCTTAATTTATCTCCTTATTCATCTATTCATTTACTTATTTATTCATCTGTTCGTTTATGTAATCATGTATTTATTTATTCATTTGTTTGTTTATTTATTTTATTCATTCATTCTTCGTTCCGTTTATTCGTTTTTCGTTGTTGTTTTTTTGTTTGTTTGGTTTCTATTTTCGTTCTTTTTGTTTTCACTGCCTGAAGTTTTATACATTTCTCTTGCTTTCTTTTTATCTTTTTTTTTTCTTCTTCTTTTTTTGCCGTCCATAATATATCCAACTTATATCAGGGTATGCAGATTATGTGAGGTTTCTGTATTACACAGCGTTCTCTTTTTTTGGGAAAACGAAAAAAAAAAAAAAAATCATGACATGGGAGAAAGATTTTTTTTTTTTTTTAAAGGGCAGTAAATATTCTAAGTCTGTCCAGCTGAAGAACCGAAAGCTCTTGCTCCCATATATATGTACACGAGCCTGCGTGAGAGAGAGAGAAAGTGTGTGTGTGTTTAACAGTATATTTGTGAATAATTATTATTATGATGATTCTAATAATATTAAGAAGAAGAAGACGAAGAAGAAGAAGAAGAAGAAGAAGAAGAAGAATGATGATAATAACACTATTTCATTGGACAGTGTTGCGGTAGTCCATAGTTAAGACAGAACAAGCTGAGCCAGGTGTCTTCTTGTTTTGTCAGCAGTGGAACACGATGATATATGCAACACACAGGAGAGAGAAGAAAGTGTGTTTTTTTTCTACGATTGCGATTTGCTTTTTACTGCTATATACTTTTTGCCTTACTTCTGCACACACAGAGGGAGAGACAGAGACAGACAGACAGACAGACACACACACACACACACACACACAGAATATTCGAATACCACCAAGTGACTGTATTTGAAGGATTCATATCGAGTAATGAGGAGGAAAAACCGTGCATTTCCTTTGTAAATCTAGCTTTTCGATCTCTGTCTCTGTCTCTGTCTCTCCCTCTTTCTTCACCTTCTTTATTTCTCTGTGCGTACTTGTGTGTGGCTGTCCACGCGCTCACAGTGAATATGTGTGTGTGTGTGTGTGTGTGTGTGTGTGTGTGTGTGTGTGTGTGTGTGTGTGTGTCTGTGCGAATGTGTGTGTGTGTGTGCACCTTCAGTTGAGCATGCGTGTATATTATGTTCGCGTGCGCCCGTGCGCCCGTGCGTTCATGAATAGGTTTCCGGCGTGCGAGCGCGTGGGAAAAATCATCAGGAGCGTGCGGATGCAGGGACAAAGCTCTCGTGATCCCAAGTCGCTTATCTGATGTCACAAGTTGTTGTCAAACAGTGCTCATAGCGCTGACACACAAAAAAATGAACCAATAAAGATATTGCTTTGTTTTGTTGTGTGTGTGTGTGTGTGTGTGTGTGTGTGTGTGTGTGTGTGTTTGTTTTTTCTCCATACACCAGTCTCTCGAGCCCATGACTGTGTTTCTAAGCGTGCGTATTCCTTCTTCGTGCAAAGTGTGGCCCACGCCTTTTTGAGCGCGCGCGCGCGTGTGTGTGTGTATGTGTATGTGTGTGTGGTTGCAAATGTATGTGAATACTTGTTTGCACGTGTGTGTGTGTGTGTGTGTGTGTGTGTGTGTGTGTGAGAGAGAGAGAGTGTAAGCGCACGTAGCTATTGTGTACATTTAGTTTGAAAAACAAACAAACAAACAAAAAAACATCGAAATGCACCCGAACAAAAAATCCAAAAAGAAGAAAAAATAGAGGAAAAATGCAGCACTACCCATCACAAAAACGTCTTGCGAAAACATGGATATTGGCCAGTGAATGTGTGTGTCCGTTTCTGAAAGAAAAAACCAGCAGAACATTTGCTACGCAGGTTACATGTGCCAGATTAAAAAAAAAAAAAAAAGAAAAAAAAAAAAAAAAAAAAAAAAAATATATATATATATATATATATATATATATATATATATGCTAGTCAGTCGTGTCCGACTATGACCATCAGAACAGCAGAGGAGGCAACTGCTGTTCCGACTGTTCCGACTATTTGGGCTAGAATTTGATTATAGTGGAGAGTGTCTTGCACAAGTACACCCCCACTCTCTTGACGGCCAAGAGGGTTTTAGGACAGTCGGCGTTGGGATGGTTCCCGAAGGCCAACTAG
>NC_134880.1:20719745-20727245 GCF_041734735.1 Babylonia areolata
CCCCCGGAGAGGGGGAGGCTGGAGGGGGGGGGGGGAAGGGAGGGAAGGAGGCAGACAGAGAGACGTACAAACACAAACACGTAGACACAAAAAGTGAGCAGGAAACAAAGTTGAGGAGAGAGAGAGAGAGAGGGAGAGAGAACGTAGAACTCAAACCCATTATTATTATTATTATTATTCAAGGATTAAGGTTTTAGGTATGGCCTATTCTTCCAATCTGTCCTTGAGAGATGGAGAGGTGAGCATGGTCTTGTGAATGGACGTGTGCGCTCACAATCTTCCTCTCTCTCTCTTTCACACACACACACACACACACACACACACACACACACACACACACACACACACACACACACACACACACACATATATATATATATATATATATATATACACACACAGGTACGCACACACGCACACACACACACACACACACACACACACACACACACACACACACACACACACACACACATTATTCCTCAATCCTATACCGCCATCACTTGCTTGCCGTCGGAATCTCACTCCTCCTTCAATACCACTCACCCAGACATATTCCCCCTCGCCCACAACCCTAGCACCCCACCACACACACACACATACGCACACACACACACACACACACACACACACGCATACACACACGAACACACACACACACACACACACACACACACACACACACACACACACACATTCCTCAATCCTATACCTCCATCACTTGCCTGCTCTTGAAACCCCTCACCTCACCCCTCACCCCAAGAGCCCCCCTCCACCCTCTCTCCCCACCTTGCTACGCCCCCCCTCCCCCCCCCCCCCCCCCCCCCCACACACACACACACTTTCCTCCCCTCACCGCTTTCTGCTCCTCTTCCCCTACCTATACCAGGCTGACGGCGATGGTCACGGATCAGGTCCCAAACCAAACAAAAACATCCCCTACCCCAAGAAGATGCCGACTGTTGATTTGCAACGTGACAACGACAACAGTACAGTCGCTATATAGATGCACGCGCCACGCGCTTGCTTTATCAGATTGACGTTTGCGCAATGGCTCACCTGGCACTTAACCTACACTTCAACCCTTGTCCATTCTATTCATACAGTCAGTCTTCTTCCCCTGGCCCCTGTACCGTAGACTTTGTGGGTAAGACTCACACTCATATTATTGTACGTCCGTGGGGTAGAGACTAGAATCTGCGAGTGGTCTGAGCAAAAAGGGAGGGGGGGGGGGGGGGGCAGCAGTAAAAAGCCGATCGCCTGAGGAATGTTCCGATCGCCATTATTCGCCAGCTCCCACACCTCCACTCCCCCACACCCCTACCCTCCCCCTTCTCCCTCCCTCCACCTCCACTGGCTTCAAGACAGCCATGTTGTTGTGATACAAGTGAAGATAACTCTCTCTCCGCGGCAAAAGCCTCAGAAGTCCTAGACTGTTCTTCCCCTAAGGCTAGTAGAATAGGGTGGGACAGGGATGGACTTGATTTAGAGTAGACCCCCGAGTCCAAGATCCTCGCACTACTGGGTGTGTGTGTGTGTGTGTGTGTGTGTGTGTGTGTGTGTGTGTGTGTGTGTGTGTGTGTGTGTACCGCTCGGTTTCCCTTCCTCGGGACCAGATTGGTGTGTCTGATAAGTGATTGGGAGATTCACAACCGATAAGTACTTGCAATGTCAGGACTTGTACCGACTCAACCACCACCCGACATCTCTCTCTCTCTCTCATATATATATATATATATATATATATATCTAGGTGGGCCGTGTGACGTCATGTAGACTGACCAGGCATTATCCGAGGTGGCGTTCGGTTCGCGAAGAATGTTCTCTTTGAACGATAGTACCAGTCTGGGCAAACCAACGTTGCCAAACGTCATGGCAATCAGCCTAGATTAACTTTTTTTTTCTTTATTATTCAGTACTGCGAGGATTGCTAGCTATACTTCTTGTCTGGCCTTCCCCCGCCTGGAAGATTTTAGCAGAAATATCTATATGATTTGATGATGATGATTTTTATAAGTAATAAAATGCCAATTTACATACACCACTTACATACTGCTTCATCACAACAATCGTTTTTGATATTGTCAGGAATATGCATCTCAGAATAGTTTGTTCAATACTTGCCGAGTAATAAAACACGACTTACGACCTATGATCACGGAAAAAACACAACCCCCGCAAAATGTGTCCGAAAATGCTCAGAATGTGCTCAGACTTGGTCAGTAAGTTGCCCGAGAAGTTTCAGAAGAAGTCTATCTCTTCCCTAATTGTTTATACTTTGTTGAAGAGTAAAAAATAAAAAGAACCAGAAAAGCAAATCAGGATTCGATGCCCAGAGAGAGAGAAGAGAGTACACACACACACACACACACACACACACACACACACACACACACACACACACACAACCGAACACCGAACACACACACACACAATCAAATCTCCACGCGACAGTTTCTATGTTTCTTTAACCCGGAAGCTCATTCGGTACTTCCGTTTCCATCCCACTTCCTCTATGGCTCTCTTTCTCTCTTTCTCTCCTTCTTCTTCTTCGTTGGCTGTGACTCCCACGTTCACTCGCATACACGAGTGGGCTTTTACGTGTATGAATGTTTTTACCCCCGCTATGTAATAATAATAATAATAATAACAATAATGGTACTTATATAGCGCTGAATCTTGTGCATAGACAAATCTAAGCGCTTTCGCACCAGTCATTCTCACGCACGCATAACTCTAAAACTGGAGAAACTAAAGACAATGACGAGGCAGGGAAGGGCTAGGGAGGCTATTGTGGGAAGAGGTGGGTTTTAAGGCCAGACTTGGAAGAGCTGAGTGTGGAGACTTGACGAAGCGAAAGAGGAAGTTCATTCCAAATGCAAGGTCCAGAGACAGAGAAAGAACGGCGGCCAACAGTCGAGAGTTTGAATCTGGGTATGCATAAGTGGAGTGGAACCGAAGCTGATCGTAGTGAGCGAGATGGAGTGTAGAGGTGAAGGCAGCCACAGAGATAGGAAGGGGCTGATTTGTGAATCTCTCTCCCTCTCTCTCCCTCTCTCTCTCTCTCCCTGTCTCTCATCGGTACAGTGTGCAAGTTATCTTCATTACATTATATTTCTTGTATGTGGAACCCACATCTCAACCCGTCTCCCCTTGTGAATGGGCAAAAAATTGTGCTTGACTGAAATAAATCATTCGTAATCGTACTCTCTCTCTCTCTCTCTCTCTCTCTCTCTCTCTCTCTCTCTCTCTAGCTAGCGAAAATTCTGAAACAATCTGGAAACTGTCAATGTATATCTATAAAGCACTAACTTTGAGAAAAAAAAATGCCTTAATGATATGTAAATGAACACATGTTGCATGCTACATTTTGCTGTGACTCCTGTTGTTATGGGCCAGAGGCCTGACAATTAAAACATTTTTTGACTTTGACTTTGACTTCTCTCTCTCTCTCCCTCTCTCTCTCTCTCTCTCTCTCTCTCTCTCATTTGCCTGCACTGATGGGAGCTGATGACGACAAAACCGTGTCAAAGCTTTCTCGCTTTCTGTATAGAGTTTTTTGTAATTGCGCTCAGAGCGCACACACTGAAGCTGGCTTCCAAGTTGCATCGCAGCATTCCAATTCTGATACTCGTGTTGGTAATGTGAATTGTCCTTTGCTACGCTTCATGACAATGTCTGTCTACTTGAAAATGATTTCTTCTTTTTTTTTCTCTTTTTTTTTCTTTCTTTTTTAACGCTGAATGACCTATTCCTCAACTCCCCACACCTTATGTGTTTTTTCAATAAAACATCATCATCATCATCATCATCATCATCATCTCTCTCTCCCTTTGACTATCTCACTATCGTTACCCCCACACCTCTCAACCCATTTCTTCCCCCCCCCTCTCCCCCCCCCGCCCCCCCCCCCCCCCCCCACTACCACCACCACCAATGACTCTCCCGGGACTCCGTGCTCGCTATCTCCCATCACGATCATGCTTACATCCATAGGACCAACAACAACAACAACAACAACAACAACAACAACCCCAAACAAATGAAGAACAACATCAACATGACTTGCTTGTGGTCGGTGCCCGTTTTTATTGGCTGATAACAACAGTCCTGCAGCTATACCAGCCTGGATAGGCTTCAGTCAGAGCCACCGACCGACCCCCGAACGCAAACACAGCCCTGAAGGCCCGGCCAGACGCTCACGGTAAAAGTCCTGCTGACCACTAGTGGCTTCTCCCTAACTCTCTCCCCCCCAACCCCAACCCCTGTCTACCTTCCTCAGTCATCCACCCTCTCTCTCCCTTTGCTTTGCTACTAACCTTTAACTCCTAATCAGCCATCTGGAGCGGCGAGACTCTCGCAGGTTCAATTATGTCGTTAGCGTCACTGATTTTTGCTCTCTCTCTCTCTCTCTCTCTCTCTCTGTCTCTCCAATGCCAGTCATGCGTGTCATGACCTGTTAAAGCCTTGTAGCATCCAGTCAGGGTGAGAAGGGTGCGTATGTGGGTGAGGCAATGTATCAGGTAACGGTGGTGATGGTGGTAGTAGTGGAGGTTTTCCAGTTATATTATTTGTAGCAGACTCCCTGTAACTGTGGATTTTGAAGCCATGGTAGACAGGAAGGAGAGAGTTAGGTATGAATAAACAAAGTTGACTTACTACATGGGAGACATGTATAAAATGCGTTTATCTGACACGACGAAATAAACGAACAGTCATATAGATGCCTCTAATGCGAGACGGGGAGATGCGATGCTGAGTATTTCTGTTCTTGGGGAGTACAAGACAGCAACAAAAAATACTAATAAAGAGAGAAAAGAAAAAAGGAACAAAGAGAGAAAGAGAGACAGAGAGACAGACAGACAGACAGAGACATAGAGAGACAGAGGGAGAGAGAGAGAGAGGTGGGAGAGAAAGACAGAGACACAGAGAGAGGGAGAGAGAAGGGGGGAGGGAGAGAGAGAGACGGAGAGAGAGAGAGAGAGAGAGAGAGAGAGACAGAGAGAGAGAGATGAAGAAAGTAAAGGAGAGAGAAAGGAAGACAGAGAGACTTCTTCTTCTTCTTCTTCTGCGTTCACTCGTATGCACACGAGTGGGCTTTTACGTGTATGACCGTTTTTACCCCGCCATGTAGGCAGCCATACTCCGTTTTCGGGGGTGTGCATGCTGGGTATGTTCTTGTTTCCATAACCCACCGAACGCTGACATGGATTACAGGATCTTTAACGTGCGTATTTGATCTTCTGCTTGCATATACACACGAAGGGGGTTCAGGCACTAGCAGGTCTGCACATATGTTGACCTGGGAGGTCGTAAAAATCTCCATCCTTTACCCACCACCGTGATTCGAACCCGAGACCCTCAGATAGAAAGTCCAAAGCTTTAACCATTCGGCTATGGCGCCCGTCGACAGAGAGACAGAAACAGAGAGGGAGAGAGAGAGAGGGGGGGAGACACACACACACACACACACACACACACACACACACACACACACACACAGGGGATGGAGGGAGAGAGAGAGGGAGAGACAGACAGAGAGACAGAGACAGAGAGAGAGAGAAAGAGACGTGAAGAAAGTAAAGGAGAGAGAAAGGAAACAAGAGGAAGGGGAAAGACGGCAAGAAGGGAACCGAGATGCAGAAGTGAAAGAAAGAACAGTTTATAGATGTGAAAGAAATAAATAAAAAATCACAGGAAGTGAAAGACCAAGGAATTGACATCAAACACACAAAACAGATCTCTCTCTCTCTCTCTCTCTCTCTCTCTCTCTCTCTCTCTCTCTACATACACACACACACACACACACACACACACACGCACACACACACACACACACACACACACACACACACATATATATATATATATATATATATATATATATATATATATATATATATATGTGTGTGTGTGTGTGTGTGTGTGTGTGTGTGTGTGTGTGTGTGTGTGTGTGTGTACATTATATATATATATTTTTTATTAATATATATAATATATACTTACGTGTGTGTGTGTGTGTGTGTGTGTGTGTGTGTGTGTGTGTGTGTGTGTACATTATATATATATATATATATATTTTTTTTTTTTTTAAATACATATAACATATACTTACGTGTGTGTGTGTGTGTGTGTGTGTGTGTGTGTGTGTGTGTGTGTGTGTGTGTGTGTGTGTGTCTATAATTTTGATTCTTTTCCTTTCCCTTTCTGCTTGGTTGTTATGTTACAAAAAATGTTTTTAGTTTGACTTTTCACTTTGTGAGGATGTATCGACAGACTGATCAGTGTGTGGCACAGGAAGCGGAACTGCGAACAGCAGGATTTTACCATCCGTACACACATCTCAGGTAAAGATGATGGCCGACAGTGATCGTCCTCCAAGGTCTTCGGGGAAAGACGAAACCGGAAGTGAGAATGATTGGACCAGTTCCTGGTTTCTATTCGCATTTTGTGTATAATTATATTCTTGTGCGTGCACATTCACGGGTATACGCACGCGCGCACGCACGCACACACACACACACACACACACACACACACACACACACACACACACACACACACACTCCTTCACACGCGCTCGAGCCCACACAGATACATACCCGGAATATCCGGAACATAACTAATTATATTTTTTTAGTGCAGGAACACACTTTAGAGACCAGTTATTTCTCAATTACAATTAAGCTCTCTCCGAACAACATTAGCAACTATGCAAAGCCAGCTGAAAACGTGGTCGACCTTAAACGTAAGAAAACTGGGAAAAACCCATGGTCTTCTTTCTCTCTATCTCCACCCTGCACCCCCCTTTTTTTTTCGAGGGTCAAGTAAAACAGAAAGGCCAAACAAAGAGACCAGAGCAACAGTGCTTAAAACTCCTCAGACTGTGCAACAACACAACGCAGGCATGCGACTCCTCCTTACCTAGCCAGAGATCTCCATAGTCTCGAACTGTTGGTGATCTTTGCTAAAGGGGACTGCATACGTGGATATCCGTATCTGATCTTTCTACACGTACGTTGCTGTGCGAACACCCGCCTTTCTCATCGTACACGAGCACGGAGACTTGGTTTAAATAATCTTTAATTGTTCAACAATACACATGATTACAATGCAATCAATGACAAAAGAGCATCAACAAGCTTAAACTAGTTAAAGCTTATACACGGAGACTTCTTGAAAAGAAACAAAACAAACAAACAATATCGCACTATCACTCGCTTCTTTCACTGCAAGCATGCGTAGCCATCTTAAAAACAAATATATTATCCCAAAAAAGAAACAACCGAAGTTATATTTGTTTACGCATGCACATTCTGTTGCTGTGTGTGTGAGTGTGTGTTGGGGGTGGGGGGTGGTAGGTAATTTAATGTATTGTTTCTGTTGTTTCGACACGTACCTTGTCACCATTTGTTTTTCATTTTGGATAGTTTGTGGATAACAGTATCCAGAGCGAGGCTTTTATCTTGGAGACACAGCATCACAATACCTTCTCTGTGT
>NC_134880.1:20732245-20742245 GCF_041734735.1 Babylonia areolata
GTTGTTTTTTTTTTTTTTCGGTTGTTGACGGTTGTTGTTATTGCTCTTTCTTCCCCTGGCATAGTCCACGCACGTAATATTCGCATGAATGTTTTCTTTTTTTTCAAAAAAAGAATCTTATAAAATGTTCAAATGAAGTCATTACAAAACCAAGAATAAAGTGAATGTCGTATGTATACTTGTTAACTGCTGACGCTGTTCGACATTAAATTAGTTCTTTTTTTTCTCAGTCAACATAAAGAATATCCTTTTGAAGCTTATCATCATCCCCAATTATTGTTATTGTAATCGCCAATAACATTTCTGCCTTAATCAATTGGCAAAAGGATCGTAACCCACACGCTTTCTTTTTTCTTTTTCTTTTTTTAATTTGTGTACTGAATCCATCAGTCACGTTTTCTTTCCTATTGTGCTAAAATCTAAAATCGTTGATTGTTATATCTTCTTTTTTTTCTATCAGGATTAATCATACCATCTCCTCAATTTCTTATCTCATCATTTCTTCTTCGTTTTATCTTCACTTCCCTTCATCCCCACCACCTTCCTCTCTCTCTCTCTCTCTCTCTCTTCTCTCTCTCTCTCTCTCTCTCTCTTGATTTCGTTTTGGCTTTGGTTTTCATCAATATTATTACTATTGATGCATGTTGTTATTTGTATTATGAACCCCCATGTCATTAGGGCTGTAAAGCTATTGACATTAAAGTGTTCAGTGTTCAGTGTTCTCTCTCTCTCTCTCTCTGTCTCTGTCTCTCTCTCTCTCTCTCTCTCTCTCTCCATCACACATATCCAATACTCTCTAACTCATCCGCCAAACCAAACATCAACTTGACAGCGAGAGTGAGAGATAGACAGGCAGATAGACAGACGGACAGACAGACAGAGACAGAGAGAGAGAGGGGGGAAACACTGAGAGGAAAACATACATACATACATACAGAGCACTGAGGTGGAGCCAGAGAGAGAGAGAGAGAGAGAAGGGGATGGGGGGAGGTGGGTGTAGGGGTAGAGAGAAAAAGAGATCGAAACACACCTACTAACATACCTACCTACCCACCTACCTACCTACCTACCTACCTACGTACATAGCCTACAGACATACATACACGCATGACAGACAGACAGACAGTCAAACATCCATTTGATCTGTTGATGAATTCTGTTACTAAAACAACAACACCACCAACAACAATAACAAAAAAACAAAACAACAAAACAAAAAAACTTTCAATCATTTGGCGTCTAACGCTTGGACGCAGTTCACACACACCGACGATGCACTAATTAACAGATCTGATAACACCTGACTGACAGGACTGCCGTCATGGGCAAGACTAAAAAAAAGAAAAAGAGAAAAAAAAAAAAAAGGAAAGAGGGGTGGGGGTGGGGTGGGGGGGGGGAGAATTCTTGTTCTTGTCGTTGTTGTTGTTAATGTCAGGGGTAGAGGGTGTGAAGGGCGCTATGGGAACAGGTTGGTTGGATGGTGGCGAGAAAAAGTTCAGTTGTTGTTTGAAGTGAAAAATCTGTGATGCCGCGATGGTTTTTTTTTTTTTTTTGTTGTTGTTTTTTTTTCCTTCAGAGTGCTGATGTAATGAACTGCACAAAATCTCTCAACAATAACAGACGCTAAACAGTCTGCCTCGTGCCAATCTCGCCTTTCTGAAAAACTTCACCTTTCACTTTCAAATTGCCAATTCTGTTGACTGCAAACCAACCGTGATATTGCCCACAGTCGAACGGGGCGAACGAGCGCGCGCGCGCGCACACACACACACACACACACACACGCACTCAAAACACACACACGGGCGAGCGCGCGCGCGCACACACACACACACACACACACACACACAACGAGACAGAGTAATCAATTATCATGCCTGCCCATTGAAGAGGAGCTCAACGTAACTTCCTGACTCAATAAAAACCGACAGTAAATCATTGGGATTGGGAAAAAGAGAGAGGGGGGGTGGGAGAGGGGGGGGGGGGGAAGAGAGGGAGAGAGAAGGGGGGAGAGCAATATCCAAGATTTTTTTTTCTTTTTAATGTTTTGTTGTTGTTTTTTTGGGGGGGGGGGGGGGGGGGGGTGAGTGTGGCGGGGGAAGGAGGGGGGATGGCGGTGGAGAGTGGTTAACAACTGTATAAAAAAAAAAAAAAAAAAAAAAAACAGGGGCAAAAACGGTAAAAAAAAAAACCAACAAACAACCCAACAACAACAAAAAAAAACTGAAAAAAAAACTTTTGATGAAAGACACGTTCTTTCTTGCATCCATTACGAAAACGGATATTGTGAGCGTTGATGCGCGACATACTGCTCGGATGCGGTTGATGACGTCGGAGTTCTTCGCTCAGAAGTCTTTGTTGAGCCGCGGGGGCCTGGTCTGGTCTGTGGAGACGGGGGTAGTATAGTGGGTCGGTGGGGGGGGGGGGGGGGGGGATGGCGAGGGGGGGAGGAGGTGGAGGGAGGTTAGGGGGCGCTGATCAGGGGGTCAACAGTGCGTGAAAAAGGTCGCGGGTGGTATGGGTGATAGACCGGAGCGCGCGGACCAACATTTATCATTATGCGCGGTACTGCTTGCTGACAATACCGGTTCAGGGCCCGCTCCCCTCCCTTCCCCTACCCAACCACCCGACCACTCCCCCCCATCCCCACCCCCCCCCCACACACACACACACACACCTCTCCATCTCCAACCCCTTACTACCACTCTCTCCAGCCTATAACATATCCCCAGGCCAGGACCCTCTACCACCACCCCTCGACCCTTCTCCCCCCCCCTCCCTCCCATTCCCCCACCCCTACCCCCCTCCGACCTCCTAGGCCTTTCTGTCTTGGATAATTGAACGATTAAGTTCCGCGCGCGTTCTAGTTGCTTTGCCTTGTCTGCTTTGCTTTGCTTTTTTTTTTTTTTTTTTTTTTTTCTTTTTTTTTTTCACAGTCCTGTCCCTGGCTGTCGGCGCCCACTGTCAGCAAGCAGCGTTTGATTTCCCCAGCGGGTAAAGATGGAGTCTTTCATTAAAGGAAACAAGGAGGAAAGGGGTGAGTGAGGGGGTTGGTTGGTTGGTTGGTTGGTGGGTGGGTGGGTGGTGCGTGGGGGTGGGGTGGGAGGCAGGAGGAGAGAGAAAACTGTCCCACCATCACTACTACTGTCCTGCCTGCTTTTTTTTTTTTTTTTTTTTTTCCTCTCTCTCTTTTTCTGTTTCATCGTTGTGTCGCAGTCGAACGGGTTTTAATCATGTTCGACAGGTCGTGGATTGTCTATCATCTCCGATTTCATGGAGAGAGAGAGAGAGAGAGAGAGAGAGAGAGAGAGAAAAGAGACAGACAGTAACGGAGACAGAGAGAGGCAGAGAGACTAACACGTTAGGGGAAGAGAGAGAGAGAGAGAGAGAGAGAGAGAGAGAAGAGAGAGAGAGAGAGAGAGAGAGAGAACGAACATTTTTTATTCAATATAGGCCGTGGCCCCTCATGAAGGGAATAGAGTGAACACACATTACACTACAATGTTGTCACATTTTTCATAACAATATGGAACAGAAAGCGTTTAACTATTAGATTTAGCAATGCATACACAAAATGCACAGTTAACTACAAACCATACTGCGGATTTTGAATGCCTTACAGATAGATAGCGAATTGGTTTACAATGGATTCCTTTGTTGATGATGACATAAGCAAGGAAAGCTGAAACAAAGATGGATGACTTTTTTTTCTTTTTTGGGGGGGGGGGGGGGGGGGGATAAACTGATGCCTAAGATCATTCAAAGCAGGGCAACATAACACAAAATTAAGTTCATTTTCTTCGGCGCATCTGCACAAGGGACAAATATTATCATGATCTATAGAATAGATTTACTATAACGATAACGATGACGATAGAGATCCGATGACCATAGCTACAATCACTTTTGCTTTCCAACATTGCTTCCGACAATTTGTGGGTTCCATCTCGCTTTCTTACATTTCTCTCTCTCTCTCTCTCTCTCTCTCTCTCTCTCTCTCTCTCTCTCTCTCTCTGTGTGTGTGTGTGTGTGTGTGTGTGTGTGTGTGTGTGTGTGTGAACTGGTGGGATGGCGTTTGATTGCGACGGAAGGACTGTTGTTTTTGTCCGTTGGGTCTTTAGTTGATTTTTGTTTTGTTATTTTTTCGTGTGTGTGTGTGTGTGTGTGTGTGTGTGTGTGTGTGTGTGTGTGTGTGTGTGTGTGTTTCATTTGTTTTGGTTTTTTTGTTATTTTTTTTGTTTTTTGCTTTGGGTGGAATGGCTGTCAACAGTGCAATAATGAGAAAATACTGATGTATTTTGATTGTGCTTTTTTTTTTTAATTCTTTTCGCTCAAATTTACCTTCTTTAGCTTTATTCCCTCTTTAGGGCGAGGGCTGGATGTGAAAAAAAACACAACCATGTTACTTGCTTATCTATTACCCTCGATAATAAAGATTTTGTCTATGTCTAATCTAGCCCGAAATGCTCGAATAGATTCATTTATATCTCCTACCCCCTGCTGTAACCACAGGTAAACAAGTCCCATTTCGAATAACGTCATTGTTACCTTTGACACCCAGTTTGTCTTGCCCCTAACATCCAAATCATATAACATATCATATGCTTTTCTTGGCAACCGAAAATCTTCCATTTTGTATTATTTCTAACTAGTAAGAAATACATCTTGTCACAGAATTGAGATATATGGGATATAAATATTTGTCTCACCATAGATCAAATAGTTTGGCGTTTTCGTGATTACTCCTGGAAACTTTTTCAACTCAAATGAATGTACATTCTCACAAAAAACTGCAGCGCTAGAAAGACCCTAAGCTCCATATTGAACGATAGGTGAGAATGAGAGAGAAAGAGAGAGAGAGAAAGAGAGAGACAGACAGACAGACAGACAGACAGACAGACGGACAGATAGACAGACAGACAGAGACACAGAGAGAGAGGACGCAGCGTGAGAAAGAAAAAAAAGACAGAACGAGAGAGAAAGAGAAAGACACACACACGCACACACACACACATACACACACACACTCTCTCTATCACTCTCTCTCTATCTCTCTCTCTCACACACACACACACACATACACACACACTCTCTCTCTCTCTCTCTCTCTCTCTCTCTCTCTCACACACACACACACACACAGTCACACACACATACTCTCTCTTTCTGTCCTTTACTCTCTCTCTCTCTCTCTCTCTCTCTCTCTCTCTCTGCTTCTGCCTGTCTAAGTGTGACTTTCTATACATTTGAATGTAAAAATTTTAATGTTCCCCATCTCCTCCTCTCCCCTCCTTAGCTCTCCTCTTTCTCTCTGTCCTCCACTCTGTTCCCCGCTCTCTCTTTGTCTATCACAAACCAGCACATTTCCATTCCCACATCTGCCGGCTATTCCCACAAAAGCACAACGCACACGAACACACAATCTCTCTTTCTCTCTCTTTCTCTGTGTGTGTGTGTGTGTGTGTGTGTGTGCGTGTGTGTGTGCGTGTGTGTGTGTGTGTGTGTCTGTGTGTGTGCGTATGTGTGTGTGTGTGTGTGTGTGTGTGTGTGTGTGTGTGTGTGTGTGTGTGTGTGTATGTCACCCCCTCTCTGCCTTTTCTCTTTATCTCTCACTCTTTCTCCTCCTCCTCCTCCTCCTCCTCCTTTCTTTCCTCCCATTAAACACGCTATCAACTCATCTCGTCTCTGACTCCACAAACCCCAGTAAAAGGAATTGTTTTCCCTTCCAGAATCAACATTGGACACAAATACACGTTACACGCAAAAAGAACACACTGCACCAAACTTTCTCTCTCTCTCTCTCTCTCTCTCTCTCTCTCTCTCTCTCTCTCTCTCTCTCTCTCTCTCTCTCTATGCGTCTCTCTATATTTTCTCCATCCAGCATTCTCCTCAATTTTCCGTCGTTTCAACCGTCAGATTAAGTCCTGCATATACACACACTCTGAGAAGAGATACTCACGTATTAGTAAAACTGGATATATGAAGCTTCAAGATATCCCTTTGGCGGATTACTGGCATAAACATAACCTGGTTTGTGAAATCACTATGTATATGGTAAAAAAAAAAAGGGGGAAAAAAGAAAAGAAAAAAAGGTTAAAAATCCCCCTTGCTTTCACGGACTTCGGGTCAATGAATTCACATCATCTGTGTCTCGGGGCTCGTAGCTTCAGTTTCAGTTTCAGTTTCAGTAGCTCAAGGAGGCGTCACTGCGTTCGGACAAATCCATATACGCTACACCACATCTGCCAAGCAGATGCCTGACCAGCAGCGTAACCCAACGCGCTTAGTCAGGCCTTGAGAAAAAAAAGAAGAAAAAAAAGGTGAATAAATAATAGATAAGCTTACATAAATAAATAAATAATGATTATAATATAAAAAGGTAGCAGTAGTAATAATAATAATAATAATAATAATAATAATAATAATAATAATAATAATAATAATAATATAATAATAATAAATTAATTAATAAATAAGACAACAATGATGATAAATAAGCAAATAAATGTAAAACATGAAGACACACATTCACACATACACCCACACATGCATAACAGATATGCACCAAACATGCAGTTTCACGTAGCATAGGAAGGTGGGGCCCAATCGTCTCCTTCCGTTTTAACCTTTCCTAACCGAAGTCAAATAATAATAATAATAATAATAATAATAATAATGTATATTTATATAGCGCCCTTTCTCACTAAGAGCTCAGGGCGCTTTACATGAAAGAAAAATATTACAAGTAACATAAAACATTCATGACCACTCTTTAATAATAATAATGGATACTTATATAGCACACTATCCAGAAATCTGCTCTAGGTGCTTTACAAAAACGCTTTTGTTAACATAAAACATCATATCTATGTTACATACACACACCAAAATGTGACTACACACACACACACGCGCGCGCGCGCGCGCGCTGCATACATACATTTTAACATGCATGTGTATCTAACAGCTACCCTAACACATACGCAAACATAGGCAGGCAAAAACGTACATAAACACACGCACACGCACACACAATACACATTCGTATACATGCATGTAGTTATGTACACATACATATGTATGCACACATAGTCAAGCACAGCCAACGCAAAGGAAGTGGACCTGCCACGATTGAACTTATTGCTGAGGGAAAAGGTGAGTTTTGAGACGATATTTAAAAGATACGAGGGAATCAGAATGACGGAGGTTATCAGGGAGCTTGTTCCACGTCTTTGGCGATTGAAAAGAAAACGATCTGTGTCCATAGGTCTTACTTCTAACGTGAGGTATCCTGAGAAGTCGAGTATCAGAGGAAGAACGGAGCTGGCGAGACGGGGTATAGATATGGATGAGTTCAGAAAGATACTTGGGGCCAGATCCGTTGACTGCAGAAAAGGTCAGAGTGGATAGCTTATAGTCTATTCGATCAGAAACAGGCAACCAGTGGAGAGACTGAAGGAGAGGAGAAACATGGTCAAATTTAGAAGCTCTGCAAATGAGTCTGGCAGCGTTACTCTGAATTCTCAAAAACTCACACTCTCATTCTCCCTTTTCCCCTTTCTATATACAACCAAAGTGAGCTGACATGGGTGGTGTTGGAGAAAAGGAAGCTGAGAGTTCTTATAGATAGGTTTTAAAAAGATGAGTCTTTAATGATGAGCGAAAAGCAGAAATAGAATCAGATGCACGGATATGATGAGGAAGGTTGTTCCAGATGTGAGGGGCAGCAAAGAAGAACGTTCACCATAGGTTCTTGTATTGACACGAGGAAGTTTAAAAAAGATAACGGTCAGAGGAAGAGCGGAGATTTCTTGTGGGAGTGTAAACACTGATGAGGTCAAAAAGATACGTAGGTCCTGCGGAGTGGAAAGCAGAATAGCAGTGACACGCAACTTTGTAGTTAATTCTCGCTTCAATGGGGAGCCAATGTAGAGTGCCTCTGATCTGCTGTGCTGTAGATGTGATCAGGATAATATGGTCATGGTGTCCAAGGTTATCAACATAGTCTACACACAAACAGATGTTCGGTTAGAGTGTCATTTTAGAAAAAGACACACACACACACACACACACACACACACACACACACACACACACACACACACATAAAAAAAGAAAGAAAAAAAAGAAAAGAAATATCCATTCATGACTGGGTGCTGTGAGGAAAATCGGGGTACAGTGCCTTTCCCAAAGACCCGACACCATTCGGAAATGGGGCCTCCAATCATGATCATTGCAGGGTGCACACTGAACTCAAGAAATCCAAACTCAAACCAATTCTGTTACTTGATATGATTTTTTTAAACTAAGAATTTCTTGGACTGAGCAGAGAAATGACGCGAACTTCTTGTTGTATGTGCATAGTGGAGTGATGGCCTAGAGGTAACGCGTCCTCCTAGGAAGCGAGAGTATCTGAGCGCGCTGGTTCGAATCACGGCTCAGCCGCCGATATTTTCTTCCCCTCCACTAGACCTTGAGTGGTGGTCTGGACGCTAGTCATTCGGATGAGACGATAAACCGGGGTCCCGTGTGCAGCATGCACTTAGCTCACGTAAAAGAACCCACGGCAACAAAAGGGTTGTTCCTGGCAACATTCTGTAGAAAAATCCACTTCGATAGGAAAAAAAATCATAAAAAACTGCACGCAGAAAAAAAAAAAGTATGGCGTTGTAGTGTAGCGACGCGCTCTCCCTGGGGAGAGCAGCCGGATTTTCACACATAAATCTGTTGTGATAAAAAGAAATACAAATATGCGCTGGCCCTCATTAATATAATATACAGCAGATACCACACCGGTTGGAAAAGTCACACAACTATTGCATTCTTCTCATTACGACACACTGTCAAATAGGCCCATACTGTTCGCGTCAACATCAGTAAGCGTAATGATTCTGACATAATGGTTATTTCAGATGCATTTTGGAACTGATGCTACTGTACTATGACTACTTTTAACCACGAAAACTGTTGTACAGTGACGTCCTATTGGAAATAAATACTTCATCATGGAATACCGCAAACTATCTTCGCTGGCCGTTCCCCTGTTTGTCTCTTTATCCGACCTTCTTCCTATCATTGCCATGCTTGCAGCTAGCCCAAAACACGGCACCTTCTCACGTCAGTGCGTGATCAGTCTATTTACGTCATAGTGGCCAAATTACGTCATCGTTGTAAGCGATTTTTTTTTTGTTTTTTTTTTTTGTCGAGGGCAGTACTGTGGATTAAACATTTTGAATGTAGAGTTGACGAACATGCTCGTCAGTGAAGGGCGCTGTCGGTCTCACTGAGTTGAACTGGACTTTGTAGGTCAGGTAGTCAGTCTCTTCTTCCTCTTGAATGTATGTGTGATCGTGCTAGCAAATGAACAATAAGTGCGTGTGTATGCTTGTGTGTGTTTGAGTGTGTGGGCGTGAATGTGTACGTATGTCTGTGTTTCCTTGTGTGTGTGTGTGTGTGTGTGTGTGTGTGTGTGTGTGTGTGTGTGTGTGTAAGTACGTACCGTACATGTAATGTACCAATTGTTCTTTTCATCTCTTTGTTACTTTTGATAGACAATTCCAATTACTATTCTTATTCGTCGTTCTTATTGTTTTCTTTTATTTCATTTTATTTCTTTATTTTTATGTATTGTGTCGTTAAACGGGCAGAATTAAAAAAAAAAAAAAAGGCCTTTACTGTGCCTAATTCTTTACCCATTAAAGATTCAATCAATCAATCAATCTTCTTCTTCTCCTCTTTTCCACGACTGCTGCTACTACTACTATTACTACTACTTCTACTACTACTACTACTACTACTACTACTACCACCACTACTACTACAACTACTACTATTTCTACTTCTTCTTCTTCAGACTGCATTACCTTTGTACAGCAAAAACGGAGTATGGCTGCCTACAGGGTGGGGTAAAAACGGTCATACATGTAAAAACAAAAAAACAAAACAAGCAACAACAACAACAAAAAAAAAAACAAAAAAAAAAACCTCACTCGTTTACATA
>NC_134880.1:20744745-20747245 GCF_041734735.1 Babylonia areolata
TATTTCATTGCGAGTAAACCTCCTCTTGTGCGAGTTGACGAAAATAAAACAAAGCAAAATAAACAAAAAAACGAAGGTGATGATGACGATGACGATGAAAATGTTGATGAGTGTGACGACAACGACAATAATTTTTTTTTTTTTTTAATCAGAATTATGATAATCACGACGAAGATGGCGACTACTACGACGACGAAGACGAAGAAGAAGAAGAAGAAGGAGAAGAAAATACATAATGAGGACGACGATGACAACGACATCGATGATGCTGATGACAAAGACGCCCCTCCACCACTACCCGCCACCCCAATCCCCACTCTCCCACCACCACCACCACCACCAACAACAACAACAACAACAAATGAATAAAATAAAACTACAGCCAGCAACCAACGCCAAAGTCTGCCTCTACAAGCTTAGACGTAGGCCATCCTATAAAGTCCCTTCCCTGCTAACAACGAAAGTCAACGACCATGCAACGGGACTTTTGAACGACAATAATAATGACCCAACCTTTCGGGAAGCGACAGTGATACATTCCCCATAGCATAGTATACGAGACGGGCGTTCATGTTCAGAGATTTTTCTTTTGTGTCTGTCTACAGACGAACGGGAGCCAAAGACTGCACTGGTCATTTTTCATGGGTCTTTTTCTTGTGTGTGTGTGTGTGTACATGTGTGTGTGTGTGTGTGTGTGTGTGTGTGTGTTGTTTGTTTTGTGTGTGTGTGTGTGTGTGTGTGTGTGTGTGTTGCTGTTTTTTGGGTTGTTGTTGTTTTTTGGGGTTTTTTTTTGGTGTGTGTGTGTGTCTTTTGTGGGCTTGGTTTCGTTTGGTTTGGGATTTTAACATCGTCATTTCTCTCTGTCTGTGTGTCTGTGTGTGTGTGTGTGTGTGTGTGTGTGTGTGTGTGTGTGTGTGTGTTTACGGGTCTTCTTGTATACTTCTCTCTTTGTGACTGTGGGGGCTTGTCATGTTTTGTGTGTGTGTGTGTGTTTCTATGCCTACGTAATTTCCTTTCCCATTGGTCTTGTTGTATACTACTTTATTTGTAGCTGTGGTTCCCACCCCCACCCCCACCCCCCCTAACCAAACCCCCCGCTCACTCTCTCTCTCTTTAATTTTGTCATTTCCTTTTTCATGGGTGTTATTGTGTCTTTCTTACTTTGCGACTGTGGGTCTGGGTTGTTTGTTTGTTTGTTTGTTTGTTGTTGTTTTTGTTTTTTTAACTCCGTCACTCCTCTTTCCGTGACTGTTCGTGTACACTTTTTACTTTGCGACCTGTTTAAAAAAAAAAAAATGTTTGTTTGTTTGTTTGTCTTTCTTTTTGTTTTTGTCAATTCTATATTTCGCTTTCTAAAAAAAACAAAAAAAAAAAAAACAAAAAAAAAACCTTTTCTGACAGCAGACTTGCTTTTAACTTCTTGATTGATTTTGCTGTCTTTCCAGGAGTCTTGTTGTATACTTCTTACTGTGTTACTGTGGTCCTGTTTTGTTTGTGTTTTGTTTCTGTTTCTGTTTTGTTTGGGGTTGGGTGTTTTTTTTTTTAACCCCGTCTTTTTTTTTCCCCCCTTCTTCTTCTTCTTTTTTTTTCTTTTTTTTTTAAATTTCGTTTTTTTACTTTCCATGGTTCTACTTGTACACTTCTTTGTGACTGTGGGCCTGGGTTTTTTGTTGTTGTTGTTGTTGGTTTTTGTTTGTTTGTTTTGTTTTTTCCTTTCATTCCAGTTCCCTCTACATGTGTCTTCGTGTATTGATTGATTGATGTGGATACTTATATAGCGCCTATCCTCGGTCAGAGACCAAGCTCTAAGCGCTTTACATACACGGGGACATTTGCACCACAGGCTGCCTACCTGGGTAGAGCCGACTGACGGCTGCCACTGGGCGCTCATCATTCGTTTCCTGTGTCATTCGATCACATTTCAGACGCACACGCATACACACTCAGACAGACATGTAACATTTTACGTGTATGCTTTCTTTGTGACTGTAACCACGTAATGTTTTCTTTCCATGTGGTTTTCAGAATTCACTTCTTTTTTTTTTTTTTTTTACTTTGTGACTGTGGACCTGTTCTTTCAATCCCGTCCTTTTTTTATTTTTTTTATTTTTTTACCTTCGATTTGATTTTTCATTCCATGGCTAAACTGTTGTACTTGTTTGTGACTGAAGACCCTTTATCTTTTATTATTATTATGATTATGATGATTATTATTATTATTAAACCCCGTAATTTGTCTTTACACTGGTCTTCTTGTTTACTCCTTACTTTGTGACTGTAGATCACGCCCCCCCCCCCCCCACCCCCTCCACCCCTCTTCTTTTTTTCTTTTTTTTTCAACTCCTCCATTTCGTTTTTTTCAGGAGTCTTTTTTATAACCTTTCTACCTTCTGACTGTGGATCCATTTTAACCCTCATTTACACGAGTGACGAAGCTAGAAAAACCACTGAAATATACAAGTAAGTCGAAACTTTCCATTCTGAATAAAGGATTGTTTTG
>NC_134880.1:20752245-20757245 GCF_041734735.1 Babylonia areolata
GTACAGCCTTGTCACGCAGTCTCAAACCAAAATGGACCTCCACAGCAACATCGTCATCGTCATCTTCCGCTACCTTCATCATTATCAATATAAACAAAACAGCCTCAATGTTTGTGGCCTTTCATGCCCTGCTCTCATGTGACCTCAGTTTCGATACCCCTCCACTTCTGTGTTTGGGATGAGTCATGTGTATTCAGTGTCGGCAGACAACTTCTGTGTTTGGGATGAGTCATGTGTATTCAGTGTCGGCAGACAACTTCTGTGCTTGGGATGAGTCATGTGTATTCAGTGTCGGCAGACCACCTCTGTGCTTGGGGTGAGTCCTGTGTATTCAGTGTCGGCAGACCACCTCTGTGTTTGGGGTGAGTCATGTGTATTCAGTGTCGGCAGACCACCTCTGTGTTTGGGATGAGTCATGTGTATTCAGTGTCGGCAGACCACTTCTGTGCTTGGGGTGAGTCATGTTTATTCAGTGTCGGCAGACCACCTCTGTGTTTGGGGTGAGTCCTGTTTATTCAGTGTCGGCAGAGTCATGGGATCTGTTGTTTGAGGGACGTGGTGGCGGTCTCCACGCTTATCTGGGAGGGATGCTCACTCAGTCTGGATCGGCGACTGATAGTCCAGGACAGATACAAAAATGGTCAAAATGTCTGCAACAAAACCGTTCTTTTCACGATAAAACAGAATAAATCATACTGATCACGCTGATATAAACTTGACTGCTGCAGGTGGGCGGGAACATAATTAGATTTTAGATTTTAATAATTATTTGTCATACTTCTGGCCATGAGAGAGCGCCTTACAAAGATCCGCAAGGCAAGAGCAAGCCAGAGTTACGTAAGCGCGGTATAAGGGGTCGCCAGAGGAAAGCGTTTAGCGCGGTACAATACTTGTGGCTGACTGCTGTCGCGCTGATGCTGTCCTATACCTCCGTTAGTAGGTCACTGCGGCTGATGACAGATACCGTACAGAAAATAAGAGAACTCTTTGGGGTCAAAAGGAAACAAACATTTTTGATTTCAACTATTGGTAGAAAACGCAAATTTGCTTTTATGAATGTTTTACAGTTTCTTACCAGTCATGACATTTCATAAAGAATGAAATCGTTATTATACCGACTGCAAAGGTGAATTTACGAAGGCAGCACGGGATCATTTAGTTCGTAAGAACAATCATGTTGACATTTTACGCAATGGACAACTTGGAAATACTTCATGCTCTGCTTATTAACGTGTAGTATATGAATATCTCAATACCTGTTAACCAGGTTTGTTTCAATGAACATTGTTGGAGCACTGTCCAGACAATTAATTCAGAAAGCATGGAAGGCAGATGATGGCAAAATCGACCAACATCATGTCTTGATGTAAAAAGAACGGTATAAAATATATTTTTTTCTTTGGAAATGAAGCGGTATTTGCAAATGTGACTCACGAACCCTGGCGCAGTAGACACGTCAGTTTAGCGTGGGAAAGAAAATGTATCTGGCTGGAGTATGAAGGTGGCAAAATGAAGTGCATCAGATAGTCATGAAGAGCAAAGACTGCCTGGAAAATGAAAATGGGTCAGTCTCCAGAACTTTGTTGGAAATGGGGGTCTCTCAGTCTGATTCAGTATAAACATGTGTTTACAATGATTATTCAAATGTTTCACATGTTATTAGGATTGCAATTCATAAGAGAAATGTCTGCAACAATTTTGTGAGAATATGGTTTGTTCCTGTGTCTTAAATGTGTTGAAAATTATTAAAAACATCCAAAATTTCGGCGCCATTTTGTGACATGGCATTGTGTCTGAACATGAAGTGGTCAGAAACAAAAAGTACAAACCTGATTAAAATCCAGTACATACAGACCTGATCTATATTCATTCGTTGTGATAATAAAACATTGATCATCAGTAAAAATAGTACATTAAGTTTGAAATATTACGCAAAAAACCCGCGTGACAGACGTAAACAACCCGTTCGTCTTGATGTATTTTTTATTCATTCAAAGGCAAGCACATTCATGAATACACTACACGTTCTTTACTTGCAACAGGTGGTCACCACATCTATCTCCTGCAGCACATACACTCATTTTTTTCTGAAAAAAATGTCTATTCAACTATTTAAATGCAATCGACGTTGTATATTAATTTTCAGTTCTGCTTTTCTGTGTTACTTCTGTGCATGTAAACGACCCAATAAAAATATACATGTAAACAAAATTAGAACTGTTTCCACATAAATCATGCGGATTCATCGTGGGAAAGCGTGAATCGGTTTGACACACACCCTTCAATCGTGTGTGTTTGAAAACATATTCAGAGAATGTGTGGTTTCCGACAGCGTGTGAGATGTACATATGTTACACGGAAATCGATATGTTCATTCGCACCCCGTGGTTGCTATATTTTAGAAAACAAAAACAAAACTGTGTATGTTAATTTCGTCGTTGTTATGGTTTGTTTGTACGTTTATCTCTGATCCGATTAAGTTTAGACACAATCACTGTTTCTGACACATGGCGAGATGCGGTAATATACGGATACTGGCGTAATATTTCGAACAAAGTCAACGCATGTAGTTCAGTAAGACTGTTTTCAGTTGAAGACTTGTTGCATCAAAAGTTCCAAACAAGAAAGTTCAAAGTAGAAAATCACTCCCTTAAATTACCTTGATTTTGGCTTTTGCTGTCTGGTGAAGTTTTGTCACGAAATGATGTAGTTTATCAGTTCACAAGACAGACGAAGTGTGGAACGAAAAAATTTGTTGTATCCGAAAAATGTCAGTCCCTACACGCTTATTGTTTTGCAAAATTTGATTAGAACAGCCACATTTTACATCACAAAAGTTCTGAAAATCCAAAGTATACACTGACTGTGAATTAATTTCTTAAAATTAATTAAGTTTGAAGCATTTCACTTTTAGTAGTACTTGAGATGAAGTCAGGTGTCACATTCGAACACGGAACACATGTTCTTTGGTTCTGCTTTACACTGATAATAAAATTCCTTATTTTTAGTTGTTTGTTGTTGTTGTTATTGTTGTTGTTGTTTGTTTTTTGTTTTTTTTCTCAAAGTCTTACTTTTATTATATTTTGTTTTTCTGCAATACTACATATTTGTTCACTGCGAGGATAACGCTAATCAGTTTTGTTGATTGACCGAATAGTAAGATACAAAGAATCCGGTGTTTTGATCACAATTCTTCAGATAAAGAGGAAAACTCTTGTCAAGTGATATAAATAATACAATTCCCATTTCATAATAAGATGGACGGTAGTACTTTAAACAGTTAAACACTGGGGAGAATTGATGTGAAAATGGAGTGCCTGCAGTGTTTCTGATAAATAAAATCATCCAGGGTGGCGGAGTTAGTTTAGGTATTTTGGGTTCCATGTTACATATGTCATAAGGTTTTAGGTAATCATTAATAAAATACATAATTCTGCACAGGCTTTGTTTGAATGCACTGCACTGGCTAAGGATCGCATGATAGATTCATTACTATCATTATTATAAATCCAGTAATTCAAACATCTGCGTTGGGAAAGTTAGTTTAGGTAACTTGGATTCAATGTTACACGTGTTACAACAAAGTTTTACATAATCATTAATAAAATTTATGATCCATTGTTATCATTATGATTATTATTTATATCCCACGCTAAATCGACGTCTACTGCGCCAGGGTTCGTGAGTCACATTTGCAAATACCGCTTCATTTCCAAAGAAAAATATGTATTTCATACCGTTCTTTTCACAACAAGAAATGATGTTCAATTTTGCCATCATCTGTCCTCTATACTTTCCCAATTTATATTCTGGACAGAACGCCGATAATGTTCATTGGAACCGAACCGGGTTAATACATATTTAGATATTTATATTCTACATGTTAATAAGCGGAGCATGGAGTATATCCGGTCCACATTGTGCATTGCGTAAAATATCAACAAAATTGTACTTACGAACTAAATGATCCCGTGCTGCCTTCGTAAGTTCACCTTTGCAGTCGGTATAATACCGATTTCATTCTTTATGATATGTCATGAATGGTAGGAAACTGGAAAACATTCATAAAAGCGGATTTGCGTCTTCTACCACTTAAGTATAAAATACATGAAATTGAAAATGTTTGTTTCCTTTTGACCCCAAAGAGCTCTGTTCCTAGCTTACTGTTCAGAATCAGTTGTCTGCCGCAGTGACCTGCTCACAGATCAACATCAGCGCGGCAGCAGTCAGTCACATGTACTGTACCGCGCTGAACGCTTTCCTCTGGCGACCCCATACCGCGCTTGCGTAACTTTCGCCTGTGCTTGCCTTGCGACTCTTTGTAAGGCGCTCTCACACAGGCAGAAGTAATAAAAATATTCGATTCTGGACATTAGAAATCAAAATCTATATATGTTCCCGCCCCCCTATAGTGGTCAACTTTATGTCAGTGTGATCAGTATGATTTATTCTATTTCATCGTAAAAGAACGGTTTTGTTGCAGACATTTTGACCTAACGCAAATTTTAATCTAAATTTCCTGGCCTATGAGCCGTTATTGTCGTTAGTAGGGGCCTTAGTAGGTGGTGTCCTACGTACGTTAAATCAGAACAGGCACCACTGAACACCACCGAAGTGAATCGGCAGCAGTGCAGGGTCTCCTCTGGTGTGTGGCCTTCTGGCGACCTAACATCGATGGTTCGCTGCGGACTGCCGACGCTGGAACTGTGACGGATGAACCCGGGTGTGGCCGTGTATGGGGGAATCTAAATGAGCGGCGTGGGAGTAATGCCACTGAAACGGTGCAAATGATGGGGCAGCAAACAAAAAAACCCCAACAAACTAACAAACAACAAAAACACACACGCACACACAAAAAAAGAGAGGAGTAGAGAAAAAGAACGAAGGGACAAGATTCAATTTTTTGTTATAAGTTTCTTAAGTAAGTAAACTGATTTCAGAAGATAGCCAGGACGATCCGTCCACAGGTCCTGGTATAGACGTCGAGCCCGCCACACCGA
>NC_134880.1:20767245-20772245 GCF_041734735.1 Babylonia areolata
AAGACCACCACCCCCTTATTTTTTCCGTCATGTGTGCGTGTGTGTGTGTGTGTGTGTGTGTTTATTTGTGTGTGTGTGTGTGTGTGTGAGAGAGAGAGAGAGAGAGAGAGAGAGAGAGAGAGAGAGAGAGAGAGAGAGAGAGAGAGAGAGAGAGAGAGAGAAAGTCTAATCCACTTATTTCATTTTGATTTTAGCCTGGCTTTTAATTCTTTCGAGGCAAAACGCCAGTCTTTGTTGTTGTTTTCTTTGACTGTCTCTGCCGTCCACTATATCTTGTTTTTTTTCTCCTCAACCAAAGCCCTCCTCCGTACCCCCCCCCCCCCCCCCCCCAACCTGCCCCCCGCACTCCCCTCCCTTCCTGCGACTGTGTAATTGTGGTGATTCAGTGACTATCTCGTTTTTCTTTTCTTTTTTTTTTTTTGTTTGTTGTTGTTGTTTTTTTTTTTTTTTTTCGTTTTGTTTTTGTTTCTATTCTTGATTCTTTCTTGTGATCTGGAGTCTTTTTAACGGCTTTTCTTTCTTTTTTTTTTCTTTTTTTTTATCACCGACAAGTACCTCTCTTTTGGATTGCTGGCTTCCTTCTCTTTCTCTGTCTGTCTGTCTCTCTCTCTCTCTTTCTCTCTGTCTCTGTCTGTCTGTCTCTCTCTCTTTCTCTCTCTCTGTCTCTGTCTGTCTCTTTTTCTTCCCCTCTCTATCTCTCTCTCCTTCTCTCTCTCTTTCTCCCTCTGTCTGTCTGTCTGTCTCTCTCTTTCTCTCTGTCTCTGTCTCTTTGTCTCTGTCTCTTTCTCGATTTTAACTGGTTTTTGTGTGTGTTTCTCCCATTCAATACATTTGACGATGCAACCGAGAATTGTACCGCATTGACATTAGGGGCTGTAATTTGGCCAATGTAAAAAAAAAAAAAAAAAAAGTCTGAACCGTCTGAAGCGTCTCTCTCTCTATGTCTCTCTCTGTCTCTCTCTCTCACTCTCTCTGTCTCTCCCCTCTCTCTCTCCCTCTCTCTCTCTTTCTTTCTCTCTTTCCCTCTCTCTCGCCGTCTCTCCCTCTCCCCCTCTCTTCTCTCTCCACCCCTTCCCTCTCTCTCTCCCCCATTTATCTCTCTCTCCCTCTCTCTCTAAAAGAAGCCTTTTAAAAGTTCTCTCTCTTTTCTCTCTCTCCACCCCTTCTCTCTCTCTCTCTCTCTCTCTCTCTCTCTCTCTCTCTCTCTCTCTAAGAGAAGCATCTTAAAAGAGTTCTGCTCTCTCTCTCTCTTTTCTCTCTCTTCTCTCCCCCCCCCTCTCTCTCTCTTGCTACCTCTTCCTTATCTCTTCCCTTTCTCAATCTCCCTTTCCCATTTCTCTCTGTCTTCATCTGTTTCTCTGTCTGTCTCTCTCTCTCTCAATCTGTCTGTCTGTCTCTGTCTGTATGTCTGTCTCTGTCTGTGTGTCTATCTCTGTCTGTCTGTTTCTCTGTCTCTCTCTGTCTTTCTCTCTCTCTCTCTCTCTCTCTCTCTCTCTCTCTCAATCTGTCTGTCTGTCTCTGCCTGTGTGTCTATCTCTATCTGTCTGTCTCTTTCTCTCACTCTCTTTCTCCTCTCCCTCTTTCCGATTCTTCTTCACTCTTATATTCAATGCTACATCGCCCCCCACCCCCACCCCCCACCCACCCCCGCCCGCCCCCTTATCTTTATTTTTCTGTCGTTTCTTTTTTTTTTTCTCTCTCTCTCTTAAACACACAGGCAATGAAATCCGAGACAGCAAAAAACCGACAGATAATAGTAACAATAATAACAAGAGAAGGGAAGAAGGATCAGGAGGAAGGGAGGAGGCGGAGGAGGAGGGGATTTAAAAACAACGTCAACAACAACAACAAACAAACAAACAAACCCTGAAACAATCCTATGAAGTAAGGAAAAGAGCCGCCATACACAGAACACGACAAGCAGACAAAAAACAACACCAAAAAAACAACAACACCAAAATAACAACAACAACAAAAAAAACACTCAGCAAAATACCCCCCACTCCCCCCCCACTCACACTGGAAAAAAACAAAAAAGGATCAAGCAAAATAATACCACACACCTCACGCCTTCCCCCCCCTACGCCCCCCCCCCCCACCGTCCCCCCTCATTGCCCCCCTCCTTCGCCCCCCAAACCCAACAAAGACAGCATATATATATATATATAAGAACTTAGCAAAACGAAAACAACAAACTTTCAACAATAAACACACAGAGAAATAAACAGGATAATACCACTTCCACAACAACCATCACCACCACCACCACCACCACCACCACCCTCCTGAAAAAAACCCAAAAAAAACCCCCAAAAAACAAAGCAAAAGCAACCAAAAAAAAAAAAACCAACAAAGGATCGAATTAGCAAACAACCTCTGCCACCTCTCCCCCTATCCCCCTCCTACCCCAGGAAAAAAAAAGAAGAAGAAGAAAAAAACAACAAAAACAAACAAACAAAATAGCAAGCGGTGACAGCGTGGGATTTGAGCCAGCATGCCAGTGACTTCGGGAATTGACGAAGTGGGACAGAAAAGGGCGAGGTTGGAGAATAGGACTGAAAGCACTGGAGATGTAAGATGATACCTGAGCAAGCAGAACAAGGAGGAGGAGGATAAGAAGAAGAGGAGGAGGAGGAGAAGAAGGAGGAGAAGAAGAAGAGGAGGAGGAAAAGAAGAAGAAGAAGAGGAAGAAGAAGAGGAAGACAACAAGAAGAAGAAGACAAAAGGAAAGAAGGAAAGAAAAACGACAAGAGAATAACAGAAAGAAGAAGGAATGCAAACGGGAGGATGAAGAGTAAAAGGAAGGAAGGATGGAAGAAATGAAACAGAAAGAAAAACGAATAAAGGAAGAAGAAGAAGAAGAAGAAGAAGAAGAAATGACGAGATACCAAGAAGGGAAGGACGATGGAAAAAAAAAAAGAAAGCAAGCAAGAAAGAAAGAAAGCAAGAAAGAAAGAAAAGATAGAAGGAAAGAAATTGTTAAAGAAATAACGCAAAGAGAAGAAGAAGATGAAAGAACAACTGAAAGAAAGTAAGAAAGAAAAAAGAGAAGAAGAAGAAGAAGAAGATGATGATGATGATGATGATGATGATGATGATTAGCGAGAAACCTGGGTAGGCGGATGCAAAGCAAATAATGAGCAAGGAAAAGAGTTGGAAAAAAAGAAAGAAAAAGAAGAAGGTGGAGGAGGAAGAGGAGGAGGAGGAGACAGAGGACTCCTTAGAAAAAAAAAAAAAACGAAAGAAAGAAAGAAATAAAGACAAGAAAAAAATCTTAATTACTGTACAGACGGCGGCAGTTCCCACCACCACTGAAGAAAGGACCACCACAAACACGCTACTACTACTACTACCACTACTACTACAACAACAACAACAGCCACACACTTGCCACTTTCACATGCTCTGAGTCGATCGACTAAGCACTGGGCTTCTTCGCTCAGCGAGTTTTTGGGGTGTTTTTTGTTTTGTTTTTTTTTCTTCTTCTTCTTCTTTTCTCTCTTTTCGTTGCGTTTCGATTCGTTTCATTTTTTCTTTCTTTCTTTCTTTCTTTCTTTCTTTCTGTCCCTTTCTTTCTTTCAAACTGTCTCTGAGCGTCTCTAGATGATTTTTTTTGTGTGTTTATTTTTTTTCTTTTTTCTTTCTTTTATTTTCGCACCTTTCTTAACTTTCTTTCTTTCTTTCTTTCTTTTTGCTACTTTCACTTGCACTGACTCTTCTCAGCGCTAGCCGTCGTTCTTATTTCGTTTTTTTTTTTTTTTTTTAATTCCCTTTCTTTCTTTTCTTTTTTTTTTTTTCTTCCTTTCTTTCTTTATTATCTTCCTACTTTTCATTTTCCATTTTCATTTCATTTCTTTCTTGATGTTTATTTTTTTCTTTCTTTCTTTTTTCAATTTTGTTGTTTTGTTTACTTTCTGTTATTTCTCTCTTTTCTTTTATATTCGGTATTTTTATGGGTTTTTTGGGGTTTTTTTTCCATTTCTTACAGTTCTTTCACAGCTCGGATTCGACTCCACGTTGACCATCTGATTGTTTTTGTTTCCCTTTCTTTCTTTCTTTCTTTCTTTCTTTCTCTTTCTTTCTTTTATTTCTTGGTTCCTTTCTTTCTTAAAATTTGTTGTGCTTTGTTTTCCTTCTTTCTCTCTTTCTTTCTTTCTTTCTTCCTTTCTTTCTTTTTTCCTTTCTTTCTTTCTTTCTCTATCGTATCTCTACCTTTTCTCAATCCCTGTCCTTTTCTCCGTCTCTCGCTTTATTTCTTCATTCTTTCTTTTTCTTTTTTTTTCTTTTCTTTCGTTCTTCTTTCCTTAATTTTTCTTCCTTTTTCTTCTTCACACTGCAACGATACAGGAGGAAAGAGAGAGAGAGGGGGGGGGGACAGAGAGAGAGACACAGAGATAGAGACAGAGAGAGAGAGACAGAGACACAGAGAGAGAGGCAGATAATGAGATAGAGAGAGAATGAGAGAGAGGAGGAGAGATAATGAGAGACAGAGACAGAGGACAGAGAACAAGGGTGGTGGGAGAGATGGGAGGATGGGGGTGCGGGGGGTGGGGGGGGGAAGGAAGCATGCATTCTTCTCCTCCCTCTCCCTTCTCCACCCAACCCCCTTCCTCCACCACCTCCCTCCCCTTCCTCTTCCTCCTCCTTCTCCTCCTCTCCTTCCTCCACCTCCTCCTCTTCCTCCTCTACTCCTTCTTCTCCCCTTCCCCTCCCCCTCCCCCACCCCTCCCTTTACCCCCCCCCCCCCGGCCCCCCTCCCACCCCCTCGCCCCCCTGCGGTCCTTAAAACTCCCAACACGAGACGCAACAAACACAGGCGGAGAGCGGGGATGAAAACATATGTTTCTCTCTCTCTCTCTCTCTCTCTCTCTCTCTCTCTCTCTCTCTCTCTCTCTCTCACGCCCCTCCTCCTCCTCCACGTCCTTTTCTTCCTTCTACCATCCCTCTTCGTCTCGACCCTGCCACCCCCCCCCCCCACCCCCCACCCCTCCTGTCACCAC
>NC_134880.1:20787245-20789745 GCF_041734735.1 Babylonia areolata
TACTTATACCAATGACAGTCAGACACCCTTGATTATAATGTAGATATCAACATGGTCTGACACGACAAGACTGGATTTCAAACCGTTCCGAGCCAGCAGTTCCATAAGCACATGGTCTTTCAGATGAGGCGATAAACCGAGGTTCCGTGTGCAGCATGCGCTTAGCGCACCTTAAAGTACCCACGGTAACAAAAGAGTGGTTCCTTGTAAAATCATGTAGAAAAACCCATTTTCACAGAGAAAAAACAACAACGAGTGTACTTGCCGAGAAAAAAACGTTTTTAAAAAGTAATAATAAAGAAGGTTAGCCGTGCGCTGTTGCGCACTGCAAATACACAAGCTGACATCAATTCATGTCATAATTTCAGTTCAGTTTGCCCCACTCAAGGAATACTTCAGTGAATATATCACCGCCGTTTTTGACAAAAGCAAAACAAAACAAAACAAAAAAAAAACTTCCTAGGAATAATCCAAGAAAAACGCGAAGGGGGACTGGTTTTTTGTTTGTTTGTTTGTTGTTTTTGTTTTTTTGTATTTGTAGTTGTTGTTGTTGTTGTTTTTATAATCAATTTGGTCAAGGTGGACACATTTTCATCATGTGTAACAGTGCATTGTTATAACATATAATAGACATTATACCTAGCATCGGTACAGAGTTATGGACATTTGGAGTACCTTATGTATGAACACATTTCCGCTAGTTTTCCATACGTGACTATATAAAACACCCATTACACAGTCATGTTAAACATTATCACTGCAGACACATAAGTGCACATGAATAAACACATACATATATTATTTACATACTCGCATACGTACACATTAACATACAGCTGTTCTTCAAGTATAAAAAAAAATATGTCATTGAGCCTTCATTATTGTTGTGCATTTTGATCTTTCATCATATTTTGTTATGGGTTATTGTTTTCAAGAAGTTTTATATATGGACACCATTTTCTCGTAAATACAACGCTTAACATTTCCATTGAATGCATATATCTTTCTACTTTATAACTGTTTGGGGACTGTTTGTTGATCACTTGCATGCAGTGGGACATAAGCCCTTCAGCAACACCCGTCACTTTTCTAGCCTTCCTTGTGCTGTGATCTCTGTTGGTACTGAATAATGACAAACTGGTAGCCGTCATTACAAAACCAGTATTGAAGACACTGATGGTGGAGTGATGGCTTAGAGGTAACGCGTCCGCCCAGGAAGCGAGAGAATCTGAGCGCGCTGGTTCGAATCACGGCTCAGCCGCCGATATTTTCTCCCCCTCCACTAGACCTTGAGTGGTGGTCTGGACGCTAGTCATTGAGATGAGACGATAAACCGAGGTCCCGAGTGCAGCATGCACTTAGCGCACGTAAAAGAACCCACGGCAACAAAAGGGTTGTCCCTGGCAAAATTCTATAGAAAAATCCACTTCGCTAGGAAAAACAAACAAAACTGCACGCAGGAAAAAAATACCCCAAAAATGGGTGGCGCTGTAGTGTAGCGACGCGCTCTCCCTGGGGAGAGCAGCCCGAATTTCACACAGAGAAATCTGTTGTGATAAAAAGAAATACAAATACAAATACAGCCAAACGTTTCACTATCGATGCACAAACATGAGAAGCACTTGTCAAAGTATTAAGTCCATTACAGAATCCACTTAAGAACTAATAACAATTTATTGCAATTCTCGTGAAACTTGTTAGATGTGTAGTAGATTTCTACTTCTTCAAACAGGCTAGAGTGGTTGAGAAAAATGACAGAGAGGCAGAGACAGAGACAGACACTTATATACCTAGAATTATAATGAGATAGATCATAGACAGATACACATATACATAGACAAATAAAGTAAATTACCTAACCGTGCACCTTCCTATCAATCTAACTTTCTAAAGCCATAAGAATGAACAATTGAAAATACTATGTCTTACCAGCAACACCAAACATGACAGACAAGAGATGTGTAGAGAGAGATTTTGTCTGAGAGAGAGAGAGAGAGAGAGAGAGAGAGAGAGAGAGAGAGAGAGAGATACATACATACATACATACATACATACATATAGGCAGACAGATATATATATATTATATATATGGATAAATATCTGCCTGAGCGCTTACCTCCTATCAATCTGATTTATAAAAAATGATGAAAAAATTTTCTTTTCAAACAAACAAACAAAAAATGCAATGTCCTACAAGTAATGCCAAAAAAACCACAAAAAAAACAAAACAAAAAAACCGAACAAACAAAACTAACAACAATATGATATAAGAGAGAGAGAGACTGAGAGACACAGAGACAGAGAGACACAGAGAGAGGGGGAAGAGACACACACAGAGAGAGTATAAATAGTGTGGCTTCACTTACCATCTGATTAAAGAGAGAGAAAATAAAGAACATCTTTTCGGAGTATTAAAAAAATGATAATATAAGAGAAGTGGTAGGGGAAGGGATTGACTGAGATTTACTGACTTCCTCTCTCTGTCTGTGTGTCTGTCTGT
>NC_134880.1:20802245-20809745 GCF_041734735.1 Babylonia areolata
TCTGTTCTGACCAGATTATAGCAATTAATTCTAGTGTGTATATGTGTGTGTTTGTGTGCGCGCGCTCGCACTACCACTCGTTTTGTGCCAACCTTGTCTCCCCCCCTCTCTCTCTCTCTCTCTCTCTCTCTCTCTCTCTCTCTCTCTCTCTATATATATATATATATATATATATATATATCATCCTCCCACTCTCTCTACCTCTCTTTCTCTCGCTCTTTTTCCATCTCTATCTCCCCCCCCCCCTCTCTTTCTCTACACCTCCGTCCCACCGTCTCTCTCTCTGTCTCTGTGTGTCTCTGTCTCTCTTTGTCTCTCTGTCTCTTGCCCCCTACTTCAATATACCTACCCCTCCCTCTCTCTGTGTCTGTCTGTCTCTGTCTCTCTTTGTCTCTCTGTCTCTTGCCCCCTACTTCAATATACCTACCCCTCCCTCTCTCTGTGTCTGTCTGTCTCTGTCTCTCTTTGTCTCTCTGTCTCTTGCCCCCTACTTCAATATACCTACCCCTCTCTCTCTCTCTCTCTCTCTGTCTGTCTGTCTGTCTTCCTGTATGGGGGAGGGAGGGTGTGCATGGCTGAGTAGTTCGCCTTTCCTTCTTCTTATCCCTTTCTGCTCTCCGCTCCATGTTCCCATGTCTCCTGCTCTTTTCTTGGTCATTTCTTATTCATCCTCCTTCATCGTCCCCAATAAAGGCAAGTACTTTGTCCAGACTCTTTCGTTCATGAATAACCTTGACAGCTTGACAGGTTCGTAGAAAATGGCAAAGCACGTCTTGGGACCGGGAGTTGGCGGCTAAGAGAAAGGAAGAAAAACAAAAAAAAAAACCCCACCAAAATCGCATGCACTGGTTAGTTAGTACATAACAAAGAAAAACAAAAGAGAAAAAATATCGAAAACAAAATCTGCACTTCACGTTTCTGGATCACACGCATTCAATATTCATCCCAAACAAAGAGCAACGCATAGGGGAGAAAACTCACCAGCGATGCACGAACGGGTGCAGCAGGGAGAACTAAAAAAAAAAAAAAAAAAAAAAAACAAAAAAAAACCTGATGTTTTATTCACGTCCCGTTATTACCACAGATCGTTCAACTTAAAAAAAAAAAAAAAAAAAAAAAATCGGCGGGGACTGGACTCGTTCAACTGCTTGCTATTTTACCTTCGGACGGACCAGACGACAACTTCTGATCGTACCTCCAACCCGCTCCCCCCCCCCCCCCCCCCCCCCAGCCCCTGCCTATCAGCTGCCAGGTTCATCATTTATTGATCCTCTACACCTCTTCCCCTTGCTCGTAGAGCCGCGCGAAACCGGAAGATGCAGGTAGCGTAAAGTCTCGGACATGCGCACAATCGCCTGACGCTGGCGTTTCAGCTTTTTGTTAAAGGGGGAGGGAGTGGGGGAGGGGTAGGAGGTGTAGGGTGGAAGTCTGGCTGTTCCGGGGTGAATAATTCATGGTGGATCCACGTGTGTAACAGCCCGTTTTATCCGGACTCCTTTTATCTTTCTCATGGCTGCGCCCGGATAGCCTTTCCCCCTCCCTCCCCCTCTCCCCTCCCCTCCCCTCCTCTCCCAGTAACGTTCTGCTACTGGCTGAGAGTGAGAGGTGAGAGTAGGAGCTACTGGCACCGTTATGTTGGTTGGGAGGAGGGGGGAGAGGGAGAGTAGTGAGTGAGAGAGAGAGAGAGTGGTGGTGGTGGTGGTGGTGGGAAAATATTCATGATCTCGGGTGGGTGGGTGGGTGGGTGGGTGAATGGGGTGGAGGTAGTTGTATGTTTAGTTGTTGTTGTGGAGGGGTTGGGGGGGGGGAACACAAGTCTTTTTGTTGTTATTGTTGTGTCATGTTGACAAACTATAGCGTCTGCTACGATGTTTTGATCCATTGCTCAGAAGAGAGAAAGAGAGAGAGAGAGAGATGGTGGTTGGAAAATATTCATGAGGCTGAATGATCTCGGGTGGGTGGGTGGGTGGGTGGGTGAACGGAGTGGAGTTGTATGTTTATTTGTTGATGGAGGGGTTGTGGGAAACAAAAATCTGTTTGTTGTTATTGTTGTGTTTTGTTGACAAACAATAACGTCTGCTACGATGTTTTGATTCATTGCTCACAGAGAAAGAAAGAGATGAGAGAGAGAGAGAGAGAGAGAGAGAGAGAGAGAGAGAGAGAGAGAGAGACGTAGAGGTGGCAGAGAGAGAGAGAGAAGGAGGTGGGGGTGGAGGAGTACCAGGCATTAGAAAGAAGAAACAGCCTTGTTTTGTTTTTTTTCTTCTTTTTTCGATTAAAAACAAAGTTTTGATTCATCACACACACACACACGCACGCGCGCGCGCACACACACACACACACATACACACACACAGATAGACAGAGAGATGGGTGGGGGAGGGGGAGGTGTACGGGAGGAAGGGGGGGGGGTTATCAGGCATTGGGTATCAGAGAAAGAGTCTTTCTTTTTCTCTATAAAAAAAATATCCGTTACACGGTGCAACTTTGCGTGCTTGAATGAAAGATGCGCACTTACACGAATAAAAGGAACTTCGAAGAAGGGTTGGTTTTTTTTGTGTGTGTGTGTTGGTTTTTTTAAGCATGATGTGGTGAACATTTTCTCTTGAATGTGTCACCGTCAATATATGAAAATGCAAAATGACGCCCAACAACATAATGTTGAACGCGGGAACAGATTTCTCTTTGATAATGTGATAGTATTGTTTACTCAGGAGAGAGAGGGAAACACACACACACACACACACACACACACACACGCAAAAGAACACACACACACACACACACACACACACACACACACAGATGGACCAAAATGGACTGTCAAAATAGGGTTTCCATACAAATTCTGAGGACCACTCTCTCTCTCTCTGTATATATATATATATATATATATATAGAGAGAGAGAGAGAGAGAGAGAGAGGGAGAGAGAGAGATGCACAATAAACAAGAGTGCTACACATATTTCTGTCTGAATTCTGTTTCTCACGCTTAACTCCCCAGCAGTTCCATGGACATCAGGCTGACGGGGATGCTGTTTTCTACGATGCCCATTTTATCCATCTTTCAGTCTCACGCGCTATTGTTTGTTATCACTCTTCTCACGCCCACATATACAGAGGTGTTTACTCCCCCCCCCCCCCCCCCCACCGCCCCCCCCCCCCACCCCCCCTTCCCCCCAGGCCTCTTACCTCCCTCCCTCCCTCGCTACCACCTCAATAAGACTTTAACTGATGGTGTGGGCTGGGTGCACTGTCCCTCTGGATGAAACAGTAAAACAAGATCTCGCGTGCTCCATGCACTTAACGCATGGGAAAGGGAAACAACCACCTCCGTGAGCAAGAGAGTATAGTCCCATTTCTGGGAATTTAAAAACTAAAAAAAAAAAAGAGAGAGAGAAAAAAACAAGAAAAAAAAGGAGAGAGAGAGTGAGGCAGAGACAGAGAAACAGATAGAGGCAGATGGGGAGAGAGAAAGAGAGATAGAGAAAGAAGGGGGGAGAGAGAGAGAGAGAGAGAGAGAGAGAGAGAGAGAGAGAGAGGGAGAGAGAGAGAGAAGGGGATGAAGAGAGAGAGAGAGGGGAGAGAGAGAGAGAGAGAGAGAGAGAGAGAGAGAAGGGGATGAAGACAGAGAGAGAGAGAGAGAGAGCAAAAGAACAGCAACAACAAACAAACGCAAAAAGAAAAAAAAAAGGAGAAAAATCCCTTCTTACTGGAAAAGCCTGGCAGAGAGACAACAGTCAGGAAAACAAAGCAGCCAAACAAAGTAAACAAAGTGGATGCCATGGAAACTATGGGCCACAAGCTCTCCTTTCGAGAAGCAGTATCTTCTTCATCTTCTTCTTCTTCTTCTACTACTGCGTTCACTCGTATGTCCACGAGTGGGCTTTTACGTGTATGACCGTTTTTACCCCGCCATGTAGGCAGCCATACTCCGTTTTCGGGGGTGTGCATGCTGGGTATGTTCTTGTTTCCATAACCCACCGAACGCTGACATGGATTACAGGATCTTTAACGTGCGTATTTGATCTTCTGCTTGCATATACACACGAAGGGGGTTCAGGCACTAGCAGGTCTGCACATATGTTGACCTGGGAGATCGTAAAAATCTCCACCCTTTACCCACCAGGCGCCGTCACCGTGATTCGAACCCAGGACCCTCAGATTGACAGTCCAACGCTTTAACCACTCGGCTATTGCGCCCGTCGAGAAGCAGTATCAATTTTCACGATGTGGGGAGAGAAAAAACCCAAAAAAACCAACAACAACAAACCAATCCTACCCCCTACCCCTGAAACAGAATTTTTAAAAAAGAGAAGAGAAAAGAAAACCCGTTTTAAAAGGAACGAAAAGACAGAGGCATACTGTGCCTCTTACAGATGCTTTTCTTAGGCGCAACTACTACTACTACTACTACTACTACTAATAATAATAATAATGGATACTTATATAGCACACTATCCAGAAATCTGCTCCAGGTGCTTTAAAAAACGCTTTTGTTAACATAAAACATTATATCTATGTTACATACATACACCAAAATGTGACTACACACACACACACACACACACACACACACACACACACACACACACACACACACTGTATACATACATTTTAACATACATGTGTATCTAACAGCTACCCTAACACTAACGCACACATAGGCAGGCACAAACTTACATAAACACACTACTACTACTACTACTACTACTGCTGCTGCTGCTGCTGCTGCTGCTGCTGTTGCTGCTGCTGCTACAGCAACTTCGACTTCTACTACTGCTGCTGCTGCTACTACTACAACTGCTAATACTTCTGCTGCTTCTACTTTTGCTTCTGTTCTTATTGCATGATTTTGTTACAACGTACACATTGCGAAATTCGAAGTTTGAGTGTGCGGAATTATTTAGACTTGACTTAAATGTGTTCACTTTATTTATTTATTTATTTATTCATTCATCTATCTATTTTTTTCATTTATCTATTTACATACTTATCTATTTAGATACCTCTATTCTCCCACCCAATTGTTTTGTTAGTTTGTTCAGCTCGATTTAGTGCTATCATCATAGGTCTAAGGCATCACAAGATGAAGTAATGTCACAATTATTGTTATAAGTGATGCAGTATTAACTGAATTAAAAAAGGATCAGAAGCGTGATATTCTTTGAATAAGTAAATGAATAGACAAACTAAATAAATAAATACATCAATAAATTAATATAAAAAAAAACGAAAGAATAAATAAACGAGTGGACAAATAAATAATGAACAAATTTTAAAAAAAACAAGCAAAGAAAGAAACAAACAAACAAATAAATTACGCAACAAACAGATAAACAGGTAGATGAATAAATGAATAAATAGGTAAATAAATAAACAATCTAACAATTGATTTGTTGTTGAATGGTTGAGAAAACACGGGGTGTGTGTGTGTGTGTGTGTGTGTCTGTGTGTGTGTGTGTTGGTTTGAATGGATGTATGAACTGGCGCCTGACTATTATTGAATGGAGGTAGGCTTGTGCTTTCCTCTTCTTTGTTTATTTTTTTTTTTAAATCAGCTTTTTTAATTGTTATCAATCCGAGATGATTCTTTCAGCTGTCTGTCAGCAACAGTTCAGAAAATGACGAAATTCCAAATCCACGTGATGGCATAAAAAAAATGCCGGATTAATTTGGTGTTCAACTTTCAGATGTCTTAAAGCAATGGTTGCTACATTTTAAAACTAGCGGATGTCTGAAAGCAATGGGTTAATTCTTTGTTAAACTACTGGGTGGATTAGAGCAATGGTTAGTTCATCAACAAAGAAGAGGATGACAAAAAGTAATGGTTAACTCACTCAGTACGGCCAGTCTTCTCTTCTCCTCTACACAGACCCCTCGGATGTCCAGTGGGTGTCTGAATGACCCAACCTTTAGCTTCCGTCGTCAGATTGTCAACATTCACGTCTTCAGTATAAGAGCCTTCCGCTTGCAATATTTTGATGATGGTAATTGGGGTGAAACGCTGTTAACGTCGTCTCTTTTGCCGTTCGTATGGAAAGAGTTAATTCATAATTGAATCGGTGGATGACATGAATCAATGGTTAGATCATTACCCAAATAATGAATGATATAAAGGAGTGGTTGATATATTCCTAGGTAAATGGATGCCAAAAATCAATGGCTAGTTTATAACTTGACGAGTGAGTAACAAAACACATTGGACACTTCACGATTGAACTAGTGGGTTATCTAAACCTGTAGTTAATTCATTATTAAACAAGGGAACACTGACCATTCAGGAGAAGCGTGAGCGAAGGAATCAGGGCTCAACTTCTGGAGACGTTTTCCTTTTCAACACCTGTGGGAAGTGCTGTGCATCTAGAATCGGCCTCTTCTCCCATAATGAGGACACACACCGACAGATAAGCCTGCCTGCCTACTCATCCGTCGGTCCGACGGGAGACTCCATCAAACGAGTGGGTGGTTAGTTAATACATTTGGCCTACTAAACTACTGGATTATTTAAAACACTGATTAATTCATTTATCCATGATATAAAGCAATGGTTAGTTCATCAGTTAAACAGTGGGTGACATAAAGCAATGGTTAGTTCATAAAAAAACAAGAGAGGCAAGGCCTTCAAGACTCACTTGTGATACACTTAAAATAAAAAATCCAAGCTTTTTATGTATTGAGTATAATTTCAAAATGTAATGTTTAAGATGAGAAAGATCAGTTTAAAGCAAATTAAGTCCCCTAGCATTAATTACAGAGTAATTTCCCTTTTTTTTACTATCTGCACCAAAACGTTTGCAAAATAAATAAAACTTCCATGCTTAGCAAAAGAAGTTCCTGTTTGAACAAAAAATGATAATAATGACTGCTCTTGTTGTTGGGTCAAAATATCAGATCAAAGTGCCAAGTTTAGAGAATACAAAAAATATAAATATAACAGTAAATGCAGTTTGCATATAATTAGGCTTCTTTTTTTTGTGCCCATCCCAGAGGTGCAATATTGTTTTAAACAAGATGACTGGAAAGAACTGAATTTTTCCTATTTTTATGCCTAATTTGGGGTCAACTGACAAAGTATTTGCAGAGGAAATGTCAATGTTAAAGTTTACCATGGACACACACACACACACACACACACACACACATACAGTGACAACCGAACACCGGGTTAAAACATAGACTCACTTTGTTTACACAAGTGAGTCAAAAAGAAAAAAAAAACACACCAAAGAACACGAATGACATAAAAGAGTGACTGATTCATTATTAGATAAGTGTATGACAGAAAGCAGTGATTAGTTCATTTCTAAACGTGTGAGTCACATAACATAATGGATGGCGTACCATCAAAATAGTGAGTGACATCAAGGTGTGGTAAATTAATTATCAGACAAGTTAATTAAAAAAAAAAAAAACAAACACAATCGTTGATTCATTATTGAACTAAGGCGTGACAAAAGCAGTGCTCAGTTCATTCTGAAACTAGTGATTGATATAAGG
>NC_134880.1:20814745-20819745 GCF_041734735.1 Babylonia areolata
ATATATATATTGCAATGTGCATTTAGTATCTAGTTGTTTCAAAGGTGCAGCACACACACACACACACACACACACACACACACACACACACACACCATGTATATGCGGTAAGCAAATAACTGTAAGCCATCTACTCATTCATTGTCCGAGCATAAGACCATTAATTCCAAAAGATGTAGTTGATGACTTTTCTTCCAATATTTCCTTAGCCACTGAAAAAAATTTGAATGATTATTCATTGCTTAGAATGTTTTCAGAAATTTTAAACTCCAGTCCAGTTGGTATCCTCCTTTGATGTATTATAATTAATGTTGTTATTAAAATGTACATTGTTGTAGGTTAATACTTGTTGATATGCATATACATATTCTCCCTCCCATGACACCTCATTCAATACACACCACAATCTCTTTAGACTTTTTTTCTTATAATAATATACCTTTCCTCTGATACATAACATGAACACTTTTTTTACACTAATATTCACATGCATTCCCTTTCCTTTATCCACTACTTTACTCCTTTCCGTCTAAAAACACTTATAGTGAATAGACGTTAAACTGAAGATAACACACGCATGCATACACACAGATAACAGATCACTAAACTTTTTTTGTTCAAAAATGTTATTTTCCGTTGTGCTGATGATGTAATCAACCTTGCACAAATGAAACATCAGGTACATGTTATTAAAAGAATACATTTGTATCAATTTTGACCAGATCCATGCTGCATGTCCTGACTTATAAAATGCAGTTCACCCCGAGTATTTGATGATGTAAACAGTACGTTTTCCCCCCAGTCACAACTAAATGGATATAAAAACCGATTCGTTGGCTAATAGTTATCACCTGTTGATGCCATAAAAAAAATTAGCTGACATACATTAAAATTGATGAAATATGCAGTCAAATTGCGTATTTACATATATTCTGTTAAAAAAATAAGTTTTAGTTATCAAAAGTATTGTTACGGCTCGCGAGAGATAATTTATCACACTCAATCAGACGGTGTGTACTTGAATATTTCTTCTTTTTTTTCTTCTTGTTCTTCTCTCCTGAATGATCTGAGATGACACAGTGGATTTATCTTTTATCACATGCACAGTGTGTGTGCAATATCTCTTCTCTTGTCTTGACCGCACTGGTTGACAAGTCCAAGACTTACCCCCTCATTGTTTCCTGATTACCTGTGACGTTTAGAAATCTTTCCTTCTCTCTCTTGCAGTGCTACATTTTTGTTACACATAATCCTCGCTTTTAGTACTTGGCTGCACACGTCAAAACACACTACCTTGATGATACACACAGCACTGTCCCCACTTCGCTGAGAACCCCTGCGACACCTTCTTATCTCCGCAAAACAAATCCGGGGCTGAATCTCAACCAACACTGCTGGCACTCCTGTAACACGTTTGCACACACACACACACATCTGACTATCACCTCCTCGGATCAGACGAAGGATCTTCCTCCACAAGGCTGAGTCCTTCTTCCTCCACACAGACAGCAGAAGAGAGGAGAGAGAGAGAGAGAGAGAGAAGAGAAGAGAAGAAGCGGAAGAAGAAAAGACAAAAAAAAAAAAAAAAAAGTCAGAAAGAAACTGGTCTCTGAGATGTCGAAGCAGATAAATATTTCCCCGGTGAAAGGTAGCAGTTGGAAGTCAGCAGCATCTCTCTTGAAGAAGAAGAAGGAGAAGAAGAAGAAGACGCCGAAGAAGACGACGACGACGAAGAAGAAGACTCTCTCTCTCTCTCCTCTCTCCGTCCCAGAAAAATAATAAAAACCCTCAGCACATGGAGATGGAAACAAAGTCACTTTCTGTCCAGCTCGGGCTGTAGAGCGACAAAGAATCCTGTTGGCGGTCTAATGGATGTTTGTATAGACTGAGAGAGTCGAGCACAGGGGGCTTTTAAAGCTACAAGGATTGAGTTTTGGGGATGGGATATGCAGATTTCTGTGGCCCTGCTACATGGAAACAAACAGAAGTGACAGGTTGGAAAGCCTAAGCCGCGCTGACGGGCCCACGTCTTCCTCTCTGACCCATTAAGGTAAATGGAGAGAGAGAGAGTGAGTGAGAGAGAGAGAGGGAGAGAGAGAGAGGGAGATAGAGAGAGAAAGAGTGGAGGAGAGGCCCTGGCTGAAGCCAGTGACATTTTGTTGGGGGGGAGTTTAGTGTTTGCAATATTAATATAGATAATGTGTTTGAGTGATTCAGTGGCGGCCCAAAGTATCCAATATGGCCACTCGGCACCACGAGAGGGGGAAATGGATCTGCTCTGTGGGACCCGGGCTCTCCACACGAAACCTCTTGTTTAACCATTGCCGAGGGGAAATTACTTAATGGATGAAATTTCAATACAGCACACATTCCTTAAAGCTTCCTTTTTTTTTCTTTATTGTTTTTATACGGATTTTTCCACTCTCATCAAAGACAGCGTTATGTGTGTGTGTGTGTGTGTGTGTGTGTGTGTGTGTGTGTGCGTGCGTGCGCCTGTGTGTGTGTGTGTGTGTGTGTGTGTGTGTGTTGTGTGCGTTTGCAATTTGTGCTGTGACTGCGGGTGTTTTAAGCTGATTGCAAAAAAGTCCTGTCGGGGACACGAGGAACAACGAAATGCGCTTTGCTTGCTGAGTGCCCCCCCACACCCCCCCCTCCCCCCTTGAGTGGCTTTTCGCTGGAACCATTGAAACGACACCGATTCCATTTTATTGGCAGACAGCTACATCAGTTTCTCCGTCCTCCGACAGCTGCCGAGTTGCACACCGATTTGCAGGAGGGGTTGGTTGGTTGTTGGGGGTGTGAGGGGGCCGGGGGGGGGGGGGTAGGGTGGATAGGGTCGGGTGGGTAGTAGGGGAGGGAGGGCTTTTTTTGGGGGGGTGGGGGGTGTTCGGGTGAGGATTTTTTTTTTTTTTTTTTTTTGGGGGGGTGGGTGGGTGTTGGGGGGAGGACATGATTGTGCGTGAGATGCTACAACCACTACAACTGTTACTACCACAAACCAGTTCTACTACAACAACAAGTACAACCACTACTACTACCACTACTACTACTGCTGCTGCTGCTGCTGCTGCTGCTTCTGCTACTAACAACAACAACAATGATAATAACAATGCAAAAAATAACAATAATCATGATAATAGTGATAACAATTGTGATAATGAAAATAATGATAACGGCAACAATGAGAACAACAAGAACAAAAGTAATAGTAATAGTAATAATAATAATAATGATAATAATAATAATAGCAAAGTAAGAGCAACACATACTGACGCTCACAGCTCACAGACTGGAAAGGAAGCTCGTGATGTTAAAAATAAAAATAAAGAGAGAGAGAAAGTAATTACTCCATAAATGCGCATGCATTCCATACACGAAACAAACGTGTGCACCCTCCACAGGACACCCTGCACTAGAAGCACGGTGAGTCACTTCTATGGTGTTGTATGATAGTCAGTCGTGTCCAACTATAACCATCTGAACGCCACAGGAGGCAACTGCTGTCCCGACTATCTGGGGCAAGTCGTGTCTTGCCCACGCTGCACCCCCACTCTCTCGGTCAAGAGGGCATCAGGGCAGTCGGTGTTGAGGGATGGTATCAAAAAGCCAGCTATCCCCGTCTCTTCCCAAAGCTACAGCGCTAAGAACCAGTGCTATTTCGTTTTTTAACTCTCTCCATACGAACGGCGAAAGAGACGACGTTAACAGCGTTTCACCCCAATTACCATCATCAAAATATTGCAAGAGGAACGCTTTTATACTGAAGAGGTGAATGTTGACAAAGAATACCACAATTCTGACGACGGAAGCTAAAGGTTGGGTCATTCAGACACCCACTGGACATCCGAGGGTTCTGTGTAGAGGAGAAGAGAGGACTGGCCGTACTGAGTGAGTTAAAAAGCCTCCTTGTTTGAGAGTCAACGTAGTCCTTCACAAAAAGACTAAGCTGTAAATTAATTCCCATTGTAGCGGTGAAACATTTGATCGTACTGAATACAGAATATTTTATCATCTCAGCAAGAGAAATTTATATGTGATGTATATATATATATATATATATATATATGATAGTCAGTCGTGTCCGACTATGACCATCAGAACAGCAGAGGAGGCAACTGCTGTTCCGACTATTTGGGCTAGAATTTGATTATAGTGGAGAGTGTCTTGCCCAAGTACATCCCCACTCTCTCGGCCAAGAGGCTTTTAGGACAGTCGGCGTTGGGATGGTTCCCAAAGGCCAACTAGCCCACAAGGCTGCAGCACTAAGAGCCAGTGCAATTTTGCCTCCTAGTTTGAGAGTCTTAGTCCTTCACAAAAGACTATGCCAGCTGTAAGTGGTTTCCCATTGAGTGGAGAAACCATTGATAATACAGCTCTCACTTTGCTGTTGGCCCAAATGTAAACTTATGTCAGTCTGTGATATAAGCCGAGTGTTATGTGATGTAAAACAGAAAAAAAAGGAGAAAATCACACTCATTCAACATGTATAGATATAGATGAACCATATTAAGATGTCAGCCTAGGGCAAACCATCCATCCAATCAATAATCACAGTAGAAAACAACAACAACAGAAACCCTTCAAAAAGTCATTTAGAGTTAATCATGCATACACTATCACAGCCATACACAGTCATGCAGTGATAATCACAGTTAAAAGATAGACATAATAGTATACGAAATGTTGACACAGACATATAATAACCGTATATAATTCACAGTACTTTGAGTTAAGATGTCATATTCCACGCACATACACTCTGGCATTCATTTTCAGTCACATGTCTGATTATCAGCCATTTGTTATTCTAATAGCTGGATTGACGTTGGAATAAAGCTAGAGTTGGTTCTGTTTGTTTCAAAATTTGGAACACAGAACCGTTTGCCTGAAGGTAAGAGTTGGTGATTATTTGCCAGCGTAAGGCCGTTGTCGCTTGAAAGGCATGTGGCTTTCTGTCGAACTCTGACATTGTAGAAATCACACAAACTGTCCTGTCTCAC
>NC_134880.1:20824745-20829745 GCF_041734735.1 Babylonia areolata
ATGGAGGGTTTATGAAGGTAAACGCCTGCAGCATAAAAGGTTACTTGCTTACACACTTCCTTCTGACTGAACATTGATTCTTCATTTATATGTAACGCACTGTGATAGAATAAAAGATGTACGCTCAATTCATAAATCTGGCAAATGGAGAGAGTAGTAAAAAAAAAAAAAAAAAAAGGGAAAACGAAAATCAGACAAAAAACAAAACAAAGCAAAAATCAAAACAAAACAAAACAGAGCATTATTGAAAAAAAAAAAGAGAGAAAAAAAACCCACTTTGACAAATTAAATATACCATTGTTTCTGACCAAAGGTTCCTTCTTCAGTATCTGTGTATAAATGGAAATGATAGTGGAAATAGAGGGAAGACGATAGATCTTCTCTCTTTTTTTGCTGTTGTCAGATTTCCTCAAGCTCAAAATCATCATCTGAGCAGAGTCGCGTTTGAAGTTCTGGTCGCGAAAACAAAAACAGTTGATTTATTTAATCCATTAATGCCCACGCACCCTGTGAGGGTGCACTTACAAAGTTCTTTCTACAGTAATGTACAAATACAAAATTAGATTTGCTTTGTTTCGAAGATGTTCCAGGGACACTTTTGAAGTTACTGACATGCTTCATTAGTTGCTTCCCTTTCACCACCTGTTGCATCATCCGACTGAAAAAGAAAGATGGCTTCAACATCAAGTGGAGAAAGTAGGTAAGTCTCAACAGAATGCAAATTGAAATATATTTATTATTCATTTATATCTAGCATATTTGTCCTGTTCACAGTATAGTCAATGTGTTGCTTTGTGTGAATTAGAAAAGTTCCATGCATTTTTCCTAAAATATAAAATGCACCCTAGGAGGGTGCGGCGGGCATGACTGACGATGGGCGCAATAGGCGTGTGGTTAAAACGTTGGACTTTCAATCTGAGGATCCCGGGTTCGAATCTCGGTAACGGCGCCTTGTGGATAAAGGGTGGAGATTTTTTCCAATCTCCCAGGTCAACATATGTGCAGACAAGCTTGTGCCTGAACTCCCTTCGTGTGTATACGCAAGCAGAAGATCAAATACGCACGTTAAAGATCCTTTAATACATGTCAGTATTCGATCGGTTATTGAAACAACATACCCAGCATACCCCCCACTTCCCCGAAAACGGAGTATGGCTGCCTGCATGGTGGGGTAAAGAACCCCCACCAAAAACGGTTATACACGTAAAAGCCCACTCGTGCACATACGAGTGAACGTGGGAGTTGCAGCCCACGAACGAAGTAGAAGAATGGTTTGTTTTTTTTTCAAAGCCACACAAAAGTGTGTGCGCCATGCAGGTCATGCCACATTCCCATTCCAGCAGTTGTGTCTCTCTCACACACACACACACACACACACACACACGTGTGCCTTAACCGTTGCGCCATATGGGCCCTGCTCTGGAGGACTATGTTGCTCGGCGGGTTCAATGCTGTTCCTGTTGGTCACGTGACGGGGCCATATCTCTCTTTCTCTCTCTCTCTCTCCCTCTCTCTCTCTCTCTCTCTCTTCATTGGTTAATGGAACTCCAGTGTCGGCCTTGGTGGACGGTTCCATCAGCAGAAACATGGGGCTTAACTCGTCGGCTTGTGGCTTATGGCTGGCACACAGACAGTGAGGCAGACAGACAAACAGACAGTCTCTCTCTGTCTTTCTGTCTCTGTCTCTCTCTCTCTCTGTCTCTCGCCTTCTCTCTCTCTTTCTCTCTCTCTCTCCCTCTCTCTCTGTGTCCTCTCTCTCCCCCTCTCTTTCTCCCTCTTTGTCTCTCTCTTTCTCTCTCTCCTTCTGTCTCTCTCTCTCTCTCCCTTTCTCTCCTTCTCTCTCTCTCCTCTCTCTCTCTCTCCCCTCTCTCTCTCTGTCTATTTTTCTCTCACTCTCTCTCTCCTCTCTCTCTCTCTCTCTCCATCTCTCTCTCTGTCTCTCTCTCTCTCCCCCTCTCTCTCTCTCCTTCTCTCTCTCTCTCCCTCTCTCTCTCTCTCTCTTTCTCTGTGCCTCTCTCTTCCCTTCTCTCTCTCCCTCTCTGTCTCTCTCCTTCTCTCTCTCTCTCTTTCTCTCACATTCTCTCTCACACACACAGAGGAAGACAGACAGACAGACAGACAGAACAGAACAGACAGAAAGAAAAAGAGATTATAATCATTTCTGGCCAAGCGACTTTCAGGAGTAGAGAGAACGCTGGCTTTTACTTTTCTTTCTTTCTTTCTTTCTTTCTTTCTTTCTTTCTTTTTTCTTTACTTCCTTCCTTCTTTGTTTCAGTTTCGGTTTCTTCTGTTTCGTTTGCTTCAGTTGATTACGATGGACTGGAATCCTGGATAGGTAACAGTGTGTGTCTTTCGTTTGTATCTTAAAAATATACTCCTTTTCTTTTCTGTCTCTTTTTTTCCCGTTTTTTTTTCCTTTGCGCGCGCGCGCGCGTGTGTGTGTGTGTGTGTGTGTGTGTGTGTGTGTGTGTGTGTGTGTTGTTGTTGTTGTTGTTGTTGTTGTTGGGTTTTTTTCTATAGACACACGTCCTTCACTTTCTACCGAGGAAGTCAGGCATGTCTGTGATTAAAGTCAATGAATAGTCCGCCATATTTCTCTCCCCCCTACCCCCTCCTCTTCCCTGCTCCCCACCCCCTCCATCTCCAACCTCCTACTACTGCTCTCTCCAGCCTATATATATCCCCAGGGCTACTATGCCCCCTACACCCTCTACTACCACAGCTCGTCTCTCTCTCTCTCTCTCTCTCTCTCTGCATATTCATTATATAACAAACTACCTAACTAACTACACAGTGGAGTGATGGCGTAGAGGTAACACGTCTGCCTATGAAGCGAGAGAATCTGAGCGCGCTGACTCAACCGCCGATATTTTCTCCACCTCCATTAGACCTTGAGTGATGGTCTGGACGCTAGTCATTCGGATGAGACGATAAACCGAGGTCCCGTAGTGTAGCATGCACTTAGCGCACGTAAAAGAACCCACGGCAACAAAAGGGTTGTTCCTGGCAAAAATCTGTAGAAAAATCCACTTCGATAGGGGAAAAAAACTGCACGCAGGAAAAAGGGTGGCGCTGTAGTGTAGCGAAGCGCTCTCCCTCGGGAGAGCAGCCCGAATTTCACACAGAGAAATCTGTTGTGATAAAAAGAAATACAAATACAAAGGTACCTAACTACCTACCTAACAAACTGATCAACTATAGATAGATACAGATAGCTAGCTAGCTAGATAGAAAGATGACGAAATTGCCACGCGCATTCCTCTACCTAACCGTTGCGCCACCCGTCGCCTGGTTTGTCCTCTGTTGCTTGGCGGGTTCAATACTGTTCCTGTTGGTCACGTGACGGGGCCATCACTCTTCATTGGTTAATGGAACTTCAGTGTCGGCCTTGGCGGACGGGTCCATTAGCAGAAACATGGGGCTTAACTCGTCGGCTTATGGCAGACTGGCAGACTGGCAGACACACACACACAGTGAGAAGGACAGAGAGGCGGAGGAAAAGGGAGGGGATGAGAAAAAGAGGGGGGGCGAGGCGCGGGCGGGACAGCGACAGACAGACAGACAGATAGGGTGATAGAGAGAGAAAGAGAGGGAGAGACAGACAGACAGACAGACAGATAGGGTGATAGAGAGAGAAAGAGAGGGAGAGACAGACAAAAAGACAGACAGATAGGGTGATAAAGAGAGGGAGAGAGGGAGAGACAGACAGACAGGGTGATAGAGAGAGAAACAGAAGGAGAGACAGACAGATAGGGTGATAGAGAAACAGAAGGAGAGACAGACAGATAGGGTGATAGAGAGAGAAAGAGAGGGAGAGACAGACAGACAGGGTGATAGAGAAACAGAAGGAGAGACAGACAGATAGGGTGATAAAGAGAGGGAGAGAGGGAGAGACAGACAGACAGGGTGATAGAGAGAGAAACAGAAGGAGAGACAGACAGATAGGGTGATAGAGAGAGAAAGAGAGGGAGAGAGAGACAGACAGACAGGTAGGGTGATAGAGAGAGAAAGAGAGGGAGAGACAGACAGAGAGACATATAGGGTGATAGAGAGAAAAAGATAGGGAGAGAGAGACAGACATATAGGGTAATGGAGAGAGAAAGAGAGGGAGAGAGAGACAGACAGACAGATAGGGTGATAGAGAGAGAAAGAGAGGGAGAGACAGACAGAGAGACATATAGGGTGATAGAGAGAAAAAGATAGGGAGAGAGAGACAGACATATAGGGTGACAGAGAGAGAAAGAGAGGGAGAGACAGACAGACAGACAGATAGGGTGATAGAGAGAGAAAGATAGGGAGAGAGTGACAGACAGACATATAGGGTAATGGAGAGAGAAAGAGAGGGAGAGACAGACAGACAGATAGGGTAATAGAGAGAGAAAGAGAGGGAGAGACAGACAGACAGACAGATAGGGTGATAGAGAGAGAAAGAGAGGGAGAGACAGACAGACAGACAGACAGACAGACAGAGAGGGAGATAGAGACAGAAAGAGAGGGAGAGACAGACAGACAGACAGAACGACAGACAGATATGGTAATAGAGAAAGAGAGGGGGAGAGAGACAGACAGACAGAGAGACAGGGGACAGAGAGAGAGACCGACCGACAGACAGATACAGGGAGTGGCGGACAGAGACAGACAGACACAGAGAGAGAAGGAGGCAGAGTCAGAGACACAGACAGAGACAGAGAGAAAGACAGAGAGAGAAACTAACCGACCGACTGACGGACAGACAGAGATGGAGAGAGAGGGGGGGGGATAGAGAAGAGAGAGAGAGAGAGAGAGAGCGACCGACAGACAGACAGAGGGAGGGGAAGACAGACAGACAGGCACAGAGAGAGACAGAGACAGAGAGACGGGGAGACGGAGAGAAAAGACAGAGAGAGAAACTAACCGACCGACTGACAGACAGAGAGAGATGGAGAGAGAGGGAGAAGGAAAGATAGAGAAGAGAGACAGAGAGAGGGAAAGATGGAGAAGAGAGAGAAGGAAAGATAGAG
>NC_134880.1:20834745-20872245 GCF_041734735.1 Babylonia areolata
GAAAGAAGAATGATTTTATCTCGAGGGGGGGGGGGGGGGGGATCATTTTGTTTTATTCCCAGGGAGTAGATAATTATGTTACATTGACAAAAAGAAGAAAAAAAAACTCTCTTGGGTGTGCGTCGCTGGAGGGAGACATTCTAGTATGATACACCGCCCGTGGAGAAAGCTTTGTGGAAAAAGAAATCAAATCGTGTACGCCAAGTGCTTTGAAAAAAAAAAAAAAAAAAGTTCAGATGAAGAGTACACGAAATGTGCAGAGCGTACTATCTGTACCCCCGTGGACATAATTTTGTGTTTGAAAACTGGCGAACATTGCACAAGACTTTAAAAATAATTATGAAGGTCCTTCACGTGAATAGTCTCCTCTCTTCTTCTCTCTCTCTCTGTTTCTCTGTCTCTCTGTCTCTGTCTCTGTTTGTCTGTCTGTTTGTCTGTCTAAATGTATGTATGCACACCCTTTGCAAACATGCCGGTGGTCTTGCAGTAAATTTTTTATGAGTTCTGATCTCTGCCTGTCTGTCTATCTGTCTGTCTGTCTGTCTGTCTGCTTGTCTCTCTGCCTCTCCTCTCTCTCTCTCTCTCTCTCTCTCTCTCTCTCTCTCTCTCTCGTGTGTGTGTGTGTGTGTGTGTGTGTGTGTGTGTGTGTGTGTGTGTGTGTGTTTCTTCATTATGTCTGTCCTCCTGCATGAATAACTTTTCCCCCTTCATTTATGTGTGTGCTTTTTATAATAGATGTAGGTTAGCAAGGACAAATTGGAAGAATATATATGATAGTCAGTCGTGTCCGACTATGACCATCAGAGCAGCAGAGGAGGCAACTGCTGTTCCGACTATTTGGGCTAGAATTTGATTATAGTGGAGAGTGTCTTGCCCAAATTACATCCCCACTCTCTCGGCCAAGAGGGTTTCAGGACAGTCGGCGTTGGGATGGTTCCCAAAGGCCAACTAGCCCCCAAGGCTGCAGCACTAAGAGCCAGTGCAATTTTGCCTCCTAGTTTGAGAGTCATAGTCCTTCACAAAAAAAGACTAAGCTGTAAATGATTTCCCATTGACTGGAGAAACCATTGATAAAACAGCTCTCACTTTGCTGTTGGCCCAAATGTAAACTGTAAACTTATGTCAATCTGTGATATAAGCCGAGGGTTGGCCATAAACTGGAAGAATAGGCTATGCCTAAAATCTTTATCCTTGAATAAAAACGTTTGGAGTTCTGAGTTCCACCTCCCCCCCCCCACCCCCCACCCCCACCTCTCTCTCTCAAGGTTGCCCTGCAAGACCACAAGCCCGTTTGCAAAGGATGCACATAAAAGAACATTCATTCATTCATTCATTTTGCCCATCGCTCCTGGTGGAGCATAGGCCATCGACGACCCCTCGCCATCGCACTCTGTTCTGGGCTGTTCTGGCCATTCTAGTCCAGTTGGTCCCTTGATGCTTCAGCTCTGCCTCGGTATCTCGCCTCCAGCTGTTGCGAGGCCGGCCTCTCTTCCTCTTTCCCTGCGGGTTCCAGGTCAGGGCTTGGCGTGTGATGCTGGACGCTGGCTTCCTGAGGGTGTGTCCGATCCAGCCCCACTTCCTCCGCAGTATCTGCTTGGCCACTGGTTCCTGTCCCGCTCGCTCCCACAGATCTTCGTTTCGGATCTTCTCCTGCTATCGGATCTCGTAGATGCGCCTCAGACATAAAAGAACATTCAAGACACACAAAATACCACGAATAAAAGGTGAAAATGACCAACATCATGGACACAGCATTACGTCACTAAATAAAGAAGGAAAACAAAGATTTTACTTTGTAACATTGCCTACAATAAAGTAGAGAGAGAGAGAAAGAGAGATGGGGGGAAGAGAGAGAGGGTGGTGGTGGGGTTAGGGAGTGACTGAGAGAGAGAGAGAGAGAGAGAGAGAGAGAGAGAGAGAGAGAGAGAGAGAGAGAGAGAGAGAGAGAGAGAGAGAACATCTGTTCTACTTCCAAGAGTTCTTGATCTGTTCGGTTGTTTACATCCCGAGGCCGTGATTATAGACTCTTGTAGGGATGATGGCACAGTAATTGCCCTGCATCAATTTTGCCATTAGGGACGACGGAATTTTTTCCCCTCCATTTACTAGTTCTCTAACTGCACAAAGGGTGAACTACTGGGGAGATTAGGGGAAGGGTTGGTGACGTGATGTGGTCAAGATGTGAGATGGAGGAACAATTAGACTTAAGAGGAGCTGCGAGCGGAGAGAGAGACAGAGAGAGAGACAGAGACAGGGAGAGACAGACAGAGACAGGGAGAGACAGAGACAGACAGGGAGAGACAGAGAGACAGACAGACAGACAGACAGGCAGGCAGGCAGAAACAGAGACAGACAGATACAGAGAAAGTAAGGGGCCTAGAGACAGAGACACACAGAGAAACAGAAAGACATAAACAGACTCTCACAGAGATATGGACAGATGCAGAGGCAGAGACAGAGACAAACGGAGGAAAGGGAAGAAAGAAAGAAACAGACAGACAGACAAGGAGAGAGAGAGAGGGAGAAGAGAGAGAGAGAGAGAGAGAGAGAACGCAGCGGTGATAATCCGTAAATCATGACTACACATTAGCCCACACCCCGATCACGATCCATTAGTGCCCACAGCGGGACACAATCATCACCGTTGTCTTTTGTCTACATCGCTCCCTGCAATTCCAAACCCCCGCAAGCACGGACAATTACAAACAATGAAACCAAAAAACAAAAAAACAAAACAAAAAAAAAAGCAACAAAAACAAATAAGTGGACATATTTCATCAGCAAACGAACAAACAGGAAAAAAAACACCCACATTTTCTGACTAAATACCCAACCAACCAGTCGCGCGCGCGAACCCCCAACCCTCCCTCCCATCGGGTGTTTTTTTTTTTGTTTTTTTTTTTTTTTTTCAAAATCCTTCGCACCTGTTCCAAATCCACGGACTCGCCCCACGCACGCACGCACGCGCTCGCTCGAGCGACGCATCTCCAGGTCATTATGCACTCCATACGGATGGTTCTACCCCCCGTTTGATGAGGCCCTGGGATCAATGCCGGCGATTGTCTCTGGCAGCGAGAAGACTGCGGCATTTTCTTGCCCGCCAGAGCTGGCGCGAGACAATGGGAGAAGCAAACGTCGGGAAGGTAATTAAGTTTTCTGGTATTGAGTAGCAGTAGAGAGTAGGAGGAGGAGGAGGAGGAGGAGGAGAGGGTGGAGGGCGTATGGCAGGGCTAGGAGGTTGGGGGGGGGGGGGGGGGAAGAGCTTTTGTGTCCGCCGCAGGCGATTCTCTTGCAAAATCTGGTAGAAGTGGTCCTGTCAAGATTTTTTTTTTTTTTTTTTTTTTTTTTTGCTGCCCGGCTAATGGACTAAAGGGGGGAGGGGGGTTGGGGAAGGGGAGGGGGAGGGGTACGGAGGAGGGAGGAGTGGGGAGGGGGGTGGGCGCTCTTAACGTGGGTGTACGGTCTGCGGCGTTTACTTATTCAATTTTCATTCCTCTCCGTCTGTCTCTGTCTCTGTCTCTGTCTCTCTCTCTCTCCTTTTATCTCTGGCAAAGTTAGAAATCTGCGAGGTTATGGATCGGAAGGCTTTTGTCATTGTACGTAGTAGACAAGCGTGTGTGTGCGCTTAGGTCTGGATGGCCCTGGGTGAACAAAATGAGGCCTTTTATCGGCCAGTGTGTATGGATAGACGGTACCACTGAGTTAGTTTGCCTCGGGGAATAAAAGAAGTGATGAGTGGGTGGGTGTGTGTGTGGGGGGGGGGGGGGGAGGGGGGGAGGACAAGGAAGTACTGAAGGCTTTTGAACATGGTGATGGAGAAGAGGTGAAGGAAGGTGGTGGGTTATTTGGGGTGGGGGTGGGGGGAGGGCGGGTTAGGGTATTAGGGGGATTCGGTGGGGGGAGTTAAGATCAACAGACTGCTGTGTCGTATGCTGTCGTCGTCATTATGTTGCTGAGCGGTAGCCGAGGACCATTTCTCGACAGCATCATTACTGCCACGAAGAACTTGCTGGATTTCAAACATTATTGGTCGATGAGCAAAGGAACACAGAACAACTTTCAAACCAAAACCCTTTTTCTGCGTTCACTCGTATGTACACGAGTGGGCTTTTACGTGTATGACCGTTTTTACCCCGCCATGTAGGCAGCCACACTCCGTTTTCGGGGGTGTGCATGCTGGGTATGTTCTTGTTTCCATAACCCACCGAACGCTGACATGGATCACAGGATCTTTAACGTGCGTATTTGATCTTCTGCTTGCATATACACACGAAGGGGGTTCAGGCACTAGCAGGTCTGCACATATGTTGACCTGGGAGATCGTAAAAGTCTCCACCCTTTACCCACCAGGCGCCGTCACCGTGATTCGAACCCGGGACCCTCAGATTGACAGTCCAACGCTTTAACCACTCGGCTATTGCGCCCGTCAAACCAAAACCCTGTTTTCCTTTGTCGGTCTGTCTGTGTCAGTGTAAAGATCTGACATTTCGTCTGTCTGTCTGACTGTCTGTGCTAAAAAAAAAAAATAATAAAAAAAATAAAAATATAAAAAAACAACTAGAAATCTTTATTTTATTTTGATTTTACAAATGCGCGTTTTAAAGCAGTTCTTCCGAAATCGTGCTGGCTAAGATAGAGTATATCAAATTAGACATCAATTGTGTACGAAATGCTTACAGCAGATAAACGAATGTTTCAGCACAAATGATACTCGAATTTTTGTATTAATTCAGAATTCTATACTAACCCTTTTACGTTCGTTCAAAATCTCTTAAATCTCCAAAGGGGTACAATACATTCTTCTAAGTTCACTCTAAAGCATACTTTCAAAATTCAGACCCACATCGCCTGTCGCAAGCACAAACACACACAGACACGCACACACACAAGCACACATACACACACACACACACACACACATACACTCACACAATCACACAGATGGCCTGATGTAAACAAAATAAAAAAAAAAAAGAAGAAAAAAAAGCAGTCGTTGTTTATTTAATTACCATCTTAAAATAAAAATGTTGACTTGACTTGTCTTGACAGACAATCACACACACACACACACACACACACACACACACACACACACACACACACACACACACACACACACACACAAATTGTCCATATGAGAAAACAAAAAATATATAGTTCTCATTACAACTAGAAGACACCACACTTCCTGTTGTTTACTTCAGAACAGATTTATACCTCCATGCATGGGCACCCGATGTTTCTCCGAAAAAATAAAGGCATTCAATTTCTTTTTTAAACAAAACAAAACTATAAAAAAAATATTAAAAATTTTTTTAAACCGAAACAGTCCAGCTGCGATCACGGCTGGGGTTCAGAATAGAACTGGGGGATCGGAACGTCAGTTGGTTTTATTTCATAAACGTCGTGCATGGACTGACAACCCCTTCGCAAAATGGACGGGAAAACCATTTGCAGAGACCCAGAGCTTTGACATACAACCGAAAGACATGCTGGAATCTGGTGAACAGTACAGTTGTTTTGGGTTTTTTTCTTAGGGGCGCCCCAATGACTCTCCGTTGGTTGAAAAAGAAGAAGAAGAAGGAGGAGGAGGAGAAGAAGATGATGATCATGAAGAAGAAGAAGTGTGCAACAATATCTTTGTCAGGGCCACGAGCATTTCCTGTAACTGGTCTGATCTTAATGGAAGTAATCGGCCTGCGACATATCGGCATGATTTCTTTTCCTCCTGCAAGTTAGTAGTATGATGGTATTTTCAGTTACCATCCTTTCCATCGGGCTACTGTGAGTGGAAGGTTGACAGTTTAATCTGCGAAAACTATATTGTGTAGGCTTACGGCGAGATAGCAATCTCTCTCTCTCTCTCTCTCTCTCTCTCTCTCTCTCTCTCTCTCTCTCTCTCTATCTATCTATCTATCTCTATCTGTCTATCTCTATCTATCTATCTCTCTATCTCTCTTTCCCTCTCTCTCTCTCTCTCTCTCTCTCTCTCTCTCCCATATGACTTGTCTTTCTTTCTTGAATAAAGTGTGCCAGTTTCATCACTGCTATTCAAATTGTCTGCTAGCTACTCACAAGCATTTAATATATATATATATATATTTTTTTTTTCGTGAATGTTATATGTTGGCGGTCATATTTTTGCCGTGCATCGTTTCAGTGGTGTATGCCGAACGTTTGGTGTTTCAGAAAACAACATACAGCTCAAAAGCAGGTCGTGCATGTTATCTTTGAAAGCAGCGTTTTCTTTCCTTTCTGTGTGCCTGTGTCTGAATTGTTCGCTCTCTGTCTTTCTGTCTCTCTGTCTCTGTCATTCTGTGTGTGTGTGTGTGTGTGTGTGTGTGTGTGTGTGTGTGTGTGTGTGTGTGTGTGTGTGTGTGTGTGTGTGTGTGTGTGTGTGTGTGTGTGTGTGTGTGTGTGTCTTTAAAAATAAATGCATCATAAAAATGCTCCATAAACAAAGTGTGAAAATTTCAATATCACGATCATTCTACATTGCCTTACTAATTATTGACTTGTGTGTGTGTGTGTGTGTGTGTGTGTGTGTGTGTGTGTGTGTGTGTGTGTGTGTGTGTGTGTGTGTGTGTGTGTGTGTGTGTAAATGTGTGTAAATGTGTAAGTGTGTGTGTACGCGCGAGCACGCGCGTGTATGTTAAAAAGCCAGTCAAGCCGATTTATCGAAGACGGATAGAACTCATGTCAATGATAATCGAAGACAGGAGCAATTTCGCCGAATGGAATAAATCTTTCGACTTTCGATCTGAGTGTCCCAAGTTCGATCCAGATATGGGAACCTGGCGGATTAAGAGTGGAATTTTTTTTTTTTTTCCGATCTCCACGGTCAACATATAAGTAGACCTGCTAGAGCCATAACCCCTTTTTCGTCTGAATTCACATACAAACGATCATATCCGCACGTTAAAAGGCCCATACTCCATGTAGACTTGCTAGTGCCATAACTTCCTTCCCGTGAATACTCATGCAAACGATCATATTATCCGCACGTTAGAAGGCCCGTAATCCATGTCAGATTTCGGTAGGGTTTTAGAAACACATATATATACCCTGGATGCATATCTCGGAAAACGGAGTATGTCTGCCTATATGACGGGGTAAGAACAATCAAACATGAAAGAGCCCAATCGTTGATACTAATGAACGAGGGATTCGCAGCCTATAAAAAAAAAAAAGAATGAAAAAAAAACGAAAAAAAACCCGACGGAATTCAGTCAGGGAGTTCTTGTCTTATAAAACAAAAGAAGAAATACAGTCAGCAGCATAGCAAACATAAAAAAAAACAACCAAAAAACAATTTGCAAACAGAAAGAATAGAAAGAAAAAGCCTATTCTTTAAAAAAAAACAAAAAAAAAACAAGAAATAAAAAAAAAGATGACTGGCCCTGAAAGAAAAACGGAAATGAAAAGACGATGTGAGTGAAAAAAAAAAGAAAAAAAAGTGTGTGTGTGTGTGTGTGTGTGTGTGTGTGTGTGTGTGTGTGTGTTTGAAGGGGGTGGGGTGTGTAGCGGGGCAAACAACAACAACAACAACTGCAAAAAAAAAGAATGACGACAAAGAACAGGGAAAATTACAGCGTGGAATTTCTAGAAGAAGGCAGGGGGCGACCTATGGCCGAGACGTCAGGTTTATACAAGTAAAGAAAAAAAAAAGGCAGAAAAAAAAAGAAAACGATATAAAATTTCAATTTCTAGCGCATAATTTTCCACTAAAAAAAAAAAAAAAAAAAAAAAAAAGGTAGGCAGGCCTATGCCACAAATAACTGAAAGTCACCCTTACATATACACCTAGCAGCAGAGAATTCCCCCTCCCTCACCAAAAAAAAAAGCAACAACAACAACACAATAACAACAACCCAATCCCCACCCCCCTCCCCCCAAAAAAACACACAAAAAACCCACAAACAAACAAACAAACAAAAAAAACATACAGAAACGATTTCCATCCTATACTCCACTACACCTTCTTCTGCTTCTTCTTCTTTCTACTACTTCTTCTTTTCCTTCTTCTTCTTCTTCTTCTTCTTCTTCTTCTGCCTTCTACTACTTCTTCTCTTCCTGCTTCTTCTTCTTGTTCTTTTTCTTCTTCTCCTCCTCCTCCTCCTCCTTCTTCTTCTTCTTCTTTTTCTTCAACTTTCTTCCCTTTCCTTCTTTGACGACGACAGCCGCACGTCAGGCGTTAAGCCGATTTTATTTTTCCTCCTCCTCCTCCTCCTCCTTCTCTCTCTCTCTCTCTCTCTCTCTCTCTCTCTCTCTCTCTCTCTCTCTCTCTCTCTCTCTCCCCTCTGACTCTACTCTGGCACCAGCGACACAGTAAAACCGCATTTGTCGTGATTAATTAATGATATCCATCAAGCCAGCCCCGGAGGGTTGAGATGTTAAGACTCATCAATAAGTGAGGTGCTGAAACACAACACCCTAGAGGAAGCCAGTTTTAGGATGGCGGCCAGACAAGATTAATGTCGCGGACTGTCCCTCGACCCTCGTAGGGGCTTTGACAGCAAATCTCCAGCGGGATAGGGGTGGGGAGGGTCGGGGGTAGGTGTGGGGGGGGGGGGAAGGAGTAAGCGAGGAATGAAACAAGAGGAGGAAAAGTAGAAGGAAGAAGAAGAGGAGGAGGAGGAGGAGGAGGAGGAGAAGAAATATGAGAAGCAGCGGTTATTGTTTTCTGTTTTGTAACACTGTAACACTGCCCGAGAGCTAGCGAGCGAGAGAGAGAGACAGAAAGAAGGGGGGGGGGGAGAGAAAAGGGGAACAACAAAAAAACAACAATATCTTACCAAAAAAATAAAAAATAAAAAAATAAAATAAAAACAGTCACTTTAGCGTCATTATTAGGGCTGGTATGAATGAGCAGATTTGAGGTCAACGGCGTGCTGAATTCAAATGTTCGACATTTTTGTGTGTTTGTGTTTTTTTGCTGTTTTTTTTCAATCAGAAGAAAAAAAAACCCAAAAAACAGTGAGATTGGTTTCATTGTGTGTGTGTGTGTGTGTGTGTGTGTGTGTGTGTGTGTGTGTGTGTGTGTGTGTGTGTGTGTTTTACGCACCCACACACACACTATGTGAAAAAATATGTGTGTGTGTGTGTGTGTGTGGTGGTGTGTGTGTGTGTGTGTGTGTGTGTGTCTGTGTGTGTGCGTGTTTTGTACGTACATGTGTGTGGGTGCATGCACAAGCATGCGTGCATGCATCAACCGAACGAGATCAATAATACGTATGTGTATTGCATAATGATTATTACTTTTTAATCACAGTGTGAACTTCGAGAAACACTCCGACGGGCGCAATAGCCGAATGGTTAAAGCGTTGGACTTTCAATCTGAGGGTCCCGGGTTCGAATCACGGTGACGGCGCCTGGTGAGTAAAGGGTGGAGATTTTGACGATCTCCCAGGTCAACATATGTGCAGACCTGCTAGTGCCTGAACCCCCCTTCGTGTGTATATGCAAGCAGAAGATCAAATACGCACGTTAAAGATCCTGTAATCCATGTCAGAGTTCGGTGGGTTGTGGAAACAAGAACATTCCCAGCATGCACACCCCCGAAAGTGGAGTATGGCTGCCTATACGGCGGGGTCAAAACGGTCATACATGTAAAAGCCCACTCGTGTGCATACGAGTGAATGTGGGAGTTGCAGCCCACGAACGCAGAAGAAGATGAAGAGAAGCACTCCCACCGCACAGCACCATCCATATATTTATTTCCTTTCTGTAGCTCAAGTTGTTTTCCTATCAATTTGGTTTCTTCCACATAGTTTCTCGTCAGGGACAAATCCTTTTTTGTTGCCGTCAGTTCTTTTACGTGCGCAAAAAGTGAATTCTGCACTTGGGGCGGCCAATTAGGTTGATCGTCTCATCTGAAAACTTTGAGCAAGAGCACCCGCTCAAGGTCTTGCGGAGGTGTGTGTGTGGGGGGGGTGGGGGGTGGGGGGGGCAGGGGGAGGCATAGGGGGCAGGGGGTGGGGGGGGGGCGGGAGGGGGGTTAATAAAAATCACTGTCCGTATATATGTAGGGATTCGAACCCTGTCAAGTGAAACACTTGTTTCCTAGCCGAGCGCATCACCACTTCGCCACCTCTCTACATCATTGTTTGCCTGGTTTATCATTGTGAAGAAGAGAAGTGAGAGCCAAAGTCCATGTTGGAGATTAGCTATGAACAATATTTTCATGTTCCATTTTCATTTCTTCTTTTCTTTCTTTCTTTCTTTCTTTTCTTTTCTTTCTTTCTTTCTTTCTTCTTCGTCTTCTTCTTTTCATCATCATCATCATCATCATCATCATCATCATCATCATCATTATCATCATCGTCATCATCATCATCATCACCATATTCTTCTTCTTCTGTTAAAGTGAATTAACCACACGTACTACGAGGTCAAATATGTACAACGTTTTTGTGTGTGTGTGTGTGTGTGTGTGTGTGTGTGTGTGTGTGTGTGTGTGTGTGTGTGTGTGTGTGTTGCAATACAGCCAAATTGCACTTTTCTTTCGTTTCAGCTTTTAGCTTACCCAGTCCAACCGAGTTCGACTGCTCCACTCTCCCTTCACCCCCACAAATATCCCCCCCCCCCCACCCCCCGTCATCCGCCGCCTTCACTACCCCCAGCCCCCCTACCTGCCCCCCGCTCTCCCAAGCCTGTCACCAAAACAGTTTCACCCTTTTGTGGCTGGGTAACTAGTTAGTGGAGGTAGAGGGTGTGAGAATGGTGGGAGTGGGGTGGTGTGGGGAGGGGGGGTGTAGGGTATATGTATTGGAGGGACTTCGTGAATGCTGAGACAAATTCGGGGGAGGGGGTTGGGGGGGGGGGGGGGGGTATGTGGAGGAGTGGGGTTTGTAGGCCTCATCCCTGACGTCAAGGCAGAAGAAGAACCTCCTCCATTCAGCTCAGCAGCCACAGCAGCCGAGGAGAGAGAGAGAGAGAGAAAGAGGGGGGAAAAAAAGCCGGGAGCTGGTGACACAAAACTACTCATCACCCACAACAACCCTGAAGTCATCAAAGATTCATCCGGCATAAATCTGCCATCGCTCGTCCTCCGCGCCAACCAGAATGAATCCGCCACCGCGTCACCACTGAATACTACTTGCTGCTTTTAAGCTGTGTGAACTGTTCTCCATGTGCGTGCGTGTGTGTGTGTGTGTGTGTGTGTGTGTGTGTGTGCTCTTGCTTGAGAAGAGCGAGATGTGGATTTGGAGCTATGGTGAAATTTTAGCCTCAAAAGTTGTATGATGTGTATGAATGAATGAATGCATGGATGGATGGATGGATGGATGGATAGATTGATGAATGGATGGATGGATGAATACATGAACTTGATTGATAGAGGGCGTTTAAAATGTTTTCACTCTGAGATGCGTGTTCACAGCGCGACCCTTACACAAACACACGACAGAAACAAGAAGAAATTATGAAATCCATACACAGCACACACACATACACGCGCGCGCGCGCACACACATACACACACACACACACACACACACACACACACACACACACACACACACACACACACACACACACATACACACACACACACACACACACACAAGGTGCAAAAAACGAACAGGGAACTATAGAACTTTATGTGCCTCTGTCTGTACAAGATGGTTATCGAATACTGGAACAAAATCAGAGAATTATACCAGGAAAACGACAAAGCTTTAAACCATAGTGTAATTAATGTTCAACAACCGATAGCGATCAATCAGTCAAATACATACAGTAATTCAATACGATTAAGGCAGATTCATACATTATCAAACAGGATAAAAATGAACGCTTTTATAACAAAGTTCAGCAAAGATGTCAGATGCATATGTGGAGAACATATTTCTAGCAACCATGTAATATTCGAATGTCAGAATCTAAAATGTTTTTTGCAAGACTACACCAAAATTTCTTTTGAATGTGTTATTAACAATTCCAATACGTTATTTGTTATTGCAGAAAGTTTGCTGCATAGTCCTATAGGACATTCGTTATAGATGTTATATTTGTTTGATGTTGGCGTTTATAACGTTTCCATTTTTCCTATCGTTGTCTCTCCCTATTCACCCTCCACACATACACACACTTTTACCTCCCCCTCTCAAGCCCCTACCCCCACGTTTTTTTGTTTTTTTTGTTTTTTTTTCGTCTAATATCACTTCAAGCGGAAAGACGTTAAACTGAAGACAACAACAACAACAACAACAACAACAACACACACACACACACACACACACACACACACACACACACACACACACACACACACACATGGAGGAGCGGCCCTTAGACAAACACACGCAGAAACAAGAAGAAATTATGAAATTCATGCACAGCACACACACATACACACAATGCAAATGAATTAGAAAGAAAGACATTAAAATAAAATGAATATCGACACTTTTCCCGCGAAAAGGAAAAAAAAAAGGGGGGGGGGGATGGGGTTGGGTGGGGGATTAAGAATAAAGGAAAGCACGACGGAAAGTTGATTTCACAATGATATATGCTAACTCATACTTATCTAACACAAACAATACAATTAATTTTAAATATTACACAACACATTCATCTAGGCATATCTCAGGGTTCTCAGTGACGATACGAAAATTGATAAGCTACATCTTTTGCAGTTTGTGAAGCACCATACAACAACAGCCCCCCCCCCACAGACATCACCAAGACACACACACACACACACACAGAGGCAGAGGCAGCATGATGATCATCGTTGCAAGTCATGCCGGGCACGGGAAGGGGGGGGGGGGGGGGGGGTAGGGGAGAGAATCCCGAGCCTCGTGCTTCACGTGCCTGTTTTGGAAGCTCGCGCACAGCGCGTGCGGCCAATCAACTAATGGAGGCCCGCCCTGAGGGCATGCTGCTCGTCGGAGCCCCGTCCTCCCTCCCCTCCATCGCCAGTGGTCCCCCCCCCCTCTCGCAGCCCCCCACCCCACCCCCCTCCGTCTCCGTCCACCACCTCCACCTCCACCTCCACCATCATCACTGCCACTACCAGCAGAGCTCTCTCTCTCTCTCTCTCTCTGTCTCTCTCTGCAAGGCGTTCAATCCAATCTTCATTTTCCGTGACGGAATTGTTGGTTGGTGTGTCCTGCTGGGTCCTCCTCTGGCTATCTGGTGATGTGGGGGAGGAGGTGGTAGCAGGGGGTGGAGGTGGGGTGGGGATGAGGTGGTGGTGGTGGTGGGGGGGGTTATTATGTATGTGTGTTGTGCAGGAGGGCTGTGGAGTGTGTGTATGGGGTGTTTGTGTGGGTGGGGGTGGTGGTGGGGTGGGAGGGATTTGTGTATATGCCTGTGTGTGTGTGGGGGGGGAGGGGCGCGGAGTTGGGGGGAAGGATGGATGTTGGGTATATGTAGGGGTGTGTGGGGGTGTGGGTGGAGGAGGAGGAGTTGTGTGTGTGTGTGTGTGTGTGTGTATGTGTATGTGTGTGTAGGATGGATGTGGGGTATATCTATGGAGAGGGGGCGTGGAGGTGGGAGATGGGTAGGGGAGGTATTGAAAGTATACATGTGTGTGTGTGTGTGTGTGTGTGTGTGTGTGTGTGAAGGATGGATGTGGATCATGTGTATGGGGCGTGTGGGGGAGTGGGATGGCGGATGCGTTGAAAGTATGTATGTGTGTGTGTGTGTGTGTGTGTGTTTGTATGTGCGTGTATGTATGTGTGTGTGTATGTGTGTGTGTGTGTGTGCGCGCGCGCGCGTGCGTGCGTGCGCGTTAGTAGGATGAATGTGGGGTAAGTGTGTGGGGGGTGAGGTGGGGGAAGGGGTTATGAGGGGGCGTGGGGTGGGGGTGATGTGCAGTTGGACTTGAGGTATGTATGTGGGTGGTGTGTGTGTGTGGGGGGGGGGGTAGGGGATGTGAATGGATATTATGGGATGCGTGTGAGGAGGAAGGGGTGGGGGATATGTCCTTCCTAGCTAGTGTTTCCATCCTACGCATTTTGTGTGTGTGTGTGTGTGTGTGTGTGTGTGTGTGAAACCCGTTTCCGGTTCACTGTTGTTGTTTCGAAGTTTGAGTTCAGGGTTTTGGCCTCTCTCTGTGTCTCTGTCTGTCTCTCTGTCTCTCTGTCTCTCTCTCTCTCTCTCTCTCTCTCCCCGACATCTTACCACTACTTATCACTCATTCTTTTCTTCTTTCTTTCCTTATTGCTTACCTCTGCCCTGTTTCTCGTCTGCCTGCCTGCCTGCCTGCCCGACTTTTCCCATCCTTCCTTCCTTTAAATCCGACTGTTGATGCATGGGTGAGTGCGCGGGATCGAGGACAGGATTTTACCCATCCCCAAGAAACTGCCCAGCTGCTTTCCCACAACACATCCATCACTTTCTCTCTCTCTTTCTCTCACTGCTTTTGGTTTTGTGTTTTGTTTTGTTTGTTTGTTTGTTTGTTTGTGTAAGACATTCTGCAGGCAGAAAGTTTGTGTGTGTGTGTGTGTGTGTGTGTGTGTGTGTGTGTGTGTGTGTGTGTGTGTGTGTGTGTGTGTGTGTGTGTGTGTGTGTTCAGTTTAACGTCTTTCCACTTGAAGTGATATTAGATGTCTTTGTGTCTGTATGTGTGTCTGTGTGTGCGTGTGTCTGTGTCTGTGTGTGTGTGTGTGTGTGTGTGTGTGTCTGTGTGTGTGTGTGTTTGTGTGTTTTGTCCTGGGAACAATGACAGAATCGAATGCACATATCGCACACATACAGTTGTAATAATACACAAGGCAGAAGGATCACCTGTTCGCGGTTTCCAGACGACTCTGGATGGGCATTGTGTGTTTCTGAAGATTGTTGCATCTCTTACCTGTATGAAATCTGGTCAGGCGTCAGAACGGGACAATTCCACAACAACCATTGGGGTCCGTCCCATCCTCTCGACACATTCCCTCGCCAAAAGTAGGAGCGGCGGTGTCCCAGTGGTAACACACCCAACAATGAACTCGAATGTCCACGGGTTTGATTCCCATAATACGGATTTGCACACCCCCCCACCCCCCCCCCCCCTTACCTACATGACTTGTTAATGGATGAGGATAATTAAATCATTAATGTGTATTGTCTGCGCGGATTGGCTTGGGTTTTTTTTTTTTTTTGTTGTTGGTGGTGGTGTTGTTTTTTTTTCTTTTTTTACTGTTTTTTTTTTTCTCTCTCTCTCATCGTTCTTTTGACATCACTCTTATCACTTGTATGGTATGTGTAAAATTTGTGTGGATGTAACGTTTCGATGCCCCCTCAGGGGGCACAATAAATAAACTTTTGCCTTGCCTTGCGTTGCCTTGCCTTGCCTTGCCTTGCCTTGCTTTTGTCTTGCCTTGCCTTGCCTTACTTTTGTCTTGCCTTGCCTTGCCTTGCCTTGCCTTGCCTTGCCTTGCCTTGCCTTACTTTTGTCTTTCCTTGCCTTGCCTTACTTTTGTCTTGCCTTGCCTTGCCTTGCCTTGCCTTGCCTTGCCTTGCCTTACTTTTGTCTTGCCTTGCCTTGCCTTGCCTTACTTTTGCCTTGCCTTGCCTGGCCTTACTTTTGTCTTGCCTTGCCTTGCCTTACTTTTGTCTTGCCTTGCCTTGCCTTACTTTTGTCTTGCCTTGCCTTGCCTTGCCTTACTTTTGTCTTGCCTTGCCTTGCCTTGCCTTGCCTTACTTTTGTCTTGCCTTGCCTTGCCTTGCCTTACTTTTGTCTTGCCTTGCCTTGCCTTACTTTTGTCTTGCCTTGCCTTGCCTTGCCTTACTTTTGTCTTGCCTTGCCTTGCCTTACTTTTGTCTTGCCTTGCCTTGCCTTGCCTTACTTTTGCCTTGCCTTTCTTTTGTCTTGCCTTGCCTTGCCTTACTTTTGTCTTGCCTTGCCTTGCCTTGCCTTGCCTTGCCTTGCCTTGCCTTGCCTTACTTTTGTCTTGCCTTGCCTTGCCTTGACTTGCCTAACTTTTGTCTTGCCTTGCCTTGCCTTGCCTTACTTTTGCCTTGCCTTTCTTTTGTCTTGCCTTGCCTTGCCTTGTCTTGCATATTTTTGTCTTGCCTTGCCTGGCCTTGCCTTAATTTTGTCTTGTCTTGCCTTGCCTTGCCTTGCCTTGCCTTGCCCTCCACCAGAACGTGAGTGGTACTTCGTTGGATGCTGACCATTATGATGAGACGACGAACCTACGAGGTGCCGAGTGCATCCCGTACTTATCGCATGTAAATGAACCCACGGCAATAGCGGGAGTGGCTCTGGGAAAATTTAATGTAGAAAAATCTGCTCGAAAGTAAACAAAAATAACAGATACATTTGCCTGACTTTCACACAGAGAAATACACACAGACACAATACAATACAATACCATGCAATACAATACCATGCAATATTTGTATTCAGATTTCTTTTTATCACAGTAGATTTCTCTGTGTGAAGTTCGGGCTGCTCTCCCCAGGGAAAACGCGTCGCTACACTACAGCGCCACCCATGTTTTTGTATTTTTTCCTCGTGCAGTTTTATTTGTTTTTTTCAAATCGAAGTGGATTTTTCTACAGAATTTTGCAAGGAACAACCCTTTTGTTGTCGTGGGTTATTTTACGTGCGCTAAGTGCATGCTGCACACGGGACCTCGATTTATCGTCTCATCCGAATGACTAGCGTCCAGACCACAACTAAAGGTCTAGTGGAGGGGGAGAAAATATCGGCGGCTGAGCCGTGATTCGAACCAGCGCGCTCAGATTCTCTCGCTTCCAAGGCGGACGCGTTACCTCTAGGCCATCACTCCACATCACTCCAATACAATACAATACAATACCACGCAATAGAATATGACACAATACCATGCAATACAATACAATACAATGCAAGGAGATTAAAAGCAAAACAAACCATCACCATTATTTCCACGGGAGAAGATAACATTTTCTCTGTGTTCAGCTTTTTTCTTTCTTTTTTTTTTTTTTTTGTTCTTTTTTGTTGTTGTTTTTTTGTTTTTTGTTTGTTGGTTATTGTTTGTTCCATCTATAACTAATTCCAAATATGCTTCACTTGACAAGTGACCCTTATCGCTGTTCCCACACACTTTGTATGGCTCGATAATTCACGTATCCAATTTTCCTCCCAGCTAGCTATGGGATGTAATTTGTTGACTTGTTTTGGCCCATGTCAGTGTGTGATTGTAGTATTGTAGTCAATTGTGTGTGTGTGTGTGTGTGTGTGTGTGTGTGTGATTATGCTCAAATATATCTGTGTGTGTGTGTGTGTGTGTGTGTGTGTGTGTGTGTGTGTGTGTGTGTGTGTGTGTGTGTGTGTGTGTTTATTTGTGCGCGTGTGTACCGTTCGTGCGTGCGTGCGTAATAGTCTGCACATGTGTGTCACAGCCGCCCGCATGAAGTCTGCACGGAAGTACATCAAAGCTTTTTTTTTAGGGCTTTTTTTCTGGTTTCGTTTTGTTGTCTTGTTTTGTTTTGTTTTGTTTTGTTTTGCCTTTGCTTTCATTATAGAGGACACGTGAGGGTGCCAATTTGTTAATTGACTCGTCATGGAATCAAACTCTTTTTTTTTTCTTTTTTCTTCTTCTCTTTTTTTTTCTTTTTTTCTACTTCACTTACTTCACTTTTGACAGAAAAGAGGTGGAGAGAAGGCGGGGAAAGCGGAGGGAGTGAGGGGTCGGGGGTAGGATGCAGAGGGGGGGGAAGCAGGGATGGGGAGGGCGATGGGGGTTAGAGGTGGGAGTGGAGGAGGGTAAGGGGGAGATAAGGGGGAGGGGAGACAGGTGAGAGCAAGAGCGGAACTACCAAAAAATTCAACCAATCAGTCATTAGCTCACATGCACATGCAGCAGGACGTTGCGAGTAAGGGGGGCGGGGGGTGGGTGTGTGTGTGTGGAGGGGGGGGGGGGGGTAGGGGCAAACAACAACAACAATAACTGATGACAGCACGATCAATTCAATTATCAAGAAAGACTTGACAACCACGGGACCAACGGCATATCGGCATCAACCCATTAAAGTTAAAAATAAAATATGAAAAAAAAAAACCAACCCAAAAACACGAAAGCTCTGCACACAGCAGCATAACACACACACACACACACACACACACACACACACACTCAGTATCAGTAGGTCAAGGAGGCGTTACTGCGTTCGTTCAAATCCATATACGCTGCACCACATCTGCCAAGCAGATGCCTGACCAGCAGCGTAACCCAACGCGCTTAGTCAGGCCTTGAGAAAAAATAAAATAGATAAATGAATAAAAAAAAAAAAAACTAAAATAAAATAGAAATAAAAATAAAATGAAATAAGAAATTAAAATTTAAAAAAAGAGAGATAAATACAATAAAATACTACTACTACTACTACTACTACTACTAATAATAATAATAACTCCGCCTATGCCGATCCCAAGCCCGGATGAAAAAGTGAGGAGTGCTGGGCGTGGGGCTAGCAACCCTACCCTGTAACAAGAGAGGCAAGGCCTTCAAGACTCACTTGTGATAAATTACGTCCCCTAGCATTAATTACAGAGTAATTTCCCTTTTTTACTATCTTGCACCAAAAACGTTTGCAAAATAAATAAAAAATTCCATGCTTAGCAAAAGAAGTTCCTGTTTGAACAAAAAATGATAATAATGACTCCTCTTGTTGTTTGTGTCAGAATAAGAGGTCAAAGTGCCAAGTTTAGAGAATACAAAAAAATATAAATATAACAGTAAATGCAGTTTGCATATAATTAGGCTTCTTTTATTATTTTTTTGTGCCCATCCCAGAGGTGCAATATTGTTTTAAACAAGATGACTGGGAAGAACTGAATTTTTCCTATTTTTATGCCAAATTTGGTGTCAACTGACAAAGTATTTGCAGAGAAAATGTCAATGTTAACTCTTTCCATACGAACGGTGAAAGAGACGACGTTAACAGCGTTTCACCCCAATTACCATCATCAAAATATTGCAGAATATTATACTGAAGACATGAATGTTGATAAAGAATACCACAATTCTGACGACAGAATCTAAAGGTTGGGTCATTCAGACACCCACTGGACATCCAAGGGGTCTGTGTAGAGGAGAAGAGAGGACTGGCCGTACTGAGTGAGTTAAAGTTTATCACGGACATACAGACACACGGACAAACACACACACACACACACACACACACACACACACACACACACACATACACACACACACACACACACACACACACACACACACACACACACACAACCGAACACCGTGTTAAAACATAGACTCACTTTGTTTACACAAGTGAGTCAAAAAACAACAACCCAGCTTGCTACGAAAACGCCAACAACAGACCAAGAGATTACTACCCTGGAAGAGGAAGGGTCCTCGTCAAGAGGACATATGACGCCATGTGGTGAAAGCCGTGAGTTTACGGAAGCTACAGGGCCGACCCCCCTTCTATCGACTAGGACCATCAATGTTGGAACATGGAATGTGAGGACCATGTATGAGACGGGAAAAACATCGCAAGTATCGGCAGAGATTAAAAGCTACAACCTCACACTGCTTGGAATCAGCGAGACCCGTTGGAACACAGTCAGGACAAAGGAGACTGCTCACCGTAGAGATGTTGCTGTATTCTGGCCGCGAAGAAGACAACGCTCCACACACAGAAAGCGTGGCACTCATGTTGTCAAGACCTGCACAGCGAGCTCTGATTAAATGGGAAGCACACGGATCAAGAATCATCACAGCGTCCTTCAGAACGAAGATGAAGAGGATAAAGATGAACGTTATCCAGTGCTATGCCTCAACTAACGAAAGTGATGAAGAAGCCAAAGACCAGTTCTATGACAGACTGCAGAAAGTCATGGTCAAGTACCCAGAGAAAGATGTCAACATCCTCATGGGTGACCTCAATGCCAAAATCGGGCAGGACAACACCGGATACGAGGACGTGATGGGAAGACACGGACGGGGAGAGATGAATGAGAACGGCGAGAGATTTGCAGACTTCTGTGCAATGAACAACCTGGTCATCGGTGGCAGCACTTTCCCCCACAGAAGAGTACACAAGGCCACGTGGGTATCTCCTGACCTAGTGACTGAGAATCAGATCGACCACATCTGCATGGCCAAGAGATTCAGGAGGTCTCTGCAGGATGTAAGGATTAGAAGAGGAGCAGACGTCGCATCTGATCACCACCTGCTGGTAGCAAGGCTGAAACTGAAGCTGAAGAAGAACTGGATAGAGGCAACAACGAAGAGACAGAAGTTCAGTATCACCCTGCTGAAAGACTCTAAGACCAGAGAAGAATTCAGAGTGTCTCTCACCAACAATTATCAAGTGCTACAGGAACTGCTTGAAGAAGAGGCAGACATTGAGAACCAGTGGCAGAAAGTGAAAGAGATAGTTACATCAACCTGTCAGGAAGTAGTAGACCCCAAGAGATACCAACAGAGGGAATGGATATCGGGAGACACACTGCATGTACTGCGCAAGATCCAGGAAAGGAAGCAGAAGAAGGCAGCAGTAAATAACAGCCGTACATGAGCAGCAAAGGCCAAGGCACAAGAAGACTTCACAGAAGCTAACAGAGAAGTGAAGAGGAGTGCGAGAGCAGACAAGCGCAAGTATATCGACAGCCTGGCAGAGGAGACCGAGGAAGCAGCAGCCAGAAATGACATGAAGACGCTCCATGACACCAGCAAGAAACTATTAGGGAAGTACATCAGGCCCGAGCGACCAGTGAAAGACAAGGAAGGAAACACAGTTCAGGGAACTGAACGAGAACTGATCAGATAGGCAGAGCACTTTGAAGAGCTGCTGAACAGACCCGTCCCTCCAAATCCCCCAGACATCAACCCAGCTGACAGAGACCTGGACATCAACTGTGGGAACCCAACCAGAGAGGAGATCAGGAAAGCCACCAAACTACTGAGGAATGGCAAAGCAGCAGGACCAGATGACATCCCTGCAGAAGCACTCTAGGCAGATCTGGAGACCACAGTAGAGATGCTGTGCCCTCTCTTCGAGAAGATTTGGGAAGAAGAAGAAGTACCAGCAGATTGGAAAGAGGGCTACCTCATCAAGCTACCCAAGAAAGGAGACCTCAGCAACTGCGCCAGCTACAGAGGAATAACGCTTCTGTCAGTGCCAGGAAAGGTCTTCAACAGGATCCTGCTTGACAGAATGAAAGGTGCAGTCGACCCCCTTCTCCGGGACCAGCAGGCTGGCTTCCGCCAGAACAGATCATGCATTGACCAGATCGCTACCTTGCGCATCATTGTCGAGCAGTCCTTAGAGTGGAACTCATCGCTGTATACCAACTTCGTCGATTACGAGAAAGCCTTCGACAGCATAGACCGCGAAAGCCTCTGGAAGCTGCTACGTCACTATGGAGTGCCAAACAAGCTGGTCAACCTGATCAAGAACTCTTATGAGAGAATGAGGTGCCGGGTGGTCCATGGAGGACAGGTCACAGACAGCTTCGAGGTGAAGACTGGAGTCAGGCAAGGCTGTCTCCTGTCACCCTCCCTCTTCCTCCTGGCAATCGACTGGACCATGAAAACATCAACATCGGACAGAAGAAACGGAATCCAGTGGACACTGCTTGACTAGCTAGATGACCTGGACTTCGCGGATGACCTGGCCCTGCTTTCCCGCAGTCACCAGCAAATGCAGGACAAGATAACAGAGCTGGCAGCCACCTCATCTCATGTCGGCCTCAACATCCACAAGGGCAAGACCAAGATCCTCAATATCAACACATCAAGAGAGGACCCAGCCACAGTGCACGGGAGCAAGCTGGAAGAGGTAGAGGCCTTCACGTACTTGGGCAGCATCATCGACAAGCAGGGTGGCACAGACGCAGACGTCAGAGCAAGAATCGGCAAAGCGAGGGCAGCATACTTGCAACTGAAGAACATCTGGAGCTCCAAGGTGTTGTCGACTGGCACAAAGATCAGGCTGTTCAACTCCAACGTCAAGTCAGTCCTTTTGCATGGAGCAGAGACATGGAGGACAACAAAGACCACCATCAGGAAAGTGCAGACCTTAATCAACAGCTGCCTGAGAAGGATCCTCCAGATACGCTGGCCCGACACTATCAGCAACGCAGACCTGTGGTAGCGTACCAACCAGCTGCCAGCCGAAGATGAGATTCAGCGCAGAAGATGGAGATGGATCGGGCACACCCTGGGAAGCCAGACAATAGCATCACCAGGCAGGCACTGAAATGGAATCCCCAGGGCAAACGGAACAGAGGAAGGCCTCGAGGCAGACACCAAGAATATGGGGCACACCTGGAGGCAATTAGAAAGGGCAGCCCACGACAGAGGACTCTGGCGGACTGTTGTGAGCGGCCTATGCTCCGGGTGGATTGATGGGCATAACTGACTGACTACTACTACTACTACTATTTGAAAGGCGCAAAATCTTTATATATATCGGTGTTGATGCCGTTTTTTTTATTGTGGTTTCTGCTGGGGTGGTTGTGTGTGTGTGTGTGTGTGTGTGTGTGTGTGTGTGTGTGTGTGTGTGTGTGTGTGTGTGTGTGTGTGTGTGTGTGTGTGTGTGTGTGTTCTGTTGTTGATTTTTTTTTAGCTGCTGTTGCGGTTGCTGTTTCCGCTGTTTTTGTTGCTGCTGCTGCTGTTGCTGCTTTTGCTGGTGTTGACTTAAAAAGTAGTTGATAACACGTTTGCATTAATTACCAACATCATGATTATGTTCTACAATAATGCTCAGACACTTTTCACGTTTTCCGCCAGAAACTATATTTTAGGGGCCTTTAAATAAACACGAGATTGATTACCGATACATGCACACACACAAATGCAAGCACGAGAGAGAGACAGAAAGACAGAGACAGACAGACAGACAGATAGAGAGCTAGAGACAGACAGACAGCGACTGAGACATAAGAGACAGAGATAGAGACAGATACAGAGAGACAGAGACAGACAGACAGAGAGACAGCGAAACATACAGTGAATTTTCGTACCCCCTGCCCCCCTCCACACACACACACACACACACCCTACCCCTTGTAGTCTCGCAGTCTAAAAGTAGACACTGTGTGTGTGTGTGTGTGTGTGTGTGTGTGTGTGTGTGTGTGTGTGTGTGTGTGTGTGTGTGTGTGTGTGTGTGTGTGATTAATCCCCCAGACTGGCCAGATTGTCCTCTGATTGTAGAGGATTTTTGTCAGGAATGGAGCCGATGCCATCCACAACCTTCACCACACACACACACACACACACACAAACACACACACACAAAAAAAAAAGAACTGAGAGAGAGAGAGAGAGAGAGAGAGAGAGAGAGAGAGAGAGATATGCCATCCACAACCTCCACCACAAAAAAAAGGAAATGAGAGAGAGAGAGAGAGAGAGAGAGGGGGGAAAAAGAAAGTGAAAAAAAGAAGATGAAATGAAAGGGCTTTGGGGATTCTCTCTCTCTCTCTCTCTCTCTCTCTCTCTCTCTCTCAATCGCGCTCTGTGGTTCGTTTCGTTTGCATTTCCTATTTTCCTATTACCCGCTGTCGGTGTTATCTTCTCGAGTTCCGTCCCCTTTGCAAGCGCGAGTGTGTGTGTGTGTGTGTGTGTGTGTGTGTGTGTGTGTGTGTACAGGGGAGGTCAGTGGTGGTGATTTACTGAATCGATACGCGCAGAGCGACACCGAATTTCATTCCTCATCATCCAGTCTTTCCATGCAAGCTTTAAGGTGTGTGTGTGTGTGTGTGTGTGTGTGTGTGTGTGTGTGTGTGTGTGTGTGTGTAGAGGGGGTGGGAGGGAGGGGGGAATGGGGAAGTGGGTGGGCGTAGAGGTGGGGTTTTGGGGGTTGGTTGGGTTTGGGAGGGGGAGGGGGGGTTGATAGAGAAGTGTCGGTGTTGAGAGGTGGTGTTGATATGATATGTAATCTCTGCCTGTGTGTCTTTGGTCGTTCGTATTTTCTTTTTCTCTCTCTGTCTCTGTCTCTCTCTTACCCCCCCCCCCCCCCCCCCCCACACACACACACACCCCCCCGACTCCCCACCCCAGTCTGTCTCTCTGTGTCTGTCTGTCTTCTCTGTCTATCTGTCCATACTTCGCTGTGTATTCCCGTCTCCGTCTGTGTCTGTCTCTGTGTCTGCCTATCTCTGTCTTCTCAGCCTATCTGTCCATAGTTCGCTGTGTTCTCTGTCTGTGTCTGTATCTGTGTCTGCCTATCTCTGTCGTCCCTGTATAATATTGTCCATTGTTCGCTGTGTTCTCTGTCTGTGTCTGTATCTGTGTCTGCCTATCCCTGTCGTCCCTGTATAATATTGTCCATTGTTCGCTATGTTCTCCCATCTCTGTTTCTGTCTGTTTGTCTGTATCTCTGTTTCATTTAATTTCATCTCCCTCTCTCTCTCTCTCTCTCTCTCTCTCTCTCTCTCTCTCTCTCTCTCTCTCTCTCTCTCATTCTTCTTCTCTCTTGTTGTTCGTTTACGTAATCCTTTTGTTTTTGTTTCGTCATGAATTGTTTATGTAGTGAGGACTATGAACAATGAAGGACTGGCTATGAATATGAGCGTGTTTGTTATCTAGGACAATAAAGACTTTGTCAATGTCGTGATCGTTCCCTTTCTCTCCACCCCCCTTCTCTCTCTCTCTCTCTCTCTCTCTCTCTCTCTCTCTGCCGGTCTCCATTGCTGTCCCTTTTTCTGTCTGTCTGTCTCTCTGTCTCTCAGCCTGTCTCTTGCTCTCTTTCCCTCCCTCCCTCCTCTCTGTCTCTCTCTCTCTCAGCCTCTGTCTCTTGCTCTCTTTCCCTCCCTCCCTCCTCTCTGTCTCTCCCTCTCTCTCTCAGCCTGTCTCTAGCTCTCTTTCCCTCCCTCCCTCCTCTCTCTCTCTCTCTCAGCCTCTGTCTCTGACTCTCTTTCCCTCCCTCCTTTCTCTCTCTCTCTCTCTCTCTCTTTCTCTCATCCTCTGTCTCTTGCTCTCTTTCCCTCTCTCTCTCTCTCTCTCTCTCTCTCTCTCTGTCTCTCGCGCTCTCGCTCTCTCAATCACCCCCTTCTCGCACGTGCTTTGTGGGTTTGACAAATTCTTTGTTTGTACAACATTCGGGCCGTGTGTAGATTTCCCTTCCATGCTTTGAAAGCCCGAGTCCAGTAGGCTTTGCTGTGAGACAAAACAAGGGCCCCCCCAGAAGAAAAATGGCAGCTCCAAGGGAGACCACCAGTCGCGCGTAACACGAAAATGACACCCCTTTAATTAGGACCCCCCACCACCCCCACCCCGGCCTCCCCCCCTTCGTAATTGCCGGGCAGGGTGGAGGTCGCTTTTCCGGTGGCACCGGTCTCCTTTTCCGGTGTCGCCATATTTGTTACCGTCAACTGTCGAAATTTGCCGAGCGGGCCTCGGCAGCACGTGGCGTCTAGACGACATGCACTCGGGCCAAGTCGGAAAGACGAAATTAACCTCGACTGACAGATCACCCTTCCAGGGTCGTTCCGGCATTGGCTGCCTCAGTGCCTGTTTCAGCGGCCGTACAGGAAGATGCACGAGGTCAGGAATGAAGATGGTGAATGAAAGCGAAATGAGGGATCGACACACTACTCGCAAACACGAAAGTAACAGCCAGCAAGCCAGCCAGCCAGCCAGCCAGCCAGCCAGCCAGCGTTCAGTGGTGCTCTGCCTGCGTTCAGGGAGCTTACACGTGCAGCACTGAGACACCGACGGCGACAATGATGACAGCAACATCAACTAAAAACAAAATCAACAACAACAACTATAAATACAGAAGTATAATTATGCAGACACATAGTATTGCAGTCTTGTTTTATTTCAGCGCCCATGCAATAACAAGCACAGAATCAGTCTAAACATAAAGGACTACTACTACTTTTACGACGACGACGACGATGATGATTGTCAGCAGCCGCAATGAAAGCAGCAGCAGCAGTAGTAGTAGTAGTAGTAATAGTAGTACTACAATTACTATCACTATCGACGACGACAACGATGATGATGATGACGATAATGATGATGATAATGATGATGATAATGACGACGACAACGACAACAACGATGATTAATGTTCCTTTTAACAATGACGAAGACGAAGATGGTTAATCGGTAATGATAACCACAAACCCCCGTTTCCAACGCCAAGGCAAAAAACAAACACAAAAACACAAAAAAAACCACCCAAACAATAAAACACCAACACCACTCTGTCATCCACCACCATCAACCAACGACAACGACAACAACAAAAAAAACAACAACCATCGCACAGGCAATGATAATGACGCCGATGAGTTTACAAACGAAATTCAGCACCCCGCCGCAGAATCCAAACAAACATAAAGGTGGCAGGACAGACCGGGGAAGAAAAGAAAAGAAAAAAAGAGAAGTAAAAAAAAAAAAAAAAAAAAAAAAAAACGACGCAAAGAAAAGAAAAGAAAAACCCAAACAATCTGGGTTGGGGAGTGGGAGGGTGGAGGGGGGGGTGGAGGGGGTGGGGATGGGAATGGAGCAGGGCAGCCATTGTCTGGCACTATTACCACTGACATCCGGTGGCTAATGACGTGTCCTTCAAGCAACGAAGCGTGGAGAAATTCAAATCCCCACCTTCCACCCCCCTTCTTCCCCCCATCCTCTCCGCCCCCCCCCCCACCTCCACCCCCCACCCCAGCACACGCACATCCCATGTCTGTGTGTGTCCGTCTGCCTTTCTGTCTGTCTGTCTGTCTCTGTCTTTCTTTCTGTGTGTGTGTGTGTGTGTCTTTCTCCTGTCTGTCTGTTTCTCTGTCTCTGTCTCTCTGTCTGTCTGTCTCTCTGTCTTTCTCTCTCTCTCTCTCTCGCTCTCTCTCTCTCTCTCTCTCTCTCTCTGTCTTAATGTCTCTGTCATTCTCTGTCCCTGTTTGTCTATCTCTGTCTTTATTTCTTTCTCCTTCCCCCTCTCTCTCTCCCTCCCTCTCTCTGTCTTTCACACTCTCTCTGCCTTTCTCTGTCTCTCTCTATCTTTCCCTCTCTGTCTGTCTGTCTGTCTGTCTCTCTCTCTCTCTCTCTCTCTCTCTCTCTCTCTCTCTCCCTGACTGGGCATGACAGATACCGTTGTCTCCCTAAGGGATGGTGGGGGGCGGGGGAGGTGGGAGTGCGGGGGGGAGGGGGGGGGAGGGCAGGGGGAAGGAAGGAGAGAATGGGATGGTAGGAGATAGGAGGGGTAAAGTGTGTGTGTGTGTGTGTGTGTGTGTGTGTGTGTGTGTCGGGGGGGTGGTGATGGTGGTGGTGGTGGTGAGAGTTTAACAGGGGAAGAATGATTGGGGAGAGAAAAGTGATGACAGAGAGAGACAGGGGGTGGGGGGTAGTAATACAAATAAAGTGAGCATGGGAAAAGTAAGAGAGAGAGAGGAGGGGGGGTGGGGGGAGAAGGAGAGAGAGAGGAGATGGTGGTAAGAAAGAGCTATACTGAGTAATAAATAGGTACCAAAAGCAGAGAGAGGGATGACTAGGTAAGATATATGATTAAATAGATAAACAGATAGACAGTCACATTGAGAGAGAGAGAGAGAGAGAGAGAGAGAGAGAGAGAGAGAAGGAGTGTGTGCGTGTGTGTTGTGTGTGTGGGGGAGGGGGGGTGGGGGGGGGTTGTGTGAAGATTTCGCGGCAATGGGCACACGTGTGTATTTATCATTTTTCAGAATACCCTGCTGTTTATGTAATTAATTTTTGATATTTTTCGTAATTAATTTCTGGAAGTGCAGGATCATCATGTTTAATCGAAATACCATGAAACAAATTCCAGTCTTCTTGCTTGTGGTTCAGTTTTCCAATCAATCTCACAGTTTTGGGTTGTTGTTTTTTTAAGATTAATAAATAGATAGGCGGGTGTGTTTTGGGCTGTGTAGCTAAAATTTCCTGACCATTACTGCAAGTGTCTGTATCTCTCGGGCCTGGTTAACGCCGGGATATTGTTATGAAAGGAAGCGAAGAGTACAGCCTTCTCACGCAGTCCCCACAAACCAAAAATGGACCTTCGTCATCATCATCATCATCATCATCTTCATCATCATCATCATTATTATCCCCATGCATCATCAACACAGAAAAAAAAATTTCCAAAAAATCCCTGGCCTTTCATTCCCTGTTCTCATGGTGGCATCACTTTCGACGCCTCCTCCCCCCCCCTCCCCCTCCCACTCCACCCCCATCCCCATTCTTTTTTTCCATGTTTGGGATGAGTCCTGTCAAAATCTTCGCTGTCAGCTCAGTTCTGTTCAGTTACTTAAGAAGGCGTCACTGCGTTCGGACAAATCCATATACGCTACACCACATCTGCTCAGCAAATGCCTGACCAGCAGCGTAACCCAAAACTCTCAGTCAGGCCTTGATGGAAAAAAAAAATCTGCTGTCAGCAGATTCATGGTAGACTGCCTTTGGAAGGATGTGGTTGCAGTCTCCACTCGGAGGTGATGGGGGTTGGGGGGTGGGGGTGTGTGGGGAGGGGCGGGATCCTCGCTCAGTCTGACACTTCGATTATTGTTATCAGTATGGAGATTAATAGGTAGTGTCCTGTGTAATGTTAAATCATTACAGGCACTACTGACCCAGCAGAAGCGCAGAGTCTGCTCTGATGTGTGGGTTGCTGGTGATCTAACGCAGTTCCTTGTGGACTTTCGACGCTGGGACTGCGACAGACCCGGATGTGGCCGTGTATGGGAGACTGGGACTGAGCGGTGTGGGAGTGATGCGACTGAAACGGCGCAGATGTCTGGGCAGCAGAACTGTACATTAAACTGCGATGGCTTGGAGGTGTTTGAGCTAAGCAGCAATGGTTTTGAAGTGGTGCGCGCGAAACTGCGATAGCTTGAAGTTGTGTTTGGGTGGAGGGTGTGTGCCTTTGCCTTACAAATGCAACAGGTTCTTTTTTTTTTTTTTTTTTTTTTTTTAGTTTTTTACATTTCTTTGTGTCGTTGGAGTAGGTTGGGCTATTGAAACTTTAGCCAACTGTCTTATTGATTAATGGGTTGAATGGATGAGTGACTGACAGACGGGTGGTGGAAGGCAGGACGGATGGACAGGAGAATGGGTGTTGCCTAAAATGAAACGGTTAGGGAGGGACACGGTCGAGGGAACTGTATATGGGCGTCTGGTAGAGGATGCAGATGGGGAAGAGAGAGAGAGAGAGAGAGAGAGAGACAGCATCAGTAACCACAACAACAACAACAACAACAAAAATGCTGCACTATCCACTCAATACTTCGCTTTCAGTTTCAGATTCAAAGACACGAATATCCACCCATATTTATTTCCGAGTCAGTCCGTGTCTCCTGTCAATGTTTCTGGTCAACTTCGTTGACCTTTTCTCCCAACCCTTTTCAGCTTTCATTAATAGCTCTCATCTATACCTGTCTCCGCTGATGATTAATCTGTTTTGAAGAAACTGATACGCCGACCGACACTTCGACGACGCACTTATCATATTCGCGGGAGAGACAAACCAGCCAAGTTGTGAAAGTTCCGTCAGAAGCTACGTCCTCCAAGGGTCAGACGAGGTCACGTGATACACGGCACGCGGGAGCCGAGGTCACGTGATCTGACGTCTATCAAGACGGCCATGACAGGTCTGACGACGGGAGAGAGGGGGAAAAGCGGCGCCAGACAACATGGAAAACGTTTCAGGTTGATGAGGGATCCTTTTTATCTTTTTTTTCTTTTTATTTTAATTCCATAACGACCCTACTACCGAACCCTTTTACGATTTAGGTAGTTCGTGGACCTTTCCACCAGGGTGATGGTGGCAAAAGACAAAGTACAAAGTGTCCTGTTTCTAGACTTTTTCACCAGGGTGATGGTGACAAACAACAAAGTACAAAGTGTCCTGTTTGTGGACCTTTTCACCAGGGTGATGGTGGCAAAAGACAAAGTACAAAGTGTCCTGTTTGTGGACCTTTCTTTTACCAGGGTGATGGTGGCAAAAGACAAAGTACAAAGTGTCCGGTTTTTGGATCTTTTCACCAGGGTGATGGTGGCAAAAGACAAAGTACAAAGTGTCCTGTTTTTGGACCTTTTCACCAGGGTGATGGTGGCAAAAGACAAAGTACAAAGTGTCCTATTTGTGGACCTTTCTTTTGCCAGGGCGATGGTGGCAAAAGACAAAGTACAAAGTGTCCTGTTTGTGGACCTTTATTTACCAGGCGATGGTGGCATAACACAAAGTACAAAGTGTCCTGTTTGTGGACCTTTCTTTTACCAGGGTGATGGTGGCAAAAGACAAAGTACAAAGTGTCCGGTTTTTGGATCTTTTCACCAGGGTGATGGTGGCAAAAGACAAATCACAAAGTGTCCTGTTTGTGGACATTTTACCAGGGCGATGGTGGCAAAAGACAAAGTACAAAGTGTCCTGTTTGTGGACCTTTCTTTTACCGGGGTGATGGTGGCAAAAGACAAAGTACAAAGTGTCCTGTTTGTGGACCTTTCTTTTACCAGGGTGATGGTGGCAAAAGACAAAGTACAAAGTGTCCGGTTTTTGGATCTTTTCACCAGGGTGATGGTGGCAAAAGACAAAGTACAAAGTGTCCTGTTTGTGGACCTTTTCACCAGGGTGATGGTGGCAAAAGACAAAGTACAAAGTGTCCTATTTGTGGACCTTTCTTTTGCCAGGGCGATGGTGGCAAAAGACAAAGTACAAAGTGTCCTGTTTGTGGACCTTTCTTTTACCAGGGTGATGGTGGCAAAAGACAAAGTACAAAGTGTCCGGTTTTTGGATGTTTCTTTTACCAGGATGATGGTGGCAAAAGACAAAGTACAAAGTGTCCTGTTTGTGGACCTTTCTTTTACCAGGGTGATGGTGGCAAAAGACAAAGTACAAAGTGTCCGGTTTTTGGATCTTTTCACCAGGGTGATGGTGGCAAAAGACAAAGTACAAAGTGTCCTGTTTGTGGACCTTTTCACCAGGGTGATGGTGGCAAAAAGACAAAGTACAAAGTGTCCTATTTGTGGACCTTTCTTTTGCCAGGGCGATGGTGGCAAAAGAAAAAGTACAAAGTGTCCTGGTTGTGGACCTTTCTTTTACCAGGGTGATGGTGGCAAAAGACAAAGTACAAAGTGTCCTGTTTGTGGACATGTTACCAGGGTGATGGTGGCAAAAGACAAAGTACAAAGTGTCCTGTTTGTGGACCTTTCTTCTACCAGGGTGATGGTGGCAAAAGACAAATCACAAAGTGTCCTGTTTGTGGACCTTTCTTCTACCAGGGTGATGGTGGCAAAAGACAAAGTACAAAGTGTCCTGTTTGTGGACATTTTCACCAGGGTGATGGTGGCAAAAGACAAAGTACAAAGTGTCCTGTTTGTGGACGTTTTACCAGGGTGATGGTGGCAAAAGACAAAGTGCAAAGTGTCCTGTTTGTGGACCTTTATTTACCAGGCGATGGTGGCATAAGACAAAGTACAAAGTGTCCTGTTTGTGGACCTTTCTTTTACCAGGCTGATGGTGGCATAAGACAAAGTGTAAAGTGTCCTGTTTGTTGCTGTCCCAAAGCCCAGTTGTTCGTTCTCTTCTGAGGTCTCTTGATGACAGAGATATTAATAAATAAACGGCTTTTGAGCTGGGATCTTTTGAAGTATGATTTTAATCTCTTCGCCGTTTTGTCGTATGTGCTTTCTTCAAGATTTCCAATGGTACAGTTAATTTTAGTCCAGCAGATGCCACGTTGTTGTACCACGTCACTTTTTCAACTCATTATCATCATTCTGTTAGCTTTACCACCAGCAGCAGCAGCAGCAACAACAACAGCAGTAGTGAGAACGGATGACTCCTTTTGGGACTCCTTGAGGAGCATAGTGCCATAACAGCACTCCTTTTGCGGACCTCGGTTTTAACTCACTCAGTACGGCCAGTCCTCTCTTCTCCTCTACACAGACCAATCGGATGTCCAGTGGGTGTCTGAATGACCCAACCTTTAGCTTCCGTCGTCAGAATTGTGGTATTCTTTGTCAACATTCACGTCTTCAGTATAAGAGCCTTCCGCTTGCAATATTTTGATGATGGTAATTGGGGTGAAACGCTGTTAACGTCGTCTCTTTCGCCGTTCGTATGGAGAGGGTTAACGCTCTCTTCTTCACTGAGTTAGACAAACTTTCACCCGGTTGCCTTCATCTCGTCCTCCGTGCATCTTCTCCATGTCTGTTTTGGTCTGCCTTTTTTCTTCTTTTTTTTCTTTTCTTTCCCTGATGTGGTTCAGTTCACTCCACTGCTTGTCTGGTGATGTTGTTTGAAGGTTTGCTTAGGGTGAAGCCAGCTGAAATCCATGTTCTTTGCTTGATATCCCTGTGAACGGGAATCTGGAAGTAACCGCAGTTACAACGGCATTATAATCATTATCATCAGAACCATTTGCAATGGTAGCGTTTCATCATCATGACAGCATCAACATCATTACGTCATCATCAGCAGCAGCTGCAGTAGCAGCAGCAGCATCACATCATCCTGTCATCATCATTATCACTGTCTTATTGCTACAACGTCGCATCTTCATAGCCGTCGCCGTCATCATTATCGACATCATCATCATCATCATCATCGTCAGCAGCAGCAGCAGGAAAACGGCTCACCATCAACAGTAGCAACAACAGCATCACAAAAAAAACAACACCAACGTCGCTGACATTCTGTGTGTGTGTGTGTGTGTACGTGTGTGTGTGTGTGTGTGTGTGTGTGTGTGTGTGTATCGATATGGATAGATAGATAGATATGTATATATATATATATATATATAATTTTTGTTGTTGTTGTTGTTGATACACACATAAAAACTGTCAGTCAGCGAGTTCAAACTCCTACGATTATTTTTTCCCCATTTCTTTTAATTGTGGGATAGAATGCATTATTGAGATCATGATCAAGGATTTCAGTGCCAAAGATATACACTGATTGCTGAATTAACCCCGTGGAAGATCGATCAATTGGCAAAAGTTCACAATGAGGACGGTGTGAGTACGGTACACTACACTGGGCACCCAACACAAAAATCAACAATCCACCTCCAGTGCAACAGTCGTGTTGGTGGAGTGAGTGCACTGTCTTGGTTCCTACTGTTAGGATGGTTACGTTACGCCTATCCCCGTCGGCTATTATCATCTGACGTGCGTGACAGTGTTGAACCTGAATAACAAAGCCTCTGGATTTTATATTGTGCATGTCCGTGCATGTATGCCTGTGTGCCTGTGTGTGTGTGTGTGTGTGTGTGTGTGTGTGTGTGTGGTGTGTGTGTGTGTGTGTGTGTGTGTGTGTGTGTGTGTGTGTGTGTGTGTGTGTGTGTGTGTGTTCCCATAACGAAGTTTAATGAAGTGGAAAAAGCGTCAAAAAATAGTCTTGATTCAAATGTTCACCTATAGAACATTGACTTTCACACACACACACACACACACACACACACACACACACACACACACACACACACATATATATATATATATAGAGAGAGAGAGAGAGAGACAGAGAGAGACAGAGAGAGACAGAGAGAGACAGAGACACAGACAGACAGACAGACAGACAGATAGATAGATAGATAGACAGAATATTCAAATCGATTCTAAAGATGAAATGTTAAACCAGGACCAGTTTTGACACTTTCCCCCCTCTTTTATGGCTTGGATTTATCATTCATGGAGAAACAGACAGACAGACAGACAGACAGAGACAGACAGACAGACAGACAGAGAAACACATTCAGGGACACAGAGAGAGAGAGAGAGAGAGAGAGAGAGAGAGAGAATCTACGACCAGAACGGCGGTGGAAAGGGATGGTGTGGGGGTGGGTAGGAGGTATGTCCGCTCCGTCCGCACATAAATCATATCCATAACTAATATGAAAATCCCGGGGAGAATTCCCGATGAAAGCAAAAGCACTGGGACAAGAAATTTCTCCAGCGTCACTCTACCAGAAACAAACGAGCTGGTGTTGGCAACAGTGTCACACACACTTTTCATTTCGGATCAAACGATCGGAGGGAACGACGCCAGCGCAAGATTCCCAATCTCCTTCCCAAAGAAATATCGTCGGTGGGAGCGGTGGGGGGGGGGGGGGGTATAGGGGATGAGGTGGGGGCATGGTGGTGGTGGGGAAGGGGGAGCGGAGGGGTTGACCATCTCGCCTCAAGACCCCGTTAATTTAGCAGAGTGCTGGCTTCTAGCCAGGCTGAAGGCAGTTCGAGGGAAGGGAAGGGAATAAGAAGGGTGGAAGTAAGGGGAAAACAGTGCAGGGTCAGGCTCAGGGCGTTTGTCCCCTTGCTCCCAAGGTCTGGACCCCTTGCTCGTTTGATCAATGCCTGACGGAAATGATCCCTGCTGGATGGAAGCAGGGCAAGAGGACTCGGACCGAGAACGACCCGCCAATTTCTCTGATTGCTCCAAGACAACCAGTCCACGGGGCCAGCTCCTCTCGTCTAGCTGTGCTGTCGGCTGCTAGGGGTTCCGATGGATATGGGAAGGGGGGTTGGGTGGGAGGAGGAGGGGACCACCACCTTTGCCCGATCGCGCGTGTGGGGCGACGAGATGGAATTTTCCGCCGTTGCGGTTTTAACAGCATCACGGGGGCATAACTCTTCATCTAGCTCTGACGGCGTGTCGGTGGGTGATGGCCGCTTGGAAACCTCCAAAATGGCGACGGGGGCCAAGAGGCGGGTGACGCTGGGTCAGCACATCGGGTGAATGAATGGAGAGAGGCAACGAGGTGTCAGGTTGTTTTTACCTTTCGGCTGATGCCGGTTCCAAGAGAGAGACAGAGACACAGAGAGAGAGAGAGAGAGAGTAGGAGGTGTGAACGACAGGAGCAACTCTGCGAATGAAACTGACGGAGAAGGGAGAAAAGCAAGGGGTAGTTTCTTTTCGCTTCCACTCCATCAAAGGGGAGATGGGGGGCTATGACGGGATCTTCTGTGGGAGGGGGAGATGGATGGGGGACAGTTATGGATGGTCCCTGTGTCGTGTGTCGCTTTAGGAATTCCAGCAGATGAGGAAGGGAAAGCTTCCACTTTTGCAATATCCGCTTCGCCCCCCCCCCCCCCCCCCCCCCCCCCCTTTTTTTTTTTTTTTTTTTTTTGCACCTCTATGGACGGTATTCACTGGTCGTGTTTTAAATCGTCAACATTCAGACAGCACCCATTCACAATTCATACCGTACATCATTTTGATGAAAATTGCCCCCTTCGGCTGTGGTAGTTGGGCGTGTTTCTGTTTCTTACGAAAACCACCTAACAGAGTAGGAAGTTTCGAATATGAAAATGAATCTCTCTCTCTCTCTCTCTCTCTCTCTCTCTATATATATATATATATATATATATATATATATATATATAGTGTGTGTGTGTGTGTGTGTGTGTGTGTGTGTGTGTGTGTGTGTGATTTTTGTGTGCACTATTGGAAAAGCAGAGGGAATGATGATATAACGTTCTTAAAGAGTAAAAGAGAAAAGAAACATCTTCGGTGTGCTGGTTTTCTTGTCTTTTTGCGAAGTCATCCCTGATTATAATGTATGCTTTTTCTCTCTATTCGTTCCACACACACACACACACACACACACACACACACACACACACGCACGCACGCACACATTTATATATATATATATATATATATATATAGAGAGAGAGAGAGAGAGAGAGAGAGAGAGTTTCATAGTAAACAACAACAACAACAAACACACAAAAAATAAACATAGCCTACATAACACATGTACGCGCATGCATGATTTCAGGCTTTTGTTTCAAAACGATTGTATTGCATTGTATTTCAGAGTATTGTATTGTAGAGTGGATTATTGTAGTGTATTATGTTAATGTATAGTGAACAGTAGTGTGTGTGTGTGTGTGTGTGTGTGTGTGTGTGTGTGTGTGTAAAGTTTTTCGACGAAATCTTAGCACTTAAACTCCTCAAGAATAATTATGTTTCGGACTTCTGAAACACGTGAATGATTCGCGTCAATTGTGTGCGGTTTTCTTGTTGTCATTTCTCAGATCGGTCGATTTTTTTTTCTCTCGCCTTTTAAGATGAATAAACAGACAATAAACAAACAAGTTGATAGTTAGATTAATGGATAAATAAATAGATAAATCAATCAGTGAATCAATAAATAAAGAAATATTTACGTTTGAAAATGACTATACATGTGTGTGTGTGTGTGTGTGTGTGTGTGTGTGTGTGTGTGTGTGTGTGTAATATAAAAATTATGTATATCTGTCTATATATGTATATAGATAGATACTGGGGGGGGGGGGGGGGGAGGAAGGGTGCGTGTAGAGAAAAAAAACAATTCATAATTGAAAACGTGTCCCCTTCGTCACTCTTTTTTTTTCCTTTCTTTTTTCTTTTTTTTTTATCTTCAATTTTGTGTGTGAAACATGCCTCCCACCCACCCCACCCCACCCCTGTCCCTCTTGTGAGCCAATCCACACTACACAACTGTAATTCCAAATCGCCGGACTCCCTGATTTTCCGTATCACTGGAAATAACGTCTTTTGTAAACGGCACCCGAACGGCGTCCCACGATGATTGAAGCCGAAAACAAAATAACAATAAATCAACCCCTCCCTAGGCCCACCCACCCCCCCCCGAAAATTCTGCATCTGCGCTCATAATTTTTTTTGGTGTGTGTGTGTGATGGGGGTGGGAGGGGTGGGGGGGGATAGCATGATGGGTAGGGGGGTGGGGGTGAGCAATTGGGGGTGGGGGCAACATGGGGTAGGGAAGGGGGTAGTGGCAGAAGGAGGTGTGTGGTGGGGGATTGGGGGTGGGGGGGTGACGAGGGGAGAGAATGGCCAGGAAAGAGTGGGGGGGGGGGGGGGGGGGGGGGGGCTTGTGAAGTTGGGATGTGAGTCATGTTATTTTTCGCCTCATTAGAAAGGGGAAAGGGAAAAGATACGGCATTGAAAGTGATCACACTAATCAGCTCTCGACCAAGGTTCGAAACGTTGGACAGCGGGAGGTATAGGAGGAGGAGGGTGGTGGTGGTGGTGGGGTTGCGGGGATCGGGGTGCGGGGTGGGGTGGGGGACAGTGTCAGCATGGTTTGACCCTGGCACACCGCTCAGCCTAAAATCCCCCACGCACCCCAACTACCCCCCCCCCCCCACACACACACACACTCTCCTCCTACACCGCAGATTAGGTTAAGGAAAACAGACACGTGCAACGCCCGCTCGCGAGCTCTCCCCCCCCAACAACCCCCCCCCCCTCGCCCCCCGCCCCCCCCCCCCCCGCCCTCCCCCCCCCCCCCTGAACCCCCAATTAAAAAAAAAATCCACCAAGCTTCATACGGAAGGGTTTTGCTGGGAAAATTATTTACCGAGAGAGAGAACTGAAATGTTTCATTTGTCCCCCCCCCCCCCCTCCTCCTCCCGCTAAAGACACAAAGCTATAGTTTTTTTCCCCTTCTTTTTCTTCTCTCTCTCTCTCTCTCTCTCTCTCTCTCTCTCTCTCTCTCATTCTCTTGGCAGGCCGTGTGGCAGTGGCAGTCGGAGGGGCGGTCACTGTGCTCTAATTGCTGCCGAGGGAGCACGTGCTATACGGAGGGCCCGACGCGCGTGATGGCGCGTGATGGCACGTGATGGCACGCGGCTTGCA
>NC_134880.1:20887245-20889745 GCF_041734735.1 Babylonia areolata
GGAGATAAACTGGTGGACAGTTTGAAATATGAATATATTTGTATGATTTTGGAGAACAGGATCTCCATGCAACAGAATTTTAACGTGAATGTAGTTTGGAGATAAATTTAAGATTGTGTTTGCCCGAGCCAAATGAAAGTCTTGACAAAATAATAAATAATGTTCAGCAGTTTCGCTTGCAGTGCCACAAGCACAAAGTGGGTCGTTTATTAAATGTCTGTTGAACATATCTTCTCTTAAGTCACTAATCCCTAGACGAAGTCGACAGTGAATGATTTGTTCCTTCCGTTTACCATAGTAATAATAGCTAGGCACTACAGCATCGTTAGCACATAGGTAATGTTTAAGCTGGCTTAAGGAATTGCTGGTTTTAACATAATCAGGTAGAGAATTCCAGAGATAAGTAGTAGATGGTATGAATGATTTCCGATAGAGTTCGGTGTGAAATCTTGGTACGGTGCGTTCCAATGACCTGCGTCTATGGTAAGAGTTATTGTCTGAAACAAGACCAGGAACAAGACCATTTAGGTAGTTAGGGCATAGACCGTTAACCATCTTGAAATAATGCACAAGTTTGTGTCTTTTCCTTCTTTCCTTAAGTGTACAGAACCCTGATTCTTGGTATATTTTTTGGTGGCTTGTCCCACGAACAGCTCCAGTTATGGTTCTTAATGCATCAAGCTGTAAATTTTCCAGAGAATCTGATTGTGCATCTGTGCAATTATCCCAAACAATATCAGCATAGTCAAAATGTGGTAATATGAATGATTTGTACATGATTTCTAATGCTCTCCTATTTAACTTGTACTTATACGTCTTAAGACAAGAAACCAACATAGTTACAGCATTGATTATACTTTTAATATGTTCCTCCCATTTACAGTTGTTTTGGAGTATGACGCCTAGATGTTTGTGTGTGTCTGTACTTTGTAATGGTGTGATGCCAAAAGTAAGAGGTAAAATTGTGTCAGTGTTTCGAGAAAAATTTAATAACTCTGTTTTCCCCTCATTAAATTTGACTTTCCATCGCTTAGCCCAAGAATCTATCTTTTCTAAGTCAGAATTGAGTGTTTGTGCACGGATGTTTGGGTTGTTTAGTGCTAAGGACATACTTGTATCATCTGCAAATAGCTTAATGTTTGAATGGATGTCGTATACAATATCATTGATATAGATAAGGAATAATAGTGGACCAAGTACAGAGCCTTGAGGAACACCTGCGGGTATTCCTTTGTAATCAGACTTATCACTCTTTATAACAACTGCTTGGATACGGTTAGAGAGGTAATCGGAAAACCAGTCAAGTAATTTGCCTCGTATGCCATTCGCTCTTAACTTCAGAAGAAGTCCCTTATGCCAAACTCGATCAAAAGCTTTAGATATATCAAAGTACACAGCCTGGGTTGTGACTCCATTATCAAAAGATGAGCATAAGTCATTATAAATACAGAGCAACTGATTTACTGTCGAATCACCAGGAATAAAACCTGACTGGGAAGGAGATAAAATATGATTTGATGAAAAAAACTTGTAAACTTGCTTATGGATGCATCTCTCAAGGACTTTACCAACACAGCTAAGCAAAGAGATTGGACGGTAATTACTACAAAGTTCCTTCGAAGCTTTTTTATGCAGAGGATTTACATGAGCTGTTTTCCATACCAGAGGAAATTTTGATTCATGAAGGCTTTTGTTGAAAATCCTGGTTAGTGGGTCTAGAATGGCTGGCAATGAGGCAATTAACAATCTGTTATGTACAAGATCTGGCCCTACCGCTTTATTTTTATTTAGATTTAGAATAACACCTTCAACATCAGAAGTAGTAAGCGCTATGTCTGTAAGTTCTAAGTCGAGGAATGGAATATCAGGTAAATCTTTTTCGCTGTCTTCAAGAGTGGATTGTGAAATGAAAAAGTTGTTAAAAACATCAGCTTTATCTTTGTTTTTATAATAGACAATACCATTAGATATAATAGGGGGAATTTCATCTGACCCAACACCTTTCTTTCTCAAAAATGACTTAACAAGTTTCCACCATTCTTTTGTTCCAAAATTGGATGAAGTTGTTATCTTATTTTCTAAATTGGTGATATACTCAAGCTGTCTTTGTTTTTCTCTATATGTAACATAGTTCCTAAAACACCGAAATTGTTGCCAGTCTTCTGGTTTGTTAGTTTGTTTAGCTAATTTATGAATTATTTTACGTTCCTCTATTAGCAGCCTAATTTCATCTGTCATCCAAGGGACATCATTTGGACGTACAGTGATAGTCTTCGTTGGCATACATTGCTTTGCTTTATCCATTATAATATTTGAAAACGTTTCCGCACTTTCGTCAATTGTTTTATTATTGGTCACTTCATCCCAATTAACCTGGTGTAGGAGATTGCAAAATCTATATGTATCTAACTTATTGTAATTGAAAATTGTTCTTTTAAATGACTGTTCTCTAACTACTGTATTCTTGACAACCACATAAGGTACACTATGGTCACTGCAG